>NW_027397076.1:38323773-38721587 GCF_003265705.2 Callorhinus ursinus
TTCTTTCTTTCTTTCTTTTTCTTTCTTTTCTTTCTTTCTTTCTTTTTTTCTTCCTTCCTTCCTTCCTTCCTTCCTTCCTTCCTTCCTTCCTTCCTTCCTTTTTTCTTCTTCCCTTCCTCTATACTCTTTCTCTGCCTCACTTGCTTTTGTAAAAGATTAATAAATAAATGTTAAATTTTACCAAAAGTTTGTACATCTATGTTTATAACTATGTTTAGCATATAGTTTTTCTCATACTATACTGCCCTTGTGGAATTTTATTTTATTTTATTTTTGCCTTGTGGAATTTTAACATCAAGGTTTTGCTAGCTTCACAAAAGGAGTTGGGGAGCTACTCCTTTTTTTAATCTCTAGAACTCTTATATAATATAGGAGTTAAATGTTCTTTGAAGGTTGGGTGGTGTCTCATCCAATACCTTTTATATATGTTAAATCAAACATGTATTGAATAAATCTAATATTAATAGTTATTAAATTAATAATTGTAATTAGATTAATAAGTTATATTTATAAAATAATGTTTAATATAATCACTAAATTAATACATTGATAATATAACAATATATAAGTTATTAAGTTAATATATTTCATGTTAAGTGAATACCATTTAATATTTCATTTTTCTTCTCATCTTATAGTTGAGGCAGCAGCTGTATTCCAGCTACTCCAATAATTGCCCTAGTTTTCCATTTTTAGAACCTTTTGAGCTTATCTTCTTTCTATGGGAATTAAAAAACTCCCAGATGATCTCAGTGTATTGAGAAACACAGGCCTAGCTTTCTGACTGATTCTCAGAGGAACTTTCTCCTTGGCTTCTCCTGTCTCTCCAGGGCTCACTGAGGTGAACTGCAAACTGCCTTCCTATGGGGTTAGGGCCTTATTTCAAACATTGAGAGCAATGGGGGTCTATGTGAAAACAAGATTTTATACCTTTCCATTGGAATCCAACCCAATCTCAGTGGTCTCTGAATAAATCTTATCCATATCTAAAATTCAAGGGAAGTTAGTTCTGGTTTTAATAAAGGACTGTCAAGCAATATCATGAGCCATTAATCCATGCTGAAATATGAAAGTAGAGGAAAGATCAGAGGGTCAGTCTTGTACTAGTTGAGGGCTTCTTGCAGATGTTTGTAGGCCACCATAGGCTTCCACAAGAAAAGGCTGCATGGATGAGACCAGTTCTTGCCTTCTCTTTGTGAGATCTGGAACTAACCATGACATCTCTGACTTTCTTAGGTGCCTTTTCCTCCAGCTAAGGACCTGAGAACTCCCTTTACCTTCTAGATATGAAGCCAGCATGGACAGCACAAGTTCATAATCCCAACACTGGATCTTCTCTCCATCAGTTGGGGAATAATAGGTTTAATCAGGGCATTGAAAAGGAAGGTCACTTGATCCTTTGTTTTCATTTCTGAGCTTTATTTTCCCTTTACTTTCACCTTTATTCCCTGAAATCAGTATTGCCTAGAAATTCTTTCTACCACAATTATGTTGCTTTCCCAGAAACTCTGGAGCCTTCCCAGCCCACACCCAGGCCCCTGCATGCCACCATTCTTACTCACAGGTCCTGCGGGTTTTTCCAAGACAGAGAAGATTCAAAACACACTCTTTGAAGCAAAATGGCCCCAGGAGGAGATTCAGGCTCACGTAACAGAGTCTGACAAGGAGTATAGCTTATTCTGATCCCTCTCCCATATCAGGATACATATTTGAGAAGAATTGCCAAGTATTAAATAAAAAAAAGCACACAACTTCATTCTTGTGGTTTTTGTACCCCATTTCAGACAGGCTTGGACAAATTCTACTAATTCTATTGTAAGTGATGGCCCTGAAAGCATTTCCAGCAACTTGAGGGAGAAAGGAGACAGGCAAAAAGGGGGAGAGGAAGGCTGGGTAAGATAAGCCTGATTGGCTCCAGTGGGGCCACCCAATCTGCTTGGGAAGCTGCTGCCACTCACCCTTCAAACTTTTTGAAAATCTGCTCCTGTGGAGGTAGAGGTTGACGGGGGTGAGGAGGCACACAAGTGAAGAAGAATGAAGGTGTACCCCTTATCTGCAAAGTGAGGCTAACTTCATTCTGCAATCCTGTCTGTACAGAGATAGGAAGTTCCCCTCTGCTGGCTAAACCAAAGGACAGGACTCGGGCTTCGGTGGTTGTCCAGGTCCTGGGATTGATCAAAACAGACCTAAGATTGTAAGTTTTTGGTGTTCGAGGCAAAGTCTGGGACTGGAAACATGGATGGATCTAAAACATTAAGCCCAAAGCAGATCACAAAGAGTAAAACCAAGTGCTGGAAGAAGAGTGAGTGACTGGGCCCAGAACAGGTGTAGGAGGTGAGGCCTGGAAAAATCTTTCAGAGAATGCCTTTTAAGGAGGCATCACAACAACCGTGTGGTGCAGAGAAAGTTGTACAAGGCCCAGCCTGATCAGGGAACTGAATCACATTTCATCCGCGAAGAATGGACGTATTGGAAGAGGAGACGGCCACCTACACAGATCAATGGACACTGTGTCGTAGCTGTAATCATGTCTGTAGTGTTAAGGTAAAAAATAGAGGAGCCTTAGGGGGTCTGTTGTGGGGTCAGTGCCACGGATAATTTGTAGAAGAAGCCATGATTAAGCAGGGTTCGGAGTGATGCTGGCAGATAAAGATGTGGAAAAAGCCAAGAGAACAGCATGTGCAAAGATATGGAGACATGACGCAACATGGTGTGGATGGAGCCATAGTGAGATCATTCTGGAGGGGAGGAGGCAGGGGTAAGGGAGACAGTCAAGATTGGAAAAGAGGATCTATGGGCTGGCATAATGATGGAGGGCCTCAAATTCCATGCTAAGGAGTTGGGTTTGTTTGGTTTACATTAGGGAGTGTGGAGCTGCTGATGTATTAATTTTTTTAAGATTTTATTTATTTATTTGACAGAGACAGACACAGCGAGAGAGGGAACATAAGCAGGGGGAGTGGGAGAGGGAGAAGCAGGCTTCCCGCGGAGCAGGGAGCCCGATGCGGGGCTCGATCCCAGGACCCTGGGACCATGACCTGAGCCGAAGGCAGACGCTTAATGACTGAGCGACCCAGGCACCCCGCCACTGATGTGTTATAACCAGGGCTAGGCAATTCCAGATCTCCAAAAGATCACGGAGATTAATTGAGTAGATTTCTTAAAATAAATGATACTTGTTACATATCTTTTATTCTGATCCACTTCCCCCCCGCAACCCCTCCCAAAGACTTGGGCACATAGTTTAACTCTCTGATTTTAGCTAGAAAATTATAAAACTCAAAAAGTTGCATGATTCTCTGAGATTAGATCTGATCAGCAGATAGTGACCCATTGTTTTTTTTTTTTATTGTTGTTTTCTTTGTCAGTTGGATTTGAGTTATCAATTGTCAGTTTCTTTGTAGTGGAAAACTGCAGTTGTAGCATTCCAGGGACAAGCCTTAGTGGGAAAGTGAACCAAATGAATCACCAGGAGGCATGTGAGGTTGTGGTTGAGAAACAAATATTTGTGAAACACGCAACTGACTCAGGTTATGACTTGTTGGCCCCTGGATATCTGGTGTCGATCCCCCTGAAACATGGAATGAGTAGACAAAGCCTCAGTCAGAAGTTGAGCATTTATATTAACACATCTGTCCCAGCTTTCTAATTTGTGAATAAAAACATTGTAAATGTACCCACAAAGAAATACATCTGGACCAAGACATAAAGATCTTTGCAGCTTTTTCAAAAATGGAAATAATGAACATTCCCTCCTGTCTAAGAAAAAGCTGGGTACAGACATAGAGAGCATACGGTTGCAGAAGAGTTGGATTTTTAGTCCCCTGAAAGCAGGAAAGAACAGAATATTTTTATGGTGCAATGACTAGTGCTGATGGAAACACATGACCTAGAAGTAGAGACCCTGGTGAAGGCACTAGATCTGCATCTTGACCTTGAGGACCTTGTTATCTGGGTGCCTGTGCTCAGTGTGGTGCAGAGAGGTGGCACCAGACAATGCCAGCAAGAATGGCTCCTTGGTGCTAGCAAGCTTCTTGGACGCAAAGGCAGGATTTCTGAAAAGTGAAAATGATGCTCCAAGGCAAGGTCTTTTGCAAGGTCTCTTTCCCTGGCTGGAGGCTCTGGCTTGAGTCTGGCACGAAACTTCAGCCCGTGTTTTGGAAGCTGAGAATACCCACCTGCTTCAGGAATGCTTAATCGTCAGAAATAACACTGTGAGGTTATAAGCTCATTTTTATTATTATTACTTGTAATTTGAGTATAGTTGACACACAATGTTAGATTAGTTTCAGGTGTACAACGTAGTGATTCAATAAGTTTATACATTATGCTGGGCTCACCACAAGTGTAGCTGCCACCTGTGCCCATGAATTGCCATTTCATCTCATTGACTGTATACCCCATGCTGCACCTTTCATTCCTGTGACTTACTCATTCCATAACTGGAAACCTGTGTCTCCCACTCCCTTTCACCCATTTTGCCCATTTCCCTACCCTTTCCCCTCTGGCAATCATCAGTTTGTTCTCTGTATTTCTGCTTTTTGTTTGATAAATTCATTTTTATATGAAAGAAGTAATTAAAGAACTTGCCCAAAGAAGCAGAACTGGTAAGTGGATAGGAGGGTATTTAAGTCTTCTCCGACAGACTCTACAATAGCTCTAACAGAAGTCTAATGCAGGCCACATATGTTATTTTATTATTGTATTTATTGGGGTAAAATTGGTATAAAACATTATATCAGTTCCAGGCCACAAAGTGTTTATCGTAATAAGTCTAGTTACCACCCTCACCATACAATTGACTCTCTTCACCCTTTTGGCCCACACCCCCAAAACTCTTCCGCTCTGACAACCACTAATCTGTTCTCATTATCTATGAGTTTTATTTTGTTTGTTCATTTGTTTTGTTTTTTAGATTCTACATATAAGTGAAATCATATGGCACTTGTCTTTCTCTGGCTGATTTCATTTAGCCTAAGACCCTTAAGGTCCATAATACCCTTAAGGTCTGATTTCCTTCTTTTTGTCTGGATAAATAGTATCCCATTCATTGTATATGTATATACACATCTGCAGATGTACATATATATACACCACATCTGTATCCATTCATCGTTGACAGACACTTAGGTTGTGTCCATATCTTGACTATTGTAAATAAAGCTACGATGAACATAGAGGTGCATGTATCTTTTCTAATTAGTGTTTTTGTATTCTTCAGATAAAATACCCAGTAGTAGAATTGCTGGATGATATGGTAGTTCTATTTTTAATTCTTTGAGAAATCTCCGTCCCATTTTCCCGTAGTGGTTGCCTCAGCTTACATCCCCACCAACAATGTATGAAGGTTCTTTTCCTCCGCAACCTTTCTAACACCTGTTATTTCTGATTTCTTTGATTTTAGCCATTCTGACAGGTGTGAGGTGCTATCTCATGGTGGTTTTGATTTGCATTTCCCTGATGATGAGTGATGTTGAGCAACTTTTCATGGGTCTGTTGGCCATCTGTATATTTTCTTTGAAAAATGTCTATTCAGATCTTCTGCCCATTTGTAATCAAATTGTTTGCTTTCTTACTCTTTGTATATTTTGGGTATTAGCCCTTTACCAGATATATGATTTACAAATATCTTCTCCCATTTAGAACGTTGTATTTTTATTTTGTTGATAGTTACCTTCAGTGTGAGGAAGATTTTAGCTTGATGTAGTTCTACTTGTTTTCTTTTTGCTTTCACTTTGTAGTCAGATCCAAAAATATATATATAAGAGTGATGTCAAGGAACTTACCATCTTTGTTTTCTTCCAGAAGTTTTATAATTTCTGGTCTTACATTCAACTCTGTAAATTATTTCAACTTAGTTTTTGTGTATAGTGTAAGATAGTGGTTCAGTGTCATTCTTTTGCACTAGCTATGTATGTTCAGTTTTCCCAGCACCATTTATTGAAGGGGCTGTCTTTTTCCCATTGTATATTCTTGCCTCCTTTGCCATACATTAATTGGCCATATAGGTATGGGTTTATTTCTGGTTCTTTACTGTGTTCCATTAATCTATGTGTCTGTTCTTATGCCAGTACCATACTGTTTTGATTACCATAGCTTTGTAGTTCAGTTTGAAATCAGAGAGTGTGATACCTTCAGCTTTTTTTTTTCTTTCTTAAGATTGCTTTGGTTATTAGGGAACTTTTGTGGTTGTACACAAATTTTAAAATTCTTTTTTCTAGTTTTGTAAAAAATGCTGTTGGAATTTTGATAGGGATTGCATTGAATTTGTAAATTGCTTTGGGTACTATGGACATTTTAACAATATTAATTCTTCCAATCCATTAGCACAGAATATCTTTCTATTTACTTGTGTTTTTTTTGGTTTCTTTCATCAATGTCAAATAGTTTTCAGGGTATAGGTCTTTCACCTCTTTGGTTAAATTTATTCCCAGGTGGCATAGAAAAAAAATTACTTGCAGGTATTTTATTCTTTTTGGTGTCATTGTAAATGAGATTGTTTTATTTTTTTAAGATTTTATTTATTTATTTGACAGAGAGAGGAGAATAAGCACGAGTAGGGGAGCAGCCAGGGAAGAGGGAAAGGCAGCCTCCTTGATAAGAAGGGAGTCCGATGCGGGACTCGATCCCAGGACCCTGAGATCATGACCTGAGCTGAAGGCAGAGGTTTAACCGACTGAGCCACCCAGGCACCCCAAGATTGTTTTCTTAATTTCTCTTTTTCTTAATGGAAACATCACAGATTTCTGTATATTGAGTTTGTATCCTGTAACTCTACTGAATTCATTTATTGGTTCTAAGTGGTTTTGATGGAGTCTTTAGGGTTTTCTGTATGTTGAATTTTTATCATCTGCAAATAGTGACAGTTTTACTTCTTCCTTTCCTGTTTGGATGCCTTTTATTTCTTTTTCTTGCCTAATTGCTTCAGCTACTACTTCCAGTATTATGACAAATAAAAGTGGAAAGAGTGGGCATCCTTTCCTTGTTCCTGATCTTAGAGGAAAAGCTTTTAGCTTTTCATAGTTGAGTATGAGGTCAACAGTGGGCTTGTCATATATGGCCTTTATTATGTTGAAGGATGTTCCCTCTCTCCCCACTTTGTTAAGAGATTTTTATCATAAATGGATGTTGAATTTTGTCAAATGCTTTTCCTGTGTCTGTTGAGATAATCATATAATTTTTATCCTTCATTTTGTTATGTGGTATATCATGTTGATTGATTTGTGGATGTTGAACATCCCTGAATTAAGTTCCCCTTTATCATGGTGTATGATCTTTTTAATATATTGCTGATTTCAGTTTGTTCATATTTTGTTGAGGATTTTTGCATCTATGTTGATCATATATAATTTTCTTTTTTTTTGGTAGTGTCTTTGTCTGGTTTTGGTTTCAGGGTAATGCTGGCCTTGTCAAATGAATTTGGAAAGGTCCTTCCTGTCCAATTTTCTGAAAGGATTTTTTTTTTTTAATGTTTGGTAGAATTTACCATTGCAGGCATCTGGTCCTGGACTTTGGTTTTTTGGGAAGTTTTTGATTCTGATCGAATCTTCCTACTAGAAATTGGTCTTTTCAGATTTTCTACTTCTTCATAATTCAGTTTTAAAAGATAGTATGTTTCAGGGAATTTATCAATTTCTTCTATGCTGTCTAGTTTGTTGGCATATAATTGTTCATAGTAGTCTCTTATGATCTTTTATATAAATTTCTGTGGTGTCAGTTGTAACTTCTCTTTCATTTCTGATTTTATTTATTTGAATCTTCTCTCTCTTTTTCTTGGTGAGTCTAGGTAAAGGTTTGTCAATTTTGTTTATTCTCTCAAAGAATGAGCTCTTAATTTCATTGATCTTTTCTCTTCCTTCCTTCCTTCCTTCCTTCCTTCCTTCCTTCCTTCCTTCCTTCCTTCCTTTCTTTCTTTCTTTCTTTCTTTCTTTCTTTCTTTCTTTCTTTCTTTCTTTCTTTCTTTCTTTCTTTCTTCCTTCCTTCCTTCCTTCCTTCCTTCCTTCCTTCCTTCCTTCTTTCTTTCTTTCCTTCTTTCTTCTTCTTTAGTTTTTATTTAATTTATTCCTCTCTGATCTTTAGTATTTCCTTCCTTCTACTAACTTTAGACTTCATTTGTTTTTTTTTCTTTTTCTAATTCTTTTTTTGTAAAATTAAATTATTTACTTGAGATTTTTCTCGTTTCTCGAAGTAGGCCCGTCTTGCCATGAACTTCCCCCTTAGAACTGCTTTTACTGCATCCCATAGAGTTTGGGTTATTGTATTTTCATTTTCATTCATCTCAAAGTATTTTTTCAATTTCCTCTTTGATTTCTCCATTGACCCATTGTTGCCTAGTAGCATGTTGTTTAATCTCCATATATTTATGATTTTTCTGCTTTTCTTTTTGTAATTGATTTCAGTTTTATGCCATTGTGGTCAGAAAAGATGCTTGATATGATTTCAAGCTTCTTAAATTTATTGAGATTTGTTTTGTGACCTAATATTTGATCTATTTTGGAGAACAGTCCATGTGCACTTGAGAAGAAGGTATGTTCTGCTGCTTTTGGATGGAATGTTCTGTATATAGCTACTAACTTCATCTGGTCTAATGTGTCATTTAAGGCAGATGTTTCCTTATTGATTTTCTTTCTGGATGATCTACCCACTGATGTAAGTGAGATATTCAAGTTCCTTACTATTATTGTATTGCTGTCAATTTCTCCCTCTAAGTCTATTAATATTTGCTTTATATATTTAGGTGTTTTTATGTTGGGTGTGTAAATATTTACAAATGCTATATCATCTGTTAGATTGACTCTTTTATCATTATGTAATGTCCTTCTTTTTCTTTTATTACAGTCTTTATTTTAAAGTATATTTTTCCACATTGTGAAAACAATGTGGTAGCAATGGTACAGTAAAGCTTTAAAAAAAATTTAAAAAATAAAATATATTTTTTCTGCTATAAGTATAGCTACCCCAGCTTTCTTTTTGTTTCCGTTTGCAAGGATAATCTTTTTCTAACCCTTTACATCAGTCTGTGTGTGTCTTAGATATGAAGTAAGTCTCTTGTAGGCAACATACAGTTGAGTCTTGTTTTATAATCCATTCTGCCACTGTATGTCTCTTAATTGGAGAATTTAGTCCATTTATATTTAAAGTAATTTTCCAAAGGTATGTACTTATTTCCATTTTGTTCACTGTTTTCTGGCTGTTTCATAGTTCCTCTCCGTTTCTTTCTTGTTCTCTTGCTCTCTTCCCTTGTGGTTTGATGAATTTTTTTAGTGCTATGTTTTGATTTCTTTCTTATTATCTTTTGTGTATCTATTGTAGGTTCTTTTGTGGTTACCATAAGTTTCATATATAACACCCTATGTATATACCAGTCTATTTTAAGTTGGTAGCAACTTATATTTGAACTTATTCTGAAAACTCTACATATTTAATCCCCCAACCCACATTTTATGGTTTTGATGTCACATTTTTCATCTTTTATATTGGGTATCCCTTAACTGATTATTGTAATTATAGTTAATTTTATTACTTTAAACTTCATACTAGTCTTATATGTAGTTATTCCACTACTTTTACTACATATTCATCTTTGCCAGCAAGATTTTCGCTTTCATATGTTTTCTTGTTATTAGTTAGTGCTTTCTCTTCTCAGCATAAAGAAGTCCCTTTAACATTTCTTAGAAGGCTGGTCTGGTGGTGATAAACTCCATTCGCTTTTGCTCGCCTGGAAAACTTTTATTTCTCCTGCAATTCCGAATTTTAGCCTTGCTGGGTAGAGCATTCATGGTTGGCAGTTTTTCCTTTTCAGCACTTGGACTACATCATCCGCCTGCCTTTTGGCCTGCAAAGTTTCTGCTGAAAAATCATCTCATAGCCTTAACAAGTTATTTTTCTTGCTGCTTTTAAGATTCTTTATCTTCACATTTTGACATTTTAATTATAATGTATTTTGGTGTGAATCTCTTTGGGTTCATATTATTTGGAACTCTCTGTGTTTCCTGGACCTGGGTGTCTGTTCCTTCCCCAGATTAGGGAAGTTTTCAGCTATAATTCCCTTAAATAATTTTTCTGCCACTTTCCCTCTCTCTTCTCCTCCAGGGACTCTTATAATGTGAATGTTACTTTCCTTGATGGTGTCCCATATGTCTCTTCAGCTGTCTTTATTTTTTTTAATTCATTTTTCCTTTTTTTCCTTTTGCTATTCTGAGTGGGTGAGACCTACTGCCTTTTTTTCAAGTCACTGATCCATTCGTCTGTTTCATTTAATCTGCTGTTGATTCCCTCTAGTGTATTTTTGAGCACAGTTATTGTATTTTTCAGTGCTGAGATTTTCTGGTATTTTCTATCTTTTTGAAGTTCCTATTGTGTTCATTTATTTTTTTCCCAAGTTTGGTGAGCATCTTCATGACCATTACTTTGAACTCTTTATTAGGTAGATTATTTATCTCTGTTTCATTAAGGTCTTTCTCTTAGGGTTTTCTTATTCTTGCTTTTGGAACATATTCCTTTGTTTTCTCATTTTGCCTGATTCTCTGTGTTTGTTTGACTCTCTCTGTGTGAGGTGAAGCATCTACTTCTCCCAGTGTTGAAGAAGTGGACATGGGTAGGTGATGATCCTTCTTGTTCAAACTTCCTAGCTCTTAGTCTTCTCTTAAATGTTTGTGATTGTTTAAATAGCCTGATTTATTCTTTTTTTAAAATTTTAAATCCAGTATAGTTAAAATACATTGTTATATTAGTCTCAGGTGTACAATACAGTGATTCAACAATTCTATACATTACTCAGTGCTCATCAAGATAAATGCACTCTTGGGTGCCTGGGTGGTTGTCATTAAGCATCTGCCTTTGGCTCAGGTCATGGTCCCAGGGTCCTGGGATTGAGCCCCGCATCGGGCTCCCTGCTTAAGCAGGGAGCATACTTCTCCCTCTCCCCTCCCCCTGCTTGTGTTTCCTCTTTCACTATGTCCCTCTCTGTCAAATTAAAAATAATAATAATAATAATTATAAAAAGATAAATGTACTCTTAATCTTCTTCACCTATGTCACCCATCCCCCTACCCACCTCCCCTCTGGTAATCATAAGTTTGTTCTCTACAATTAAGATTCCGTTTTTTTTGGTTTGTCTCTCTCTTTTTTCTCCTTTTCTTTTGTTTTGTTTCTTAAATTCCACTATGAGTGAAATCATATGGTATTTCTTTCTCTGACTTATTTTGCTTAGTATCCAACCATGTTGGATCTTTCTAGATCCAACCATGTTGCTGCAGATGGCAAGATTTTATTCTCTTTTATGGCTGAGTAATATTCCATTATATATATACCACAACTTCTTTACCCATTCGTTTGTGCTGCTTCCATATTTTTAGCTTGATTTATTCTTGATAGGTCCCAGTGGTTGAGGGTCTGCCAGGACTAGTCAGTGTTCCAAAGGGAGAGAACTCAGTCAGCACCTATATTCAGGCTGCCAGCCAGATCCTCAGGCAGCAGCTTCTAAAGTATCCAAATATATACAGTCCTGTGGGGCTGCAATTGTAGATCCTGCTGATCTTCAGACTAAGAGAGCTGGAAGCAACCCTTGGGTGACAGTTGCAAGAATTGGGGCATCTTCTGGGAAGTAGCAGCAAGCTATAGTAAGGAGAGCACATAGATGGTATTTCCCTGCCTATGTTCCCTGAGAGCCCCACTGTAGCCTTTATATGTTTGGCAAACTTGAAGCTTATCCCTCAAGTTGAAGCTCCAGGACAATTAAATGGGCCTTTTTCACCTGCAGACTGGAGGTATGTGTTAGCCTGCCATCTGTGCAGTGCTTTGGGTATGGTATCCTGCCCAGAACTGTCTTTCTGATTGTTACAGTTCTGTAGGGCCAGGAACACAAGACTCTTTGGCCACCAGAGCCAGGCAATCTGGAGGTGTTCCCTGTGTGGACTGAAGTTGTCCCCTGGCTTCAGCTGCTGGAGAGTGTTGGGGTGTGACTGTGGTTTTAGCAAGGCCAGGAAACAGTACCGGGGGCTGGGCAGGCCCATGCTTTAATGATGCTAGAGAAGAGCACTGGGAGTGGGGCATGCCTTTGGCTCTAGTGAGGTTGTGTCCATATGTGCCTGCCTGTGCTAGCAAGGTTGTGAGGGAATGCAAAATTAGCACTCACCAGAACCTCCATTCCCGAGGAAAATCCCAACTAATTTCTGCCCCTCCAGCAAACACTTTAAGATCAGCAAATGAATCACCTTCACATAGGATCCCCTTATCTCTCAAACTGCTGCCTTTGTGCTGGTTCCCAGGATGAACCAGTCCACAGGCAAGCCTCTCAAAAAGAGTGTCTCAGATTCCCACAGTTCCTGGGTCCTCTGGATGGAAGCTCTGTTAGTTTCCAAAGACAGATGTTTTGGGGTCCTTGTCTGTCTGGTACAGGTTCTAAGGGTTAGGGTGACTGATGTGGTACAAAAACCCTTTACTTCTCAGGGAGATGCTCTGGGCCTGTGAGATCCCTCCCTATTGTGGCTTGCTGTACCGGGGTTGGGGTTTTTGGTAAGACCACATATTTGCCTCTCCTGTCCATCTCAGTATGGCCATTTTATCCCTTGTGGGGGCAGCTGTTCAGCTAGTTTTCTGTTCTTTTTCAATGGGAATTATTCCATATGTAGTTATAGGTTTGATGCGTCCACGGGAGGAGGTGAGGTCCTACACCACCATCGGGCACCAACCCCTCACTCCAAACATGTAATTTTTAAAATTCCTTATGGCCACCTTTAAGAAGTAAAAAGAAACAAGTGAAATTATTTCTAACTTAATATTTTAAATTATTGTGATTTTTAACATTTAATCAGTATAAAAATTATTAATGAATATTTTACATTCTTTTCATTACTAAGTCTTCAAAATGTGGGGTGTATTTTACCTTTCAGAACATGTCAATTTGTTGTTGTTCTTTTTAAGATTTTATTTATTTATTTGACAGAGAGAAAGAGAGAGAGTACAAGCAGGTAGAGGGCCAGAGGGAGATGGAGAAGCAGGTGCCCTGCTGAGCAGGGAGCCTGATATAGGGCTCGATCCCAGTACCCCGAGATCACGACCCAAGCTGAAGGCAGATGCCTGGGCTACCCAGGCACCCCTGGAACATGTCAATTTGTATCAATCACATTCCAAGTGCTCAAGAGCCTCATGTGGCTAATGGCTACTGAACTGGGTAGGTAGCCCAGAGCTAGAGTCTACTAAACCATATGGTTTCTCAAATGCTTCAAATTGTGGGAGGGGTTTGGAAGAGTGGTGATGAACACCTGGTGTCACTGCTAATACCCTTAAAGTGGAAGGAAGCTAAGGCAGGGCTGCCACTAGGACATTTGGTAAATTTACACAGATTTGAACAAAGTTCTCCTTCTCCTAGGTAGACACAGCCTGCACCAGTGTGCTTGATTTGGCAAGCAGAGTGCTTGTTAAATTTTAGTCTCACCACCTCTGGCAGGAACCCTTATGCAGTGAACAACCCGTGCAGCCACCCATGGTGGCCCGGTTCCTTACCTTTCTTCAGTAAACTCTATCATCTTTTGGCCCTTAGTGACTAAGATTCATCTGTAGAACTTCATCAAGCTTTTGTATCCTGAGAAGTAATTCTTTCCCCTCTCTTAATATTTACATTTTTCTAAACATTTTTGATAGAAGCAAATGCTTCTAATTAAAACAAAACAAAACAAAACAAAACAAAACCCAAAAAACCTGTGTCTCTCAACTGGTTCCTTGATGAGGCAATAGATTCTCATTAACAGGACTTCGGAACCCTGCAAATGAAACCGTTGTCTCCTAGCTCTATCAGTTGAGTGACTGTGTTTCCATATTAGCTAGAGAATCCTTTCACTCACCACAGAAAGCCCAGGACCAATCCATTGAGATGAGCATGTTTTAGAGATGGGCCAGATGGAAAGAGTCCACACTCCATCTGTTTATCATATAGATGTGGCCATTGTCCAAATCTTATAAAATCACCAAGAGAGAAAAAAACCACAAGGCAGTGCATTCTGAGGGTGATCACAGCTCTTTGGACTATTTTAAAAGCACTGTCTGTTCCATGTATACACACGTGTGTGTGTGTGTGTGTGTGTGTGTGTGTGTTAAGGAACACTTTCCAAGTCTCTCCAGATCCAGGCGGACCTGGGTTCAAACATCTAGTCTGTTGCTAATTAGTTGTATCAGGGCAGGTTAATTCATTTTGCTGCCCATCAGTACCTCCATCTATGTCATAGGGTTGGTGTAAGAATGAAGAAGTCATAGAGATCATTCATGCAGAGCACTTAACACAGAGATCAGCATATACTAAGTGATTGATAGATGGCAGCTGTTATTATTGGTAATAATAATTTGTTATTATTTTAACATTAATAATATTTTATTGTTTGTAAATCTTTGACTCTCTTACAGCATTTCTCGTTAGCTAATGGATTCCAAACATCCCTCAGACTTGAGACCTTGGGAAATAGTTCACAAATGTGCTTCCTGCAATGTAGCTTTAAGAATAAATTCAAATATTCCAGCAGTAATTTTTTCACTTCAATTCAGCAAATATTCATAGAGTATTTATTTGGATTCAGATCCTTAAGTAGACTTGCAAAGATATGTGTACCAGGATCCCTCACTCAAGGTGCTTCCTAAGACACAGAAGTCTCCTACCTGCACAGTGACTTACATAACACCTTGCCCCACTAGACTCCCAGTACCTAAACTCCCAGAGAGGAAAAATGGTGCCTGGTTTGTAGTTGTGCCTGCAGCATCTAGCCTGGTGCCTGACGCATAATAAGTGCACAGAAAGATATTTCTGAAAGAAAAAAAGCAGTAGATGAGGGGTGCCTGGGTGGCTCAGTCGGTTAAGCGTCTGCCTTTGGCTCAGGTCATGATCTTGGGCTCTTGGGATCGAGTCCTGCATCAGGCTTCCTGCTCAGTGGGGAGTCTGCTTCTCCCTCTCCCTCCGCTCCTCTCCCCTGCTTGTGCTCTCTCTCTCTCTCTCTCTCAAATAAATAAATAAATAAATAAAATCTAAATAATAATAATAAAAAAAATAAAAGTAGTAGATGATGAGTATCAGTCCTAGATGTCTTTCTCTGGGTACTATTCTAGCTCTATGCCCAGGCATTCCCTTTCCCTCACACAGCTTTATGTCCAACCATGTCAAGCTAACTGCCTTTCACAGTACATGATTACTCAGCTTTGCACATGCTGTTCCCACTCTCTGGATGCCCTTTTTACTTTGCTTGATGAGCTCCTAACTATCTCTGCTGTGTGTCTCCCCAGCGGAAACTTCTCTGGCCTCTGGGAATTAATCACACTCTTCTTGGTGTTCTCAGTGTTTTGAACAAGGCTGCCCCTGACATTTATAGGACCCACGCCAAGAGCATGAATGGAGGCCTGCATACCAAATGACCAAATGTTTAAGAAGTTATAAATCAAGCTAATCAATAAAATAAAATGTGTTCTCTCTTCCTCCCTTGTCAAATATATCATCATAATAACAGAATAACAAATAATAGAAAATATTATTTTTATAAGACTGAAACTTGAGGGGCGCCTGGGTGGCTCAGTCGGTTAAGCATCTGCCTTCGGCTCAGGTCATGATCCCAGGGTCCTGGGATCGAGTCCCACAGCGGGCTCCCTGCTCCATGGGGAACCTGCTTCTCCCTCTCCAGTCTGCTGCTCCCTCTGCTTGTGCTCTCTCTGTCAAGTAAATAAATAAAAAAATCTTAAAGAAAAAAGACTGAAAGTTAGTAAAATATTGAAGATGACTGAATTTAATTTATCAATCATTATTAAACATTCTTTAATTTATAGGCTGGAAATATTTGGATGAGTAATAAGAAAGATATACAGAATTCACACATTATTATATATTATTATGTGTATTTTTATATAGTTATTCTACAAAATAGATTTTTTTGACTTCAGCAAAATCATTTATTATCTTATAATAAGGATTTTCGTTTCATTTGGCAGTTATGATCTAAAAGATTAAACAATAAAATGTAGTATTAGTGGATACAAAATTAAATATATCTCTTAAGTGTCTATATTACATTAACAATTAAAATTATTTTTGTTTTCAAGAAAGTCATTTCTTCCAAATATTTTAAATTGTCTACAGAATTAGAAGGCAAAATACACATGAAAATTAATGCATATCAAAAGTTTAAATCAAAATTATTAGCATAAAACTATTCCAGCTCCCAAAAATGTTCATACCAATGTATTGGTGTTGAGATACCCATGATGCCTTGACCATGGACAAAGATATGAAGCTGATGACTGTAAAGTTCAAGGCTTGCCTTTGCAGGGCTCTGCCTTCTTCTCCTAACTTTCATATATTTAAATTTATTATTTTGAAAAGTTAATTAAGGGGCACCTGGGTGGCTCAGTTGGTTAAGCATCTGCCTTTGGTTCAGGTCATGATCCCTGGGTCCTGATATCTGAGTCCCGCATCAGGATCCATGCTCAGCGGGGACCCTGCTTCTCCCTCTCCCTCTGCCTGCCTGTCTGCCTACTTGTGATCTCTCTCTGTGTCAAATAAATAAATAAAATCTTTAAAAAAAAAGTTAATTAAATCTTATTAAATATTTTTATAAAAGCAAAAGTACTGAAAAATGTAGTGCTCAATAGGCATTGAATTACCAGTGTAAATAATCAATATTCTATTTCATGCATTAACTAGATCTAGATATAAATTTAAGAGTGATTAGAATTTTTAAAATGTTGCAAATTGTTTTTCTTCAGAAGCCATGTATGACAGTGTTGAATAATGAGCAATTGAAGACTATCTCCCAGGCCACAAATCAGAATATCAAGAGAAGCAGGAAAATTGATCCTCAGGACTGCTGGGAAATGATGCTCTTCATGAAAGAGGAAAGACATGACTTCACTTGTCTCTCTCTCTTACCTGAGTACTTGCACTGCTCGGGTCCCCTTCTCAGGGTCTCCCAGATGAAAGCAGCGCTTCCTGTCCAGCCTTGGCAATGACACAATCTGCATACCTTCAGGACACTCATATGCTTACAGTTCAAGGATATGGGGCAAGAG
The DNA here is from genome assembly GCF_003265705.2 of Callorhinus ursinus. Classification (NCBI taxonomy): domain Eukaryota; kingdom Metazoa; phylum Chordata; class Mammalia; order Carnivora; family Otariidae; genus Callorhinus; species Callorhinus ursinus. Next base: position 38,340,814 of record NW_027397076.1, read on the forward strand.
ATGGAGAGAAGTGTTTCCCTGGGGGCCTGAAGGATGTTAGTCTTGAGAGCGATGTTTAAGATTACCAGACATGTGCAGGCACTGGGAGTGGCAGATCCTAAGTAACAGAGTCCATGAGCTCTTTAATAAAATGTGTGTGGATGTGTGAATGTGTGTTGTGACATGCTCCATTATTTGTTTAAAGATTTATTTATTTATTTGAGATAGAGAGGGAGAGAGATCATGAGCAGGGGGAGGGGCAGATGGAGAGAGAGAGAGAGAGAGAGAGAATCTCAAGCAGATTCCCCACTGAGCACGGGGCCGAATGTGGGGCTCAATCTCACAGCCCTGAGCTCACCACCTGAGCTGAAACCAAGAGTCTGATACTCAACGGACTGAGCCACCCAGGCGCCCGGTGCTGCCATTATTTTTTACATATTGTTACTTAGATGGAACCCTTAGTTCCTCTAGCATGAAGGCTTGAAATCACCCTGGGCTTCTTTCTTTTCTTTCTTTCCTCCTTTCTTCCTTTCTTCCTTTCTTCCTTCCTTCCTTTCTTCCTCCCTTCCTTCCTTCCTTCCTTCCTTCCTTCCTTCCTTCCTTCCTTCCTTCTTTCCTTCCTTCCTTCCTTCCTTCCTTCCTTCCTTCCTTCCTTCCTTCCTTCCTTCTTCTCTCTTTCACATCCTCTATGAAATCCATCTCCTAATCCTATTGCCATGAACTTCAAAGCTCATTCTTGAATCTGACCATGTATCCAGCTTCCACCACCACCACCACAGCCCAAACCACTGTTACCTTTCATCTCTTGTTGGCGCACTGTGCCTCCTAACTCTTCTGTTTCCTCTCTTGCCCTCCACTGACGCCCCCTAAAGTCTATAACAGCAAGCAGTCATCCTCCTAGAACATAAAAAACATCATGTCAATCCTGTGCTCAAATTACTTCAATACTTTCCTGTTACATTTAGAATAAACCCTCCCTTCTCCATGGTCTACAAGGCTGTTCCTAATTTACATCCTGTCTCCCTCTTCTTCTTCATCTCCTACCATTGCCTCCTTGCTTTGTGTACTCCAGCCACAGGGGCCTTATACTGTCTGTCAGATACTCTCAGCACCAGCCACCCTCAGAGACTTCACATTTGTTATTCCCCATATCCGGAACTCTCCTACACCTCATTCCCTGCTGGCCTTTTCTAAAAAGCAAACCTTGTTCTCCTCTATTCTTTTACTCTGCTATATTTTTATTTAGAAGATTTATCAATACTTGATATAATTTTACATATTTATTTTTTTAATGCTCTGGATCTGTCATCCAGATTTGTCATTTCAGACTTGGTCTATGTGTTTCAAAGAACTGACTACCTTTCTGGATCTGGAGGCGGACATTTTACCCAGGTTTGGACATGCCTGGCCACAATGATTGCTTTGGGGTTGGACCAGTGAAGCAAATAAGTATCTGCCTAGTACTGTTACTGAAATATTTTGCAAACAGAAGTTCTGACTTTTTTGGAGTTGCTAAATTGGAGCCATGAGTGGCCATTCCACCAATCTATGGGAGAGACTGTTTAAAAATAAAGACAACCTGGAGAAAAACAGCACTAGAAGGAGAAAAGAGAGATTCTTGAATACATAGTTTGAACACTTGGATTTTCAGTTCAATGATCCAGTGAATTCATTATTTTCACTTAGGCCAATTTGATTTTCAGCAAACAAAAGATTCTGACAAATATTTTTATACAGCATTATTTCTATATTTGTCTCCACATTTCACAGGGATGTACAGACAAGTGAGATTTTACTGAAGGTTGGGTGCATTTAAAGAGAATTGCCAAATGGGGGATTATAGTAATAACATGATACCATATATTAATGTTTTTATTATTATGTTAATAATATAACATAATAATTATATAATAAAATGATAAATAGCTACAATGATACATTATGGCATTTCCCATAGTCTATGAGAAACTAATCCCAGAAGTTGAACAATTTAGAGGGTGTTCCCTTGTGGATATTCCACACCCAACTTCACACCCCTGTCCTCAGATGTGTGCGTCTCTAAAAAAAAGTGTCTCTTCTTCCTAAACTCTCATAGGGGAAACTCCACCTAGCCTTTGGGAAATCCTACTATGGGTGAACGTGATGTGAGGAAGAGTGATGGGGAGAGGCAGCTCCAGCAGGCCAATCTGAGGGAGCCTCTGGCATTCCAAGGGCCTTGTAGCCCAAGGTAAGTATGCATATTCTAAATCCAGACTGTTTTTTTCAGGTCTTCCTACTAGAGTGAGTTGCAGACACCCTGTCCAACAAGTGGTTCCCCTTGTCCAGCAATCAATTGTAGGATCACACACATATAAGCACTAATGATTCTCAAAGACAGTGTCTTCTAAGCTTAGGTTTCCGAAACATACTCCTGGAGCCTTGCAGAGTACCATTAGTCCTTTTCTTTGATCCTACCCCTAACTTTTATCATAAAATATACTCTCTTAGACATGATCAAATATGACAGGATCTTAGTGGTATGCCATAATGTAGTTGCTGATTAAATTTATAGCCCCGGGATCATCCTCCTTCTCAGTGATTTAGACAAGGGAAATTGAGATTGGAAGTTGTCTACAGAGGCGAGAGTTTCATTCTTTTACTTGCCATGTCTTTCTCCCCTACTGGGTCTGGAGCTTCTTGAAAAATCTTAGGTCTCAACCAAAGTAGTCAATAAATAGGTGTTGAATTAACAAATGAAGACTGTCATGGTTATATTTATGGGTTCATCATTCAAGAGTTTGGTAGTTGACTTGACTTATATACATTCCTAAATAGAAATAGATTTGGAGTCTTTATTTTGGGGCAAGCTCTTTGTCCAGAAGTTGCTGATTAAGATAAAAATTCTGAGAGGGGAAGGTAAATTAGTCCTTAAGGATCCATCAAAAGAGAATTGGTTCCCATATTGGCCAGAAGAGGGCAGGATCCCTGTGAGAATGTGACAGGAAAGAAGTATTTTGATTGCAGAAAGGTTTCAGAGCATATGGAACTGCCTAGGGAAGGTAAGAGTCAGAGGTCAAGATAGTCTAAAGGGGGTAGGATAAGAAATCTTAAAATTCTGTTTACTTTATTGAAACTCATCATTAATTTATTAATTTGTTCCTTCATCAAACACTACTGAGTACCTACTATGTGTCAGGCACTGTGCATGGGACTAGTGATACACAGATGAACATTAGGAGCTTACAGGGAACTTACAGACTAGTAAGGTTTAAAGAAATTAACAAATAAGTACCTGTATAATTAGAGATTTGGGTAAGAACGATGGAAGAAAGTAACAGGATGTTAAGAGAAACACTTTAAGTTGGGGAGATTTCTCTGATAAGGTAGAACCTGAAGGATGAAGAGTCATGTGAAAAGTTAGGAGAAACATGTTCTAGGCAGAAGGAATGGTCTGTATGAGGACCCCGAGGTCAGAAGGAGGTTGGAATGCTCAAGGAATTGTAAGAAGGTCGATGTGGCCACAGAGTATTCCAGAAGCAGTGAGGGGAAGGAGTATTTGGTATGAGTAGCTTTGAAGAAATGCAGGAGGACCAGGCAGGGCTTTTTAAGCCATGCTCAAGGGTTTTGATTTTCTTGTGCAAACAAGGGGATGCGACTAAAGGGTTTTAAGCAGAGGAGTGCTACTGTCCTGTTCATGTTTTAAAAGGTCACTCTGGCAGCAGTGTGGAGAATGAATTGGAGGAGGCCTGGGGGAAGCAGGATAGGAGGAAGCTGTTCCAGTAGCCTGGAGAAGGGATGATGTTAACGTGGACTAGGTGGTGCCGAAAGGTGGAGAGAATTGGGTAAATTTGAGTTGAATATGAAGAGAGACTTGAGGAAACTTGGTGATTGGAGGTTGAGGAAAGGAGTCATGTTTTTTGACTACTTTCTGTCATGAGCAGTTGGGGAAGTCTAGGGAAAGGCAGGCTGGTGATGTGAGCATGGAGGGTGGGGAGTAGAAAATCAAGAGTTCAGTGCTGGACACATTAAGTTTGAGATATCTAAATGGAACGATTCTGGAGTGGGGCTCTGAAGGGAGGGTCAGCGAGAGATACAAACTTGTGAATCATCCATGTGTGTAAGTAGTTTCCAAAGCCATGAGTGTGGATGACAATACAGGGGCAAGGAAGAGCAAGGGATGAGAAGATGGCCCAGGACTGAATCCTAAGGAGCAATAACAAAGGCAGGAATCACAATCATTTAATATTGAGGCTGTTGTGGGTTGATGGAAAGAAAGACTTTCAGAAATTATTTTTTTAAGATATCATTTATTTATTTGACACAGAGAGACACAGTAAGAGAGGAAACACAAGCAGGGGGAGTGGGAGAGGGAGAAGCAGCCCGATGCAGGGCTCGATCCCAGGACCCTGGGATCATGACCTGAGCCGAAGGCAGATGCTTAACGACTTTCTTAAATTAATCTAGTTAATGGCCATGCTGTCTTTCCTCTTGTAAGGTACTCTTAGGTATCATTTTCCTATTGGCACTATAACACATTGCCATAAACTCAGTGCCTTAAAAAAACACAAGTTTATTTTCTTCAGTTTCTGGAGGTCAGAAGTCCAAAATGGGTCCCAATGGGCTAACATCAAGACATTGACATTCGTTCCTTCTGAGGGCTGAAGGAAGAACCTGTTCCCTGGCACTTTTATGGCTTCTAGAGCCTGCCTACGTTCCTTGGCTTGGCTCTGTTTCCATCTTCAAAGCCAGCAAACGACAGGTCAAGTGTTTCTCATGCTGCATTACTCTAACACTGACTCTCCTCTCTTCATCTTTTCTTTTTAAAGACCCCTCGTGATTACCTTGGGCCCACCTGCATAATTGAGAATACTCCCCCTATCTCAAGAGCTACTGAGTAGCAACCTTAATCCCATCTGCAACATTAATTCTCCCTTGCCATGGAATAGAACATAGTCACAAATTTAGTAGATTATGATGTGAACATCTTTTGGGGGGGGTCATTATTCCATCTACTGAACCTTTCAAATCTTGCTTATTCCCTTTTGGAAAAGTGTAGAAGAGTGCACACCACACCTCAAGTCCTAGGAAGAAGTCCTCTCTGATGGCCCAAAAGGGTGGCACTTGACAAAAGTAGTGAGACTTACTTATGTGTCTGTTTGTGCACTCACACCCGGTTGGACAAGAAAGAAAAGCCACTAGCAAAAGTTATTAGTTAGGGACTTGTTTACATTTCCCTTGTCAACTCGAATGGCTGTTTATCCGAACAGGGATCCTTAGGTCGCTATCATAACTAATGTCTCTGCGTTGGTCCATTTGTTCTGCTATAACACAATACCATAGACTGGGTTGCTTATAAACAACGGACATTTATTTCTTACAATTACGGAAGCTGGGATGTGCAAGATCAAGGTGCTGGCAGATTTCATGGTGTCTGATGAGAGCTCACTTTCGGGTTTATGGATGGCCTTCTTGTCATGAACTCACCTGGTGCAAGGGGTGAAGGATCTCTTTGAGGTCTCTTTTATAAGAGCACTCATCCATTCATGAGGGCACCACCTTCATGACCTATTTATCCTCAAAGGCCCCAACTCCAAATATCATCACATTGGGGGTTAGTATTTCAACATATGAATTTGGGGGGACATAAGCGTTCAATCTATAGCAGTCTATTAATAAAAAATAATGTCACTTAACACCTATCATAATGAGGAAAAAATTCAAAATCCACCATACAATCCCCCATCCCAACAATACCAAGTGCTTGCAAGATTTAGAGCAACTCGAACTCTCATGCATTGCTGGTAGGGATGCAAATGGTGCAGCCATTCTGGAAAACAGTCTGACAGCTCCTCAGAAGGTTAAACAGAGCAATCCTACTTCTAGACATTTACTCAAGACAGATGAGGACTTACATTCACATAAAAACCTGCATGTGAATGTTACTTTCTTTTCTTTTTTTTAAGATTTTATTTATTTATTTGAAAGAGAGAGACAGAGATAGTGAGAGAGAGAGAGAGAGAGAGAGAGAGAGAACAGGCGGGGAGGAGAGGGAGAAGCAGGCTTTCCGCCAAGCAGGGAGCCCGATGCGGGGCTCAATCCCAGGACCCTGGGCTCATGACCTGAGCCGAAGGCAGATGCTTAGCCAAGTGAGCCACCCAGGCGCCCCCAAATGGTGGTACTTTCATACAGTGGAATACTACTCAGGAATAAAAAAGGAAGGGAGAACAGATACATGCAACAGCATGGATAAATTTCTAATCCACTATACTAAGAGAAGGAAGCCAAACTCCAAAAGCTACATGCTGTATACCATTTTGTGGTATTCTGAAAAAGGTGCAGGTATAGGGAGAGAAAATAGATCAGCAGTTACCAGGGACTGGGAGCGGGAGAAGGAGTTGACGGCAAAGTGACCCAGGGGTATTTTTTGGGCAGTGGAACTGTTCTAGATCTTGTTTGCAGTGATGGTTACATGACTATAGGTGTTTGTCAAGACTCACAAAGCTACACTAGAAAAGGTACATTTTTACTCTGTAAATTATATTTTAATTTTTTAAAAAGGATATATACAAATTTTTGTTCCCCCAAAAAAGCCCTATCCTAGGTCTATATTTTTATAAAGTATTAGTTCTACTATCTTAAGAGATAGTTAAGTGAACCTGCGTCTCACTTAAGCTGATAAAATAAAGGTTCTTTTGGAAGAGATCTCCAAATAGCATCCCTATTGAAACACATCCTGGGAAAAACAGCCAACAAGGAGGTCAGGAAATCAAGGTTCCAAGAAGACCACAGAGCCTCAAATTGGGTTTTGTGATTTTAGACAAAACACTTAAGTTCTCTAGGGCTTGGCTTCCCTATCTGTAAAATGGGAATAAGGTCTGATCAAAAATTCATGGAGCATTATAAATATCAAAAGACAAATGACCTTCATTTTATTAGCTTAAGGAGGACACGGATTCACTTTATGTATACTGAAGTGCTTACCAAGATCATTCCCGTCCGCTCTAAAGTATGATTATTCTCTTTTCTAATTCTAAGAATCTATTTATAATGACTAGCTCTGCTGGGCAACAAGGTAAGCACTAGGTATGCAGTAACTTGTAATCATCCCAAGAATCATCTGTGGCTGGGACCAGGGTTACAGCAACTGTGATTTAGAGTGGAGAACTTAGATACTCAGAGGTTGCACACCTGTGCTGAAGTCCCCCAGCTAATACAAGGTTAAGTGGAGACAGAATTCAGGGCTGCCTGACCTCAGGCCCATGGTCTTTTTCATCGTTTTATCTTGCTTTTCTCAGAGCTGTTTTCTGTTTAGCAGCAGAATGTCCAAGTTAGACTATGATATATACACACAGAGAATCATGTTGCATATACACGTAGATATTGTATATAGATAATATAGATGAGAAAGCCAAATATCTATGAACTCACTGAAGTTTCTGACCAACAGAGACATAAAAAAGACAAAGAGGGCAGAGTGAATAAAACCAGCATTTTTATTACTTGGTTGATAAAAATTTTACTTGAAGCAAATAGGTGTTTATTTATTTACCTAACGATCCCAGTTTTCTTTATTGTGGTAAAATATACCCAGTGATGTTTTGTGTATGAAAAAAAAGATGAGACCTTATTTTGAACGACTTAATGTATATTCTTAAAGTAAATGCTTATTCACTTCAATACTCTTCTAAGGAAATATTTGAGGCATAAATTTATATCTAAGAATCATTTTAATTGTACCCCATAATTCTGATAGGTGGTACTTTTATGGTTGTTCAAGTTAAAACATTTTATAATTTCCATTGTCATTTCCTCTTTAGTTCATGAATTGTTTGGAGATGCATTTAATCAAAACCTGCTGTGCCTCCCTTTCTATGTTGTCGATGATACCTCGTTTGGTGATAATGTGGTTAAAGTAATGTAATCTCTATGACATCCAATTTTTGAAAAATTTCGAGTTATCCTTTGCAACCACGTATGTCAATTGTGACAATCAATGTTTTGTGTGTGCTTGAATAGGATGCGTACCTTCAATTTGGGGAATACAGAGTTTCATAGAGCTGTAATTAGCATATTGAATCCATGATGCATGTCCTGCAACAAAAATGCAATTTTAAATTTACTCAGCGGGAGTAAACTTCCCCTGCCCCTGGATGTAAATTCTGGGAAATGTGATGTCTTTTCTGTGAGCTCTCAAATAATAGTCCTGTTCTCACTTTGGTCCCCAGATCCCTGTCTCTGGGCAGGGTCCTGCAGGAGATACCAACCAATGCTTCAGTCTGTGTTCAGATGAGTTTGCTCCTCCTTCCATGCTAAGGTCTGTAGCTGGCTGTGCCCTGCCTTGGTGGGTATCGCTGGCTTCTGGGTCCTCGTTTCTTCTCTCCCCTTTCATCAGCTTCTTCTTTACCTACTGTTCCTTCTTTGTACCAGCATGCACCTGCCCAGGTCAGAACTGGAAATTATCCTGGACTCCTCTTCCTACGTCCACCCCTATTTCTGACAAGCACCAAGACTCATCAACTCTACTTCCCGACTACCTCTCACCTTGGTCCACCTCTGTTCAGGCCACTGTTATCTTTTGCTTACATCACTGCAATCGTCTGTGGACTGGTCCTTATCTGTTTTACCCCCTTCTAACTTCTTTCCGCTGGAGTCAGTGATTTTTCTGAAATATAAGTCTGATGACATCATTCTCTGTTCAACTCATTCAGTGGTTCTCCATAGATTATAGAACAAACTTCAAACCTCCTAACTTTTCTTACATGACCCTTCAGGATCTAAACCGTTCTTTTGAAATTTCTCTCCAGTGTCTTCTGTGATCATTTCTCTCTTCCCAAAATGAATCTGCACTGTAGCCGTTCTTGCAGGATCTAAAATAGGCTATGCCCTGTCACCTTGAAACATAATGTGTAGAGCTTTATGTCTTTGAGATTGATGATATTTCTCGAGTTTACATATCTTAACTCCCAAAGAGTGGAATGATGGAAAAAAAGATTATACACATGTGCTCATACATACACACACATATATTTATACAAATACATATATGCATATATGTATTTTTGTATACACACATATTTACATACTTACATATATGTATGTATAATAAGTGTTTGTGATAAATACATGGAAAAAAGCATGCAAATGTGTGTATATATATATGATGGAAAGTATAACAATCAATGAATGCTTTTAAAAATTATACATGGATGTCTAATTATAGATGGTAGATTAACCAACACATTAACTTCCTCTTCTCCTCGAGACCCCATTAGAATCTTAGTAAAGCCATTAAAAATTATGGATCCATGAGGATAAAAAGAATGGAATTGGAGTCAATGGCAGATAAGACATTTCTACACAATCCTGGAATACAGATTTAGCAAATTTAGCAAAGCAGGGGAGGCTGCCTTTTTGACTACGTGCAGAGGGAGACGGAGATAAAAGAAATCAGATTTTCCCAGGGGAATCCTAGAAGCACCAAGTTTTCTGGACCGCCAGGCAGAGTAGCAGGTGATATTTAGGCCTAGGGCTGACACAGGGAGGTAATCTGAGTCAGTTGACTGCCATCCATTTCTTTGGACATAAGATATCAATAGCCTCATTTCTGTACTGAGCTGAGAAGTCAGCGGTAACCTTCCCAGGAGACCTGAAGAATCTCAGAAAAAAATAATCTCCACATACCTGCTGTCTGAAGAGTTAAAAAGATAAAATCAAGAAAATCTCTCAGAAAACACAACAAAATGATAAAGACAGAAAAATATGTAAAAGAAAATCCTAGCAGTGTAAAGGCTTAAACCAGCAGGATCAACATCTGACCAATGGGGTATCCAAAAAGATGGAAAAGAGAAAATGAAGGTGAAGAAAGTATCAAAGGAAAAGAAAAGGAAATCTCCCAGGGTTAGAATCTGTTCAAATAATCAACTTCTCTGTGAGACAATCCCTGACCCACCTCTTTAAACTGCAGCCCCTCCACTCAGGGCTGTGTTCTCCCTCCCTATTCAATTCTTCTCCGTTGAACTTGTAACCACCTGACCTACTACATACTGTACTTGTTTATCTAAACTCTCTCTTCCCCACTGGAATGTCAGACCCCCAAGGCAAGGAGCTCTCTGTCAGCTTTATTCACGGTGGCATCCTCAGTGCCTGGCTGGTGCTTGGTATGGTAGTTCTGTAATTATTTGAGTGAATACATAAGTCAAAGATGTCTGAGATCTAGAGCCTCATCTGCCATGGAAAGAAGTCAATGGATAATTCCTCAAATTGGTTCATCAATAACAAGATGTAGAGCCTATAATTTAGAAATATGAGGCAACCACCTGCGGGCACCACTAATGGAGTTAAAGGCCCTGAACGGCATCTCAGGGATGGGATGGACGAGCAGGCAGTCACTGTTGGTGTTCATAAAGTTTTTGTGAACTATTTGCTTTTTTCACCATGTGCCTGAACTGTTTCCTTTATTTAGAAAAAAAAAAAAGAGTATAGGTCTTAAAAAGCATTTTTGGTATTTATTTACCATAAATATGTCATATCAATGATAAAAATAGCTAAAATTTATTGAGCACTTATTACATGGCAGGCATTGTGCTAAGCTTTACAATGGATTATTGGAGAATGTATTATATATCTGTTGTCATTTTGTATGAGTTGAAAACATCTGGATTTAACCTAAAAATAGGAAAAAACCTACCCTCAGTCCAAAAATATAAATATTTAGTAACTTAAACTCAGTTGAATAAATTCTGCTTATCAATCCTCATAACAAAGATATAAATTTGATATGCCTCCTCACGTCCTTAAAATGCAAGAAAAAAGCATCGCACAGACATTTTTTTAATAAAGTTTTTATTCTCTAGGAAATCCTTGTAGATCTGCAAACGTGCCTGCCAATGGGATTTGTTGCAACCGGAACCGTAGGAAGTGAAGGGAAAGTTGTGTGGAAGCTCTTCTGGAAACATCTGTTGGTGTCATCTGCTTCCTTTCCTGCCACTCTTCCCTCCACTCCACGTTTCTCTTGCAGTCTGTTCATCTGGGGGGTAAGTGATCCTTGTTTCAGGAAACTTAGGAGATTTCCACAACATGAAATGACTTCTGACAGAGTCAATACTGGGCCTCAGCCGATCTGCTTCCTCCTGGCTGGGCCCGGATTTTCGGCTGCGCCATCACCCACCGGGTGTTGAGGAACACGTGAAGCCAGTCCCCACTGCAAATCATTCTTCAGTCATTCCAGAGGTGAAATTTAACATTGCTAGTTGTTAAAAACTTTTTTAGCATGATTCTTTCTTGTAGATGTTTCTGGGTGTTTAGACTGTGCCATGGATCTCTTGGGAGGGACCTCCCTCTGCTTCCCTTTTCCCTTTTGCTAAACTCCTTCCCACCTTTCAGGCTTCGGTTTAGATGTGTCCTCCCTGCAGGAAACTTTCTCGGCAATGACACAACCTAAATGGGACTCCTGTTCCTCCCGAAGCTTCTGGAGCATCCCTCTGACATTTTGCATCCTATACTGCATTACCACCACCATTTATTTTTTGTCTCTGCTGGATCTGCTGCTCCCTGCGTGCAGAGACTGAACTATTTTGTCTTGCTCATTCTGGGACATGGCGGAGTGCCCTGGTACAAAGGAGGGGTTCAGTAAACATTTGTTGGATGAATGAATGGTAGAGGGAATGAATGAACCGAATGACTGAATGAAAGCAAGTGTCACTGTATACAGTTCCACCGTAGTCTGTGTAGACTGAGTATGTGTCAAAACTCACAATGAAAACAACTGCACAGCTGAGCTTAACAGTTACTAAGTCAAAGGCTAATGAGTTAAAAACATTGGCTTTAATCCCAAAGCTAAAGGAAAAAGAGATAGAAGGCTGTGCATAGTTTCCGTGCTTCGTAGGAAATGAGTATTTCTTAAGCTCTTTTTCTCCAGCACTTTCCTAAGTCAATCGAAAATGCACCACGTAATTTTATAGTCCCGTGAAAGAAGAAAGTAGAATATTTTCAAAATGGTTTGTTCCTCATGCTATCACCTAGCCTCTTCTTTACGGTTGGACAAATAGGTGAGGGAAAGTTGTTAACTTCTTCAGAGCCTCTGAATAATAGTTAACGAAGACCACGTGGAAAACGGAATTCGCCTCATCACTCATGAGATAGGGTTCTGGGTTATGTGAAGCGAAATGTTTTCAGTGCAGCCCCCTCCCCACCCCACCCCCGCTCCCCACCCCTCAAACCAGGGCATGAAGCGTCATGCTTAGTTCATGCTTTTTCTATTGCTCTTCATCAGACCAAAGCTAATACTCACTGAATGCCCTCACAAATGATATGAAAAAGTTGAAAGGGAACTTTAAAGGTGGTTTTAAAATTTGAATCTAAGGCTAGTGGGAAGACAATTGTTTCAGGGGGTGTGGTCATTCTGTGATTCCTGCGAAGCTGGGCAAGATTTCATTTTTTAGTGCAAGTTATGGGACAGGCTGAGGAATAACAAACCAAAGGAAAACATTTTTTGGAACTGCCTTCTGGACATGCAAATGAGCAGTAAGAAGAAAGAGAATTATTCTACTTGGCTTGTGTGATGGCTTATGTGTTTTATGTGGGATGCTGGATTTTCAGTTTATGTAACTCTAAAAGACAATAGATAAATCAGGATGCTATTAACAATACTTGTAAGAAAATTTTTCATTTGATATGTAAGACTAGACTCTGCCTCAATGCCTATTTTTATATGGCAGTTGTTTCTTCTGTAAGAAAAGTACTTCTTCCAAACAGAATGTATCTTTGATTCAAATAGTGTTCCAGAGACGCATATAGTTAAAAGTTGAAACAGTGTTGGTCACCAATCTTTGTTTTTGTTTTTGTTTTTTTTAAGATTTTATTTATTTATTTGTCAGAGAGAGAGAAAAAGAGAGAGCATGATCAGGGGGAGCAGCAGGGAGAGGGAGAAGCAGGCTCCCCACTAAGCAAGGAGCCCTATGTGGGGCTCGATCCCAGGACCCTGGGATCATGACCTGAGCCGAAGGCAGATGCTTAACGACTGAGCCACCCAGGCGCCCCATTGGTCACAAATCTTTATCATGTTATCCATTAGGACCAGAAGAGCAGCCACACTATCTTTCATTTATCCAAGTGTGATGATACGTTATGTTTCATTCATTTTCCTTTTTTTTTTTAAGTTTATTTATTTTTTAGTAATCTCTACACCCAGTGTGGGGCTCAAACCCACAACCCCAAGATCAAGAGTCACATGCTCTTCCAACCCAGCCAGCCAGGCGCCCCTCATTCACTTACTTTACTAACTCTACTTTACATACTAGTCTCTGGCTCGAATTATAATTGTTATTATAATAATGATTATTATTTATGCTTAATTATGACTGATTGTATTTTTATATTATTTTAAATTTAAGAAAAGCCATATCTGCCAGGTATCGTTAACTTCAAGTAATCTATATGCAGGTATACATTATGTCTGGCAGCTGTGAAGTAGAGAGTCTCTCATGAAACTACTGCCAACTCTGAGGTTGCTATTTTGGTGTTTGTTGGCTTCAAACTCCAGTAGGTTCTATTATCTGGCCAGGAAGTGCTTGTTTCTCTAACCTGGAACTATAATAAGAAGTTGTGCCCACATGAGACATGGGAGAGCCAGGAAGCCTTCCCCCCAACTAGTACTAGCTCCTGTATAGGCCCTTCTTCCAGATTCGCTCCACTTAGAACTCATTCCTTTGTGTTAGGCTTCGTGGACATCTTAATATCACAGAATCCTAGGCTTTTAAACCTGGAAGGAATATTCAAGACGGATTGAACCACTATCCTCGGTCTGTAGGTAAGGAAACGGAAACTCAGAGCTTCGTCCAAGGTCTCACTCTGAGAGCTGTCGAACCCAGACTAGAAGGAAAGTCTTCTGAAGGGCAGTTCCTACTTTCCCTATGTTCATTCATCTACTCGTTCTCTAACTTATGGCATAGTCAGCATTCTTCTGGGTGCAAGTGAGAAAAACCCAAGTCCAACACACTTCAATAAAAGAAGAAACTCTGTGAGGCTTTAAGCACAGTAGAATCCAGTGGGTCAAGTAATGTCTTCAACACTTGGTCTGTCTCCCGATCTTGTGTCCACTTTCGTCCGTGCTGGCTTCATGGATGGATGGCAACATGCCTCCCCCCTTACCATTCTTCCCTCAGAAGTTAGAGGCGTGCATCCTGCTAGCTTTAGTTCTACCAGAGTGAGAAAGGCTCACTTTCTTAGTTGGCCCCAGAAAAGTGCTGACATTAAGTCTCATGGGTTTACAACGGGTTATGCTCCTGTCTCTGAACCAAACAGAAGGGCGGGTGCGCTGTGAGCAAAGGAAAATAAAACTGGTGCTAAGTACTTTGACACAATCACGGCTTGCTTCAGGTACCCGCTATATCTGAGACCCTGTGCTGGGTATCTGTGTAGCATCTGTTGTTAATCCATTCTTAAAAAAAATCAGTTGGCTTTTCAAAATGAGCATGTGGGCAGAAAGTTGGACCAACAGAAATGCAACAGAGGAAAGATTATGTTGGATGTGTTGAGGGAGTGATAGGGAGGCAACAGGGAGAGGCTTGCGGTGCAGAGCCCTGTGTAGGGGAGGAAAAGTGAGGCTTGAATGAAGGTCAGTGGATTGTCAGAGGACTGGAGAGATCTGGAAAAAGGCCATGTGATGAACCGCCAGGGAGAATCTATCTGGTCAGCCCTGGAGGTGATCGAGCATGGTTCATTCATTCAAGTATTTTCAGAGGGGCGACTGTGGCCAGCCACTGTGCTAGGTGGTAGGGACACAGAGGGGGCAAGGCAAGCCTCATGTTGTACTGGCAGCGCATTACACAAAGATCAATGCAGTACTTGCCAGAAGGGAGAAGTCTAGAATGTTCCAAGAGAATACACACTGGAGGAGGTGGCTGCGTGGAAGTGAGCGTCCAGGCAGTGAGGCGGGCAGAGAAGGTACCCTGGAGAAACATTTAAACTGAGACTGGAAGGATGAGGCGGAGGTTTGCTAGGGTGTGCGAGGGGCCAGGACAAGGGAAATTGCTCCAGGCAGAGGGTACCCAGAGCCCCTGAGAAAGTGTTCAAGGTTACAGAGAAGAGACGGGTGCATTCCAAGCTCTCCTAGGAAGGTCAGCCAGTGAGGGAGGTTGCTAAGAGCTCAGGCTGGAGGAGAATGCAGGAGCCAGAGCAGGCTGCACGCTTCAGGGCTGTAGGAGAGATTTTGAATTTTACCTGACGGCCTTAGATTTGTGTTCTCAAGAAAGCCCTCACTTGCTGTGGGTAGAGAAAGAAATAAATGGGCCGCGACTACACAGAGCGCCCAAGATTGGTGGTGGCATGGCTTACAATAGTGACAGTGGAAATAAAGAGAGAACAGCCACATTCGAGAGGTATTTGGAAATCTTGGCTTTGCAAAGATGACGTCTGCAATCATTGGACAGGCAGTACAATATAACTGCAGATTTGTGAAAGTTTCACATTTTCATTAGCTGGTTGAATTGTGGCTTTTATTTTCCATGACAGTATTAAATCAGCGGGGGATTAGGCTGAACATAATTGTTTTACGGCTAAATGTATCCCATTGTAATAAATAATGGCCATATATCAGCCTGCCGCGTGCCTGATTTAAGAGTACAAGACCACAGGGAACTTGGTTGAGCCTACAGATTGGGTGACTAAACTAAAGATAAAGGAATGGGACTTTAAACTCTGGTGGCCCCAAAGAATGTTCTGGGTTCTACAGCCAGCTTGCTTGCCGCAGTTTAGATAATCCCTTAAGTCTGTTGGAGCTCTCATTCTCCTGAAGCATATTCTTGGATTGATAAATGGGACAAGTAGTTGGGTCCAGATAGATGCTCTGCGGTGGGACGAAAGAACTCTGGTGGATGGGGGTGAAGACTCGGAGACCGAGTGTGCTGTAATTACGGTGATCCCCTGGAAAGCCGACTTTGCTAAATCACACTGGAGTCTGGGGAGCTAGAATTTGTATGTTCGGGATGCGCACCCAAGAGAAGGTTTATACCGAGCGGCGGTTGCAAAGGTTATTCTAGGGATATGCATTAGTCCAGAGGAGGAGAGAGCGTGGGACTAGCCAGGGGGCCTCAGGTTACATAATGGCTCGGCCATTTGCTAGGTCTGTCTTCCTAGGCTGGTCATTTATGTTCTCTGAGCCTCAGTTAGCCGCCCCTGTCAGGGAAATCTACTACTACTACTACTACTACTACTACTACTACTACTACTACTACCTGCTATGTCATTCATGGTGATGAAGATGAAAAGAAACGGAATTTGTAGAAGTGCTTTGTTAAGTGAAAAACGAGGGTGCAAAAAGCTTGTCATTCTTTGTTTCCATCAAGATGGGCTTTGTTGTGCCCTGGTAAAAAGCAGCAACATCTTGGCTCCTTAAAACAGGTTTGCTTTTTTGCCTCTGTGACGTCCACTGCCGGGTGGGCGACTGCGGGGGTCCCAGGCTTCTCTTCACGTTGATGCTAAGGCCTGAAACCCCGTGCGGCCGTGTCCACGCTGATCTCACCTCCGTCTCTGCGCCTTCAGGGAGCCTTGCTGCGGGCATCACCGGAGCAGAGAACTGCTCTTTTCTTCCTTCGCCTTTACCCTTTTGGAAGTGCACGTGGATTTTCCTTTTGGGGCATCGCCCATTTCATGTTTTGCACAGGCTGGGCCCACCTCTCCCTGCCAACCCCTCCTGGACTGGCTCGGGGGGCAGAGATGTGACCCACATCTGCCCAATATGTGTTTTCCCTCCCCTGGCCAGAACGATGGGTACAATGAGCCTATGATCCAGGTCACCCCCAAAATATTCAACCCCAAGATCTTGCTGGAAATCCTGGAAAACAAAACACGACCGTCCTTCTGTAGAGGTTGCTAGGCCAACAGGATATGGACCTGCGACTCCCAGCAGCTACCCTGACAGGCCTAGACGAGAGCCTGGCTGACAAGGCACCAGAGAAAGAGAAAAGCCCAACCGAGGCCTCTTCAAAATCGGCCTCCTGGCCAAATCCTTTGGGTCCCTGGATCAAATCATGCTAATGATCCGGTAGCCCAGACTTCTCGGCTATGTCAACTAATATTTTCTTTTTGGCTTAAGCCATCTTGAACTGGGTTCATATTCCTTGCAGTTGAAGGAGCCTTGGCTAATCCAGCCACTCATCTCTGATGCAGGAACCACCAGGCTATGGCAGTGCAGGCGGACATGGGCCTGAGCCCCCTCAACCCACCCCGGTTCTGATTAGTCATCAGAAAAAATAAAAAACAGGAGCAATCTGTCTCCTTGTTCACTCTCCTTTTCTCTTCCCGTATTCCAGGAAGTAGGCAGTTATTCCTGGTCCAAGGAGGCCAGTACCTTTAGATTTAGCTGAGAGAAATCTAAGGGTCTGCAGAATCCGGGGGAAGAGAACAGGGCAGAAGACAATGAGGCAGCCTAAAGAATCCTGGCCGGAAGAACATGCAAAGCCTGGCTGCCCAAGTGCATTGACTTTAGGTCTTTTAGGTGGGCGGTTACGGCTCGTGGCTCGAATCCGAAGGAATTAATAGGAGCTGGGTGCTATGCACCCCGAAGAGGGGGACCACCAAGATCAGTAGCCCGACACCGTGATATTTTCAACCAAGGCCAAAGACAAGAGCCTGGAGTGACCAGGGCTGATGGCTGGACTGAAATGACAGAAAGTGAACATCCCCTTAAGTGAACGAAGCTGTGGGGCATCAGGGATCCCTAAGACTCACGCTGTAATGGAGGCAATTTGCATTTTGCTGATTTTTCAGGGGTGATTCTTTAGTGAGCAAATCCACTGAGATCAAATACAGTGCAAACCACAGTGGGGAGAAAGGAGTCTGTATGTGTATTAATGATTTCCGTGCATGGAATGTACAGCCAAAATGGGGTTTGAAAACCCCAATATCCTTTTGCCCACGATGTCTAGATATCCCTTGTGTGCCAAAGATCAAATAATGATAGAAACCAGAGGAAAAACACGTTAGCCTCAAGCCCACGCTGCAGCCAGAAGCAGGACAAAAGAAATAATTGTATTCCGGGGAAAGTTGTGGCCGAGCTTTTATAGGGTTCCTCTTTCCCCCCGTCTCTCTAGGGCAGCAGAGGACAGGGCTCGATCTGCGGCTACCATTCCTCTGCCCCTGCGCCCCACCCCAGCGAGTTTCTTCCAAAGCCAGCACCCCACCATCTAGGTTCTGGCAAAGAAGCATACTCAGATGTCATTATCCCACATTTCCGAGAATGTATGCTTCAATTAGGATTAGGGCAGCCACAAAACAGGTGAAATCCAAAAGTGAGAAAATAGGGGATCAGATGAGAGGAGAAGGGGACGTGGGACTAGCTGGTCACAGGGGGTCAGCCCCGGTGTTGACAGAAGTACAGGGAAGGGATTAGGGCCCCGGGAAGGCTAGGTGGGAACACCGGACCAATGGGGTGGCAGCGAGTTATCAGGGTTGTGAATCCGGCTCGGGGCAGAAGGTGAGAACCCAGTTATTGTGAACTGGATACACAGTGGGGCATTGCTCACTGACCTGTCCCTGGGCCTTGGTCTGAGAGTAGGGCAGAGGTGTGGCTGGCTGAGCATGAGTGGAGTCCTGACTGAGGAGGATGAGGCTAGAGGAGCAGCGAGCCAGGCAGAGGGCCCTATCCACAGCCATTTCCCATACTTCAGGCAGAGCGCAGACCGCCCAGTTTCACAGATGGCTAACTCAGACTGCGGGTGTAGACCTCTGTTGTTGCCTTTTGACGGTCTGGACACTACCCGTCTGCATTCCACATTTGACAAGTGATTTTGATTCTTTTCAACTTCTCTTCCCTCGTTAGGCCACATTTCCTAGATCTGAAGAGTGATGGCTCAAGGGTGATCCTATCCAACTCTGAGAATTCACCAGAGTCGAGGACTCCTGGCCCTGTGAAAAAGCACCCCCTCTCCCCACCCCCCACATATGAAAGGCTACACTGGCTGAGACTCACTGTTCCTACAGCGCAGGATCCCTCTCTGTTGGTAAGGCAAAACCCCTTTTTTGAGAGGGCCTGCAATTTGTCTCTGGTATTGGCGGAGAGTTCAGGATGACTCAAACCACCTTCAGGATAACTCAGTAAGGTTCTATTCACATAGCTCCCCTCCCCCTTGGGTCCAGCTCCCTGGTGAGGAGTTCTGGCTCTTGATGGGCAGAGATGAAATTTCGTTTACCTTTATTACCCCAAACAATATCTGGCACATACTAGGGGCTCCACTGTGATTTGAATGCATTGGCTGATTTTTTGGGACACCCTCCTTAAACTTGGGTTTGAGCTTAAAATGCTTCTTCACATAAATAACTTTCATCAGTGTACTACTTTTTGCGCGGAAGAAACAGTTTAATTTTTCTCAAATGAAAAAGAAAACCCAATTCAGAGATCATTTAGTGAGTCTCAACTCTACACTATGGTAAAAATTTTACCCTCTTCATCTACTTATTCTATTCTGGGCGTGGCACGTGCTTTCTTATTCTTTCTTTTTTCAAGGCAATGATTCTCTGTTGGTGTATTTTCATTTTCCAGAAGTAATTTCTTCTTATGTGCTTTTCTGTATTAATAAAAATGAAGAGACTAAATATGGTTTCTATTAACTACATTTGGTCTGTCTATTAATAGGCTGAATTAATGATCCACTCCAGCAGGAGATGGCTTTCTCTCCCCTGAATTCTTGCAATTTGTTGCCTAAGCAATATGTTTGGTTCTTTGTGCATGCTGCCTGGATTTCTGCACCTGAGTGATTTTCTCCACGGAGATGATCTTTTGAAGGGCCTCTTGGTGTGGGGCTTAGCACAAAGTAGGAACTCACAGAATATTGGCTGCGAAAATAAATGAATGAAGGAGTGAAGTAATAAATTCGACAATAAATTCCCCGACAGGAGACGTTTTCATATAGGGAAGTCCTACTGAAGAAACTAAATGAAGAGTTTTAGTGACAGTGGTGGTGGCAGCCCAAAACAGAAGATTTTCGCCTGGGAAGAGTCCTGGATTTATTCACTGTCAGCAGTTGAGATGTAAAGGTGATCTGGAGCTTGGTGGAATCGTTCTGACCCTGCTTATGGTTCTTATAAAATAAGAGAGACTCCTATCCCGAGAAACTCTGTGTCTTTCATTTCTTATACTCCTCACCAAACTTTCGGCTCTCCGGCAAATGTTACTTGAAAGATAACTAGTATATCCTCAGCTACTTCCCCTTACCAACATTGTAGATGTCAGCCTTCAGCAGAAATTCTCTAGTTTTGAGCCACAAGCATATTCTTCCTTTACATTTATTCTAAGGTCATTTGTAGGATTAAATGCCAGACCGTGAAAGGTGAATCTAGGGCAGTTGATTTAAGAAGTATGATACTTGAAAACCTTACATCAGTGTATGTAGAGGTGTGGGTGCACAATATGCGGGGGTGGGGGGGTGGTGGCGACAAAATGACTTGTGAATGTCTCTCTCCATGACCTGTTTTGACCAAACTTTATTACGCATTTAATGGAGTTATGACAAAGAGTAGGAATCAAAACACATGGGGATCACAGAGGCTGTTATGTTTATTGTGTAGAACAGACAGTGATAATCCACTAAAGAAGTATTTTCAACAAGCAAGCGATTCAAAGTACAATCATAAACAGCAACTCTACAGGAAGAACAAAGAATAAAGTTAGAAGACACTCAGAGGAACAGGGAGAAAGTCAACTGCAGTTAAACGTCTTGATACTTTTCTCCTGCAAACATACCTAAACTTGCAGAAATGGTAGAAAAGTTAAATGTCCAGTCTTACTTAGCTGAGACCAACAACAGCAAAGAACAGTCCTATAAAATTTATCTCCCACAAAAATAAACTATATATATAAAATTTTATGATGTTCTTACTGTTCCATTGGCCACAAGCTTTTTTTTTTCAGTATGAAAAATGAGGTATACTGGGGCTTAAGAGGTAGTAGTGTGTTTTGATTGTACAACGTATAGGAAATAAAAGAGTAACTTCATCGGAGATGGAAATCGCTCAGTGCTCCGAGTTTGGCCAACATGAGCAACTTGCTTCAGTTTTATGAGCTGGCCAATGAGGTTTTGAAAAGGCCCAACCCAGGATACGGAATGGGACTTTTATTTTTATGAGCCACTGTTTATTTGCTTATTTAATGCACAGTTAACAGTAAGGTTGAGTTTTAATTCTCTCCGTAGCTCCTTTGGTGATTCACAACAGTGAGCCATCTGCCAGTCTCAGAGAGGTATGTGGCCTCTGAAATGACCTCCCTGAAGCGGCTGGAAGAGAGATGGTTTTGAGTTTCATTTGGCTTCAGTACTGGAAGCCATACCGACACAAGCCGTCATGAGAAGCTACCTCCTGGCCCAGTTGATAATACCATGTTAAAAAGTCAGCACACTCACGAGGAGAGAAAGCAATAAAAACTCTACATAAGAAGCGTTTAAAATAAATCTGGTTGAGACATATTACAAAAATCACATTTGTGTAAAATACATGAAAATATCTGTCAAGCATTTTCTCATATTCGACGAATCTTAAAAACACATATTTTTTGATTGCATCATGCAAAAGCTGAGCTGGTTGCATCACACCTACAAAGCTTCAAGTTTCTTTGAAGGTTGGCTTTTATTTTATCTAGTTCTTTGCAGGAAGTATGTAAAAATGCGTTCCTTTCTATCAAACGTCTCTTACAAAAATAGTCTGGACTAGGGA
The DNA here is from genome assembly GCF_003265705.2 of Callorhinus ursinus. Taxonomy (NCBI): domain Eukaryota; kingdom Metazoa; phylum Chordata; class Mammalia; order Carnivora; family Otariidae; genus Callorhinus; species Callorhinus ursinus. The sequence continues at coordinate 38,362,474 of NW_027397076.1, forward strand.
TAGCGGCAGTCTGAACACTTTCAGACACTGACAAAAATGAATGCTGCAAGTCACGAGTTCATTCCTTTTGAAGTCTGGAGGTAGGTCTTTGCAAGTCAATTAGTCCATTTCCTTAAACAACTCATTTTGAGGTACAAACTTGGAGGGTAAGATTTAAACATTACAGTCAAATTTTGTGTGCTGTGTAGTGTGACTGAGGAAAATTATCCTTAAGAACCTAGGAGCGACTTGGTTAAAAACCACCACCAACAACAATATTCAAGTTAATGTAGAAATCTAGCAGAGAAGCTGAAACAAGTATTTGTAAAATTTTAATTAAAAAAAATAGAAAAATACATAGCCATGCTGAAACACAGTAAGGAGACTGCTTCTTTAACTGTAATGAAGTGTACAAAAAGAACTGTAGATGATTAGCATCACCTACCCATTACGTTTTTTTCTTGCATTGCTTGTGTATAGCAGCATGTAATAAGTACTAGACTGTAAATTAATTGTAACATTCAGAGGTAGTATTGAGTAGTGGGGATATATTATTGCATCTCTGGCTAAAAGTGCAGTTTGAATGAAGAGACGGTGAACTGAAGCCAAAGTCAAGCACCTCAGGTCCACCATCCTATGTCAAAACGTATTACTTGAAGTAATACATACGCTTGATTTGAGGTAAGTGGTATTTAGGTCTTTCACGGAAACTGATACATAGTGAGGGGGGGGAGGGGGGGAGGGAGAGAGAGAGAGAGAGAGAGAGAGAGAGAGAGAGAGAGAGAGACTGCTTTTTTTGTTTTTTAAATTGTAGTATCACCATAGCAAAAGAAATTTAGATTGCGCTCCTCCCACCTCATCATTCAGGTGAGTTCATCATGCATTATTCTGTTGCACCTTCTTGTTAAATTACCAAGAGGATAATTTTGCTTGTTTAGGTTCCTTAAAGGCTTTGAAGGTAACAAGTGTGATTTATTGCTAAATGGCATTTGGCTCTGTAGGAAGTAGGTTCTACCCGGATGAGTGTTTTCCTGAAAACGAGTGCCACGGGTAAATTTATTACTCCTGCTGATATGTGTGATATCCATAAATATAGGAGTTGGCAACATTTGCTTGCTTACTTCCCTTTTTGAAAAATGAACGTAACCTTTTCTGGTTTGTTAGCTGAATGAAAGGATACATCAGCATTTCGTCTTATTTAGAAATAAAAGTTAAAAAATCATCAAGTAAGTGTCTACAAGATTATACGAAAAAGAGAGAAGTAGTATCTAGTCCTATCTTTGGTGTTCTAAACAGAAGCTTCACTAGGGCGAGCGGGTTGGGTGGTGGCTGAGGTGCACACAGGGTTGAACACCGCGCCTTTCCTATGGGAATGCCCGATGTCACGAGCGTGACACTTTTCTCGTCTGTGTGCAGTGCAGTGATTGACTAAACCCGATTCAGAGTTTTTTCCTCACCCACCCGCTCTTGCTTATCAGTTCAACAAACTATTAGTAGGTTAAGAAAAAGGAAAACAGTAATTAAAAGTTGCATTGTTAAACTGTGTCCCCTGTGTTTACAGCAGTTTTTCACTAAACCTGGGACTGTGAAGGGATTACAAAGAAGGTGATTAATATAGTCCTTTTTAAGGTTATGTGATTTCTCCCCCCCCACCCAGCCCCCGCCCCACCCCCTCCCCCCCTTCCCCACCCCAGATGAAAGTAGAAAGACCATGGCAATAAAGAGTAAGTGGTCACTGCAGTGTCTTCTCCCTTCAAAAGATCCAACTGCTGCTGAGGTAGAAATCGAATGTCGGCGCCCCCTAATCCTCTTCTGCAGACTCTTGTGAGGATGTCTCTTCAGTCTCCTCCTGGAACACACAGAGGGCACAACCATTACACCGTGTGGGCCGTTCTTACCGACAGTTCAGAGGTGACCTGTTCCCACAGCCCATTATGCTGGCTTCAAAAAAAGGATGCGGATGATTGGCAAGCCCTCATTCCCAGGGCTTCTTAAACTGTAATTGAGGAATCAAGGTGTTTTTTTTTCCCAGAGCAGTCATTAGCCGCTGTTGACTTAAGGCTTGACATCATGGCGGCTGGTCAGCAAATTCAATTGTTTGCAGTTCAGAGAATGTCAGGCTAATGTAAGCTTACTCGCCAATTAGAGTAAAAAAGAAATGGATAGATTTTTCCCGACAGCATGCCGGCCATCAGTTTTAAAAACCAGTGCACAAGTAAGCAAAAAATAAAGGGAAATCCTTTCTTTGAGACACAAAGGAACCTGTCCAGCAGATACTGGTAGAGTCATGGCGGATAGTTTTATGACGCTTGCTAGATGCTTTTAGGCATGGTTTGTTATTGTTCCCATTTGATAGACAAGAAAGTCAAGGCACGGCAGGGAATGCACCCAAAGTTACAGAGGAAGTAGGGCCAGGAATTGGGCCGAGCCAGACGGGCGTCAGAACCCATGTGAGACCAAGATGCCAGCACTTCCATGTGAGCTGACTACTAGCTTCCTTTCCAAATCGAGTTCCTCGTTCTTGTATTTATTAAAGCACATTTTAAGACAATGAGCAAAGTTTGGCCTACCGGCTGGATGTCAATGCTAAATCCACATCTACCAAACATTTAATGGTGGGCTGGCCAAGCAGAGAAAATCTAATATATATGTTTTTGCAGGGCCTCCTCTTCAAATAAATCTAATTCTTCCTTCTCTTTTTCTTTCTTTCTTTCTTTTTTTTTTTTCCTGATTCCTTATGGCTCTGGAATTTGTTGGAGTTTCTGCAAGCTGGCTTGAGCTGCACGGTTCTCTTTCCCTTTGCTTATTTAACAAATGTGCAGTACCTTTCAGGACATGGGTGGTAAAGCGGAGACAATAAACATTTCTGATAAAAGTGTCGTTAGTGAGAGGATGATTTTTATCAAATGCTGCACATTGTCTCATAAGACGGCATGTGAAAAAGATCTGGGAGAAGAGGTAAACATTTACTCCTGCCGCAAACTGAGCCTCTTTAAGAATGGCCAGCTTAAAACAGCTTATAACAGTCTTCATACTTTAATAGATTTGATTTTCCACATGGCTTCATTTTGTCTGGGTGGCTAACTGACACAATTTATACCTCTCTTCCTTTCCCAGGTCACTACAGTACACCATTCAGTAAAGCATGCCTTAAAGCTTGTCTGCATTATATGACCAAACTTCCATTCATTAGTGTTTGAAACACTTCAGCTGTGAAGGAGTTCCTAAATGCTACCATGTGTGACGCTTTTGCGTAAGAGCAGCAAACGGGAGGAAAAAACCCCACAGAAATGGGCACTCACACACTCACAAGAATGCATGCGCATGCACACACAACACTCACTCTCCCTTACACACTCTACTCCAGGCTTTAATCACAGACCACTGCTTACTGCAAACCCCTCGCAAAAGGTTTCAAACTTTCTCTTCCCCCAAAGACTGAGAAAGCTGTAAATCCTGGGAATAAACACACATGCAAATGAATGGATTACAGTTAAAAAACATAACCACAGCAGCATCAAGTCATGAGATTTCACACCAGTTTTGTTTAGTCTGCTTCGGGTTATGTGGGAAATGTGGAACGTATGAAGCTACCTCCCCTCCGCTCCCAACCCCCACACGGAGGGCTCCACATATTTAAGCAGCAGGTTTATACCTCTTGATAGGCAACAGGCCATGACCCTGAGATTCTCTCTGGAGTCCCGGCCACAAAGGAGGATGTAGCATGATCAAAGCCACAGACAGACGAAAGAGAGGCAAGCCAAGGTTCAGCTGCCCTATGACCTTGTCTTTTCACTCAATATTTAAAATCCATAAAGTCACTAAGCCGTTCGGCAGATCCACTCTTCATCCGTCCCCCTAAGACTCACTTCTCATTATGACACAAGGTGTGAACTTAGGGTACTGCTCTGAAACAGTTTACAGCATGAAGGCTGGCAGGTATATTGTATTCCTTCTTATGGTTAACAAATTAATAGAACTCGGTCAAGCTGGAAAACCTTCTGGATTTAGCTGTAATTATTCCCGTTTCTAACTGCCCGATTTTTCTATACTATCTGGAAACCAAATTACTTCCAAATCCGGAAGGAAATAGAATTTTCAGGCCATGAACTTACAAAGACCTTGTAGTAGATGGAATGCGATCAGCTTTTAAAACATTCCCAGAAACTTTGCTTGATTTGAGATCTTGAAGCTCCCGATATGTAAGTGGTTTATTTAAATGCCTTAGACACAACTCAGCTGAAAATGATGGTCCCTCATATTGTTTCCTTTACTTAAAACAGCTCTTAACACAACAGGGATAGTTGTTTGACTAATGTATCTTTCCGCTGACCTTGAAATTCTTCTACTAGTAGCTGTCAGTTAGTAACAGGCATGTAAGTAGGATGTCAGAGGGTGGGAGCCTCACTCTGTTAACTTTGGGAAATAATGTGGGCTCTCACATGCTCCGAATGATGGTTTTCTCAAATGTCTAGTTAGTGGAGTGTTCCTCGTCTTGGCATGGCCCCGACTGGCCACCCTCCAAGGGACAGCATGGCTGCCAAGCGGATGACGATGGGGTGTGTGGCACTTCTCACCTCTGCAAACCTCTGTTCTCACCTTTTCAGTGACTTAACTTTTGCTGTATGTGTGGTTGCTGTGACCAATTATGGGCATAATTAAGAGAAGAAAAATCTTCCCTGTGAGGAAAAAAGATGAACTTGGAAAACCCGCCCTCGGCTACCTTAAGTGTCACAGCTGACCAGACCTCACACGGGGCCCCTTCTATGGTGCAAAGTGTGGACGGAAACCGGTGATGTAAGGGCATCAGCAGCTGGCTCTGGTGTCCCCAAGGAATCTTATTTCCATAGTAGAGTAGGTGGTTGGGACCCCTGAGATTCAATCCTCTTCAGGGACTTAGAAGACACTGCCACTCATTCTAGACAATAGGTTGCGCCTTGAGGTATCTACCTAAATGACTTCACATTTGCAGCATAGGGCCAAAGGACCTTTGAGCTTGTGTAGCCCCCCAAGAGCAGCTCTGAAGCAATAAGGAGATGGAAACTTGATAGCCAAGAGTTACACACATCTCATTAGAAGCTAGTCCGCAAGGTGGGAAGGCAAACAGCAACAGCCTGGTCAAGGAGGCTAACTGTTGGAATGGGGCTTCAGGAACGCAGGATAAAAGGACTTTTCCAAGTGGAAGTGCACAGTGACATTTTTATGAGCACTGGCCACCGAGACCTCTAAACACTGAACAGCTCCCGGCCGTTCACGCGGCTACTTTACAAAGACAACTGAGGCTGCACCACATCGGGGTGAAACATGCAAGTGTTTTGGGCAGAAAACTGAAGAGAAGGAAAGGAAAGTGGGCAGAGCTGGAGAGCTATATTTTTATAACGACTCCTGGAAAATTACACTCATTTTGCCTTGGTTTTTCTTTCGTTCATGAAAAAAAGGAATTTAATAAATGTAACTCTTTCATTGCTTTGGTTAAGCTTGAACAAACACCCCACTAAAACCTAGAAATAGAGTTCGCACTTATCTCCATCCTGCATGTGGCATTTACCTTTGGGTGTACTTCCGCTCATGGACTCAAAAGGAGGAAGAAGACAGCCCGATATCCAACCTTATCCTCTAATGCCTGATGGAATTTTAAAATGTCTTAAGAGTCTAATCATAGATCTTAGCACACAGACACAAGTGAGGGTGTGTGCTGGAGGAAAGTTTAGTACTTAATGTGAGAGCTGAAGCTCTGGGTTTAATTTTCAGATGCAGACTAAACAGCAGGTCTGCAGTGGAAGGGAGGCCAGTGAATTCTAAATGGAACCGGGAAACGGAAATACTCTCCTTGCAAATTTTAGGACTCAGGTCCCCACGATCCCCCTCTTTGTGTGTAGTAAGGAGTGCAAAATCACAGAAGTCCATGTCAGCTTTAATAAATCCCTATTTTTTTCTTCTTGATTGCAAAGAATTCTGCAACTCTTTTATTATGAAATGCTTCAGGCTAAAAATACATTTGTAATTTCAGCTATCTTGCCAATAAACCTACAAATACCTGGTGGTCTAGAAAGAGTCATTATAGTTTCATGACAAATTCTTTTTGTCATCTTAATATGTTCAACTCCTTAAGGACTCGAATGACACATGTAAGAGTTTTTCACGTTCCCGAATATCTCCAGCCAGTCCCATCAGAACAGAAATAATGGACTCTCTGCCTCAGCAGCAGTGACCAGAAACGGATTTTTCAAGTTCCATCTGTAGCTAAGTGACCCACAAGACCACAGAGCTGAGTTTTTCTATTTCTCTGTCAGATATTTTAATTTAAAATGGATTGAGGCTGTTTAACTTAATGGAAAGTGATTATTTCTTCCAACTAGGAAAACTTTACATCAGATTTTTAAAAAAATATGTTAAATGGAACATATATAAACCAGATATTCTGGCAAGTGGAAGGTATGCTGGTGGAAATGCTAGGAGGGAAAAATTTGGTTTTTAACAGGAGACTTAAGAAGTTGGGATATTTAAGGCATTTGTACTCCATACTTTCTTTATTTTAGCTTTATGTGTCTAGAAAACACAAGCGTCAGGACTACCTTGCATGTGTTACCATCAACTTAATAAAGTTAGTGTTAAGGTCTTTACTGAGGGACGTTTAAGGAAAGAAGGTTGATCCTGGAGGTTGCTGACCACCGACATCAACCCTGACATTAATGGCTTGTGTGACTCATGCCATATTCTCACTGTGTCAGGCCAGTAATGACAATACCCATCTACTTGCCCAGCAGGGTGTGAGAAAAAAATGTGACAACTGAACGGGAAAATTTTGAAAAAAACAAAACAGAACAAAACAGTATAAGATCCTGTAAGATATAGTGTAGAAAAATTATTGTTAATTACAGTTACTCTTCCTATCTTTATTTCTTTACCTGTGATTCAATGAGAGACTGCTGAGAAAGAAAATTTTAAATAATGCCCCCAAAAGAAAACAAACGAGATGTCTTTGATTTCTAAAATGCACTCCTGTTTGTCTCATCTGCACCCTCGATCAAGGTTCTGTCACTTGAAAGTATCGTAAACAGAGGTAACATTCAACTATGATACTACGGATTTCTTTCCAGGGGTGAAGGGATATTTATCAATATCTTGAGAAGAGAGTCACACTTCACAGATAGGGAAATCATTTCATGTATAAACTAACTGCAAGTTTCAGGATCCTGTAAGTCACCACTTCTGAGGGCCACGAGCTCTATCGATTTTCCATGCCAGTTCTAATGCTTACTGAAGGAGCCTCATGTTTGAAAAATAGCTAAAGATGTAGCAAAAGGATTTTTGCATGAAGGAAGCATTCAGAAGAAGGACATTTATTTCAACGTCTCTGAAACTGTTGAGGAATGTTCTTGTTTTTACAGTTTTTATTTTTATTTATTTTATTCTTATTCTTATTATTTTTAGTGAGGGAGAGAGAGGGGCAGAAGAAGAGGGAGAGAGAGAATCTTAAGCAGGCTCCATGCTTAGCGTGGAGCCCAACTCGGGGCTTGATCTCATGATCCTGAGATCATGACCTGAGCCAAAATCAAGAGTCGGGTGTTTAACCAACTGCACCACCCAGGCACCCCCGCAAAGCTTTTAAATTGATTACGTCAAAGGGTGTTTAGTGGTTATATTCCAGACGTGTTTATTGGTTGGTGGCAAAGACCAGCCGAAAACTTTTCTCTTGCTTTTCTTTGTGTGTAAAGTTTTGCATATCTGTTGTGTTTGTTGCCAGGGAAGAGAATATTCCTGGATTTTAATCAAACGTTTTTCACTGAACATTTTTTGTTGTCCTGAGCTGGGACTTTTGAATAAAATAGGAAAATATCAGTAATAATAGTAAGTCAACAAACAATTTCTCAATATACACTCGAGTGTTCTGCAAACACTTCCTGAATGTAAAGGAAGTGTCCTGGACCAAGCAAGATATTGCTATTCAAACATTAAAGATTTTTTTTTTTTTTTAAGAAAGATCAGGTTTTAAAACCAGTTACTACTTATTCATATTAATTTGGGTCAGCATGTTTGGATAATGAGAAGAAAGTTTGCATATTGAGTCAACGATTGGTTTTTATTCAACTCACCTCAAAATGCAGAGGAAAACAGGCAGACACTGTCATTTTCCTTTTTAGCCTAATCCATGGACTTTACCACATGGTTAAAAACAATCATACTTAAAAAAACTCCTATAGGAAATCTGGCAAGCCTAGAAACACTAAATTTTGCCCTGTGGAGGTTTATGTATTGCCCCAAATTGAGTGATGTTCTTTCACTCCTTTTAGAAGTTTATGTCATCTCTCTGAGACATTCCCTGACAAGACACAGCTGAGTTCACCTTGCCCATATTTCTTTATGACAAGGGTTAGCCAAACTAGTTACTTTGTGTGCTTATGGTTAGTAATCATTTTGCTATGTTTCCTTGCCCTACCCCTGTGCTGTTACATCCTTGAGCGACTTTACTGTAAGGGTTAAACGTTGGTTTCTCCTGTGCTAGACTCTCCTTTTCCCTTGACCTCTGCAATGTCAGAGGTCAGAGGTTAAATCAAAAAGTATTTCGTATACAACAAAACAGTGCCACTAGGCCGGGCTTTGATAGAATTCTTCATGTTTTGCCAGTTGGTACCAAACATTTACTGGCCCACAAAATGTTTTACCAGCTTGAAAGAGCCTAAGTAGGAAAATAAATAAATCAGTACTCTTTATGACTTAGGCAGCATAAATCACTGTGTTCCCTGAGTGAGTAGAAGAGTGACTATTTGCAAGTCTGATTTATTAGGAACTATTTGCTGCATTGGCCAAGGTACCGTTTAGAAGACGAGTGTTGGATTGAGAATGCTCTCCCCTCTGTCTCCTCTCCCCTTTGTGTGTCTAGACCAAGAGCCCCTAGTAAAATGCCTTCTTTAAGAACAAGACGCTGACTGCCATTCATCAACTTGCTTGTCCCAAAATGAAATCTCTCATTTTGCTCCAAACAATGTTTAGGTTGTTTGAAATATAAACATCCTTAAAACGGCCCTTGAAGTCCCTGTAAAAACATTCAACCTTTTTTTTTTCAAGAGGGGAAAAAAAAATCCCATGATAACCAGGCTTATTGAGAATTCTTCGCCCAGGTACACACCACCCACAGAAGATGTTACTTGCAGGTAAAAATTCTCCTTGGAAACAGAAAGCTTTGTTTCTACTCTTTTAGAAACAGAGCACTTTCCAAGCCTCTCATTGGGAATTGGGACACTGAAAAGGAGCAGGTTTACACTTGTCTTAATTGGTAGAGGTGGAGCTTGCCAGGACAACAACAATGAGGAAATTGGGTTGAAAGTTAAGGAGAACTGTTAGGATTTTTAAAACCTGTGTTCCCTTTGGGTAGGACTCAGGTGAGAAAAAAAAATGTCTGAATTAAAGAGCAGGAGTCCCTTCTGATCTCCGCATAAAGCCTTAAAAGAAGGAAATCAAGAAACAGTAAGATAGCCGACGAACCAGCAAAACCTTTTTAGAAGTTTGCCATGGTATGAGATTTATTCTTATCAAAATAAAAACTCAAGGAACAACGCTCTATCAATAATAATAACCTGACACTCTTACGGTGTTATCTTATAAAAGCAACAATGACAACAAATCCTACCACCATTTCCTACTAAAGTTAAGGACGTGATCCATGTGGTTGAGAAGTCAACTGCTTCAAATTGCTAAAAAATGAACATATTAGCTAATTTCTATTTATTGCTTAATTTGTCATTTTAAATAAAAATTTGGCAGAGTTCCCCAGGAAGCTGTGTTTTCACAGTTTTTGTAATTTAAAAAATTAATGTGACTATTGCAGATTTTTCTCTTTAAGATTGTTAAGAGGCCATTAACTTTCCTGTGAGGATGTGGGACCCACTTGAGGTCTCTCGCTCATGGCGCCTGGTGGGCTTTATAAACACAAACCCCTGCAGTAGGGCTTCCCTTAAATTTTTATTCTTCTCTGGACACATGTATTTATGTACATAACCATATATTGAGATTTTGAAACTTATAATTCTGGACTTGTCTCCTCAGAATGAATTTTGCTGCTTTGTATTCCAGTTTCAAGAAGTGGCATTCTTGAGGCTCTGGGGAACTTGCAGAGTTTGATGGCATTAGGATATTTTACAATAGAGTCTTTGTAATTCCATATAAATGTGACATACATACAAGAAAACTGATTCTGACTGCTTTAGTCTTAATGAGAGGATGTGGCAGTTACTGTAACATTTCCCCCTTAGTTAAAACAATCTTCATTTTTAAAACAGTGCTGTGAAAAAGATAGCAGTTTTGAACTAATGCGAGTTCTAGGATTTTTGAGGGTATAAATCTCTGGAAAGGAAAAACCCAGCAGCCAAAAATAAGTCAGAACATAGCAATACGCTCTGGAATTTATATAATTTCGAATCTCTCCAAATTTTCTTGGGAGCAAGGGGTTATGTTATTCTCCCAGTCCATAGATGGGTAAATAGGGAAGAGAGAGATTAATTCACCCCGTGACGGGGCCAAAAAGCAAAACCTAGGTATTCTTTACACAGCGCTGAGCCCTTTTCTTTAGATGTAAAATATTTAATTGTATTAAAATATTCACCACCTCAAAACAGGATCTGAATGGAGCCCCTCAAAGTACTGTTGATGAAGAGAGGATATGAGCCTGAGTTAATCCAGACTGCCACATGGAAAAGCCATCTGGGAGGGTATTTTGAAATAAACAGATGGAAAAGGAAGAGATCCTTTTGTATGTAGTGTTAAATTTACATTATCCTCCATGAACTTCCACGTAGCCCCCATGTTTATATAATTCATCACTGTATCCTTAGACAATAAAGATTAGGAAGCCCAATGAGCTCACTTTTTTTTTTTTTTTTTTTTTAAACTCTGAACTCTTCCTTTGGAGGGCAAATCTGGAGCAGGTTTGTAAGACAGCCAGATGGATCAGTGAAGACCAACCCAATCCATCTGTGCCTTCTTCGATAGTCCTGATTCTCTCGAGAAAGAATTTGTGATTTCTTGGTATATTACTGACCAATTTGCCATCAGTTTTGGCTACACTGATAATCTCCACCTATGATTTATTTGTTTCTGCCTCTCTACTTGGGAATATGCCACTCACTTCATTGATAACATCTTCCTTTCTTTCCCTAATTTAGGTCTCCATTTTCCCCTCTGCAACTAAACAACAAAAACAAAATCAAAAGGCTTCCAGGGGTGCCCAGGTGGCTCATCAGTTAAGTGGCCCACTCTTGATTTCAGCTCAAGTCATGATCTCAGGTCCTGGGATCGAGCCTGTGTTGGGCTCCCTGCTCAACAGGGAGTCGGCGTGGGATTCTCTCTCCCTTTCCCTCTGCCCTTCCCCCTGCTCACTCACACGCACTCTCTTTCTCCCTCAAATAAATAAATAAATCTTAAAAAAAAAAAAAGTCTTCCAGGAATTATCCCCTTAAGTAACGCCTGGCATTCCACTTCATCCATCTGTATCCCCTATGTGCCTCATATACATTGGCATTCTGTGGTCATTTGTTCAACAAATGTTTAAATGTCTTCTCATGTGTGTTCACCGAGTATTTTCTTCACCCCTGGCTGGCTACACGTTAGAATCATTCAGGGAGTTCATAAAAAATAATGATGCTTGAGTCTTCAGACCAAATAACCAGAATCACTGAAGGGTGGGGTCAGTGGTGTGTAGGTAAACTTGCTTGCCAGGAAAAAAAGGTCCTGATTTGTAGTAGCTGTCAATTTCCATGGGGTAAATACTCACACCATAGTGGATTTTAAGCTACCTACCTGACATCACCAAACATACAATTTGAAAGAGATGCTTACAACTGGCTCACTAGGGCTGGCTCCGCACACACTACTGGGCAGGGTTCAGGCATATATATATGTGTGATACTGAGATATATATAATAGCCACATAAACACACACACGCGCACACACACACACAGTCTCTAGGTTATTCTAATATGAAGCCAATGTTAAGAACTTTTTAACTAGATTACACATTTCTCAGATGCAGTAACTGTTTTTGTTTGCCTCATCTTCCCTACAACACCAAGAATAGAGAATGAATCAATGTCGTTAACAGACCACATAAGGTTATTAACCTATTGTTCACAGCCAGTGATGCAACAGTGAACACTGCAGTGTTCCCAATGCACTGACCCAAATGCACTGACTTTTAAATTTACTTTCTCTTGAAGTTCTTACTGATGAAAGATGAGAGGCTAAATATATTTGGAATCTCCTACTTAAAATGTTTTTGTTTATATTTTGTTTATTTAAATATTGTTTACAAACACTCAAACACTGGGTATTTACTTTTAGTACTCCTTACCACTCTTGGCTTTTAAGGGGGCAGCCCTGAGAATTTTTTTTCATGTTAACTCTGCTTTTATTTTACTTAAAACACACACGTAATTATTGACACACTTTCCCTATATGCTTACGTGTGTTTAGAAGCTTCAATTTTCTTTCAAGCAGCATTTGTATAGAATAGTAGACACATATGATTGCTCAGATGGTCTTTCTCAGGCAAGACACCAGGGTGCAAAGTACATTTTTAGACACCTCTAAGGAAAAGATCCCATGGATATTTTAAAGTATATGAAAGAGCTCTACAAAGAACAGAACTTGGTAACCCATGGCACTGGGTAACGACGTACTTCAGCAGGTTCTGTATGATATATTCAGATCTCCTGGGCATCTTTTTTTTAAGATTTATTTATTTATTTTAGTTGGGGAGGGGCAGAGGGAGAGGGAGAGAGAATCTCAAGCAGACTCCGAGCTGAGTGTGGAGCCCAACACAGGACTCGATCCCACAACCCCCAGGCCGTGACCCCAAGACCATGACCCTGAGATCATGACCCAAGTGGAAACCAAGAGTCAGAGGCTCAACTGACTGCGCCACCCAGGTGCCCCTTCCTGGGCATCTCTTTAAACCCAGAGGTGGAGAATAGTAGGACATTCTTAAATTTTAATAACAGCTCACATACTTGGCAATCATGGTTAATTTATTCTTCAGGTTTTTTTTTTTTCCCTTCCAGATATACTTCCTCAATAAATATGATTCTTATGTTTCTACGTATAGATTATATTCAGGACAAGGAACACCAGGCATAAAGAACAAAAGAAGTAAAACTGGTTCCTAATTTTGATGTTGCTAAAACTACAGAAAATCTGATTCAGCCAATGAGGAAGGACCTGAGGGTTCATCAATCTGCAAAGCTGGGATAACTTAATTTCCCAGTTCCTCAGCCTTCTTTGGGGGTGTTTTGGGATTATCAAAGGTTATGGAATAAAGCAATAAATAGATTATGTTCCTGTCATAAGTCACAATATATTTTTCAGCTAATAAGTTCTGTATCAAGTCAATGGAATATGGATAGATAGAAGGAAAGGACAAAATTTGATGTTTAAGAGTTGGCAAAACACGTGATAAGATTATTAAATATTTGTTTTATATGAGGCACAGAAATAAAGATTTTACTTTTTAAACTATATTTGCTTTGTACACTTCCGGCCTTGATTGTCTAGGGTTTTTTTTTTTTTAAGATTTTATTTTTAAGTAATCTCTATACCAAACGTGAGGCTCGAACTGAAAACCTGGAGATCAAGAATTGCATGCACTATGGACGGAGCTAGCCAGGCACACCCTAGGGTTTTTAATGACATAATCTCAGACTATGTATTCCTGGCTTTGTCTGAAGGACACAACAAATTTGCAAGAATACTGTGAGGCTGACATAATCAAAACTAGAAAAATTCTAATTAAAGATTTAATTTGGGGTTGGGACGCCTGAGTGGCTCAGTCGTTAAGCGTCTGCCTTCGGCTCAGGTCATGGTCCCAGGGTCCTGGGATTGAGGCCCACGTTGGGCTCCCTGCTGAGCAAGGAGCCTGCTTCTCCCTCTCTCACTCCCCCTGCTTGCGTTCCCTCTCTCGCTGTCTCTCTGTCAAATAAATAAATAAAATCTTAAAAATCTTAAAAAAAAAGATTTAATTTGGGGTCATATCTTTTTCACTCTATATTAATTATAGAATAATAGAATAATTAACTATATTAATTTCACTTTTTATATTAATTGGGAGGAAAAAATCATAATAACTATCTCTTACCTGAGCAGGCTTCTTCTGAACGACTTGTTGTGGCTAGGGAAGAAACAAACAAAAAGAACTGTTATATTTTAAAAGGAAACATACATAATGAAAATAATTAAGTATACACGTTTTAAATATAGACACTTGCCTGCAAAGTAAAGACAAAAAATTGGTTCTAAAATTAGATTCACTTGAGGAGTCAAAGGGGCTAATTTGTTAATATTTTGTTTAAAAACACTCAGCTTTCTTGAGATACAATTTACATACCATAAAATTCACCCATAAGGTATATAATTCAGAGTTTCTTTCGTATATTCAGAGAGTTCTAAAATCACCATCACGACGTAGTTTTAGAACATTTTCACCTCCTTTCAAAGAAACCCCATACCCATTATCGACTGCTCCCCACTCCCTCCTGCCTTACCAGTCACCCTCCCATTCCCTAACCAACCACTCAACTTTCTGTCCCTATAAATTTTCCTATTCTGGACATTTCATGTAAATGGAATCATCCAGTATATGGTCTTTTGTGTCTGGCTTCTTTGACTTAGCACCATGTTTTCCGGGGTCATCTGTGTCGTAGGCACCCATCAGTACTTCATTACTCTTTATGACTGAATAACATTCCACTATATGGATATACTACATTTTGTTTATCCACCCATCAGATGATGGACATTTGGGTGGTTTCCACCATTTGGCTATCATGAATAATGCCATGAACATTCATATATAAGTTTTAGTGGAGACATGTTTTCATTTCGTTTGGGAATAGATAGCTTGGAGTGGAATTCTGGGTCATACAGGTAAACCCTATGTTAAACATTTTGAGGAGCCGCCAGACAGTTTTTCAAAACAGCTGCACCATTTTACATTTCCACCTACAGCATATGAGGGTCCCAATTTCTCCATATACTTGTCAACACTTGGTAATGCCTGTCTTTTTAATTATAAACATCTACTGGGTGTGAAGTTCAATGTCACTGTGGTTTCGATTTGATTTTCCCTAATGACAAATGATGTTGAATATCTTTTCATGTGTTTATTGGCAATTTGTATATCTTCTTTAGAGAAATGTCTATTCAAATCTCTCGCTCATATTAAAGTTTGTTTTCTCATTATTGCGTTGTAGGAGTTCTTTATATGTTCTGGATGTGAGTGTCACTGGAATATGATTTGCAAATGTCTTCTCCCATTCTGTGGTTTGTTCACTTTCTTGATGGTTTCATTTGCAGCCTATTTTGTTTTATTTACATCTGTAGCTCTTAAATTATATATGTAGAGCAGAATTCTCTTTTTTGAGTGAAACATCTGAGGGAAGTTTTTTCTACCCAGCCTAAATTAATTTTCCAACAATTGGAATATTCGAAAGATATTTAAGTTATTCTTGGTTAATGTAAGAGTAGGATCTGAAGCCCAAGCTTTTCGATGGATTACTTCCAGTACTCACTCTCAAGTCCAACTAGAAGCCTTACTTCTTCTATCTACACATCACTAGGATTTGCAAACACGACGGAGCCACTCTGATGTGGATCGTGACATGCTTTTGTGGCACAAATGAAAAAAATAAAATCACTACCATTCTCCCAAATAACAGAAGTTGGGGCCAAGTCACCATATCACGGGGCATAGAGCTCCTATTCATTTTCATCCCTCTTGGAATTTCTATGATGGTGTGATGGTCCTACTGCTGATGTAGTAAACATGTTAGATAAAAATCATCAGAGCTTTCTTTTTTTAGATGAACAAGATAAAAAAAACTTTTTAAAATGACAAAATACTTCTGTTCACTGAAAAGAAAAGTGCTCTTCCCTTTGCCTATAAGTCACAGGGGAGATGACATCCTAAAAGCCCAGACTGTGAGATGATCTTTTCTGCAGGTGGTACTGAACCAAGGATGATGAAGACTTCTTGCCTCTTAGGATTCCGAAGGGTGTGCTGAGAGAGTATTCATTTCACAAGAGTCATTTGTAAGGACAGACCACTTTCTTCCTTCTCTTTCTTCCTGCCGATGACACCTGTACACATGTTTACTCCCAAACCGTTTCAAATCCCCACACATTCTTGCAGGCTGACTGGTTTCTATGGCCCAGAAGTTCCCCTCCTCTTTTGGCTGAGGATCCCGCATTCATGGGACTCCTGCACACCGCGGGGCTCAATGAAAATCCTCTGTAAGGGCTGCCAACTCACCCGATTTTCCATGAATGAGGTCCTGACACTTCAATGAGGGGAAAGACAATGTCTGAACCTCAGCCAGCCCTGGCTCCCGGCCTAGTCGGTGTCACAGAACTCCTACCAGCTGCCCCTCCACACAGCACTTCATACTTCTCAGACCACCAAACAAACAGACCCTTGAATGCTCTCACTGCTGGTTGGGGTGATGGCTGCCAGGATGTTTTCCCAGCCTCTGGCACCCAATGGCTCCAGACGGTGCCGAGAAAGTTTTCTGTGGTTGTTATTTTGTTTTGTTTTTATTTTTATGAATGGCTTTGGTAGAAAATGCAGACGGAAGCATAATACTACAGCCATTCATAAAAAGGAAAAGGCAACAAACGATAATCTGGAAATCTTCTGGGACACCAAACAAACCGCAAGTTTTCTTATCTTCCTCAGGGCGTCTCCTAGCTTAGGACTAAGTGTTGATACCTAAAAACCAGTTGCCTCTTAGGATTCTTGTCATCAAAAACATGGTTGGCCCCTACATCCCTAGAAGAAGAACTGAATAATATCAACTTGCATATGAATCGGTAGTGTGGTTGGCGGTATATTTCCCTGCACCTTCATACATGAGTCGTATTTTACACGTGCATTTCCCATATAGAGGCTAAAATCCTTTGTATTTTTAACAGCTGCTGCCCCTTTGTGACCAGGAGGGCCCAGGCTTTATTATTTCCATTTTTTTTTTTTTACAGGGAAACTAAGGCATAGGGAATCAAAATGACCTCCCCTAAGATCATTTTCTAAAGCTAAAACAACTTGAGTCTTCTGCTTCTTTTAATCCCCTGTATAGTACTCTGAAGAAACCCATTTTCTTCCTTAAACTCCCCCCTCTAAAGTCAAATTCAA
The DNA here is from genome assembly GCF_003265705.2 of Callorhinus ursinus. Taxonomy (NCBI): domain Eukaryota; kingdom Metazoa; phylum Chordata; class Mammalia; order Carnivora; family Otariidae; genus Callorhinus; species Callorhinus ursinus. The sequence goes on from NW_027397076.1 coordinate 38,379,627, forward strand.
ATCCAGATCCAATTCAGGAGGAGAGTGGCCTTGACTTCTACTTCCAGATTCCCCTTCTTTGGGATCTCAGGATTCCGCACTGCCGCCATGGGCAGAGGAAGCCCCCAGCTTCCTGGGCAGGGCCCAGCTCTGCTTTACAAGGCTGCAGGTGACAGGTGAATGCCAGAGGACACGAGTTAGGCCCCACAGGGCCAGCTGATCCCCTGGCTCCCACTTGGAGATTCTTCCTTCATTACCAACTGTGGAGGGTCTGAAGAAGTCCCTTTTAAAGGCATGGATTTCATGATGACGATTGTATTGAACAAGTAACAAAGTCCTCTAACTTGCTTATTTAGGTGTTTCTGATGACTCTGTTTCTAACTGTCTGTGCACATGGTGAGAGTTCATACACTTTAGGCACCTTGTTGGCTTGGCATGCAAACTCTTAGTGCACTGACATTTTGAGTTCCTTGTGTTAAGAGAGAGTTAAACCTTTCAAGAAGATTCTCATGCAAATCTCCCACTCAACTGTTGCATTTAAACATCTCAAACACAGTAGGTAAAAGAGAGCTTTCCAGCCAGAACGAAATAACATCATCATCAACAACAACAAAGGACTCTGAAGATCAAGTGCTTTGGGTTAATACAATGTTAAAATAAGACCGTGAGAACTAAAAAGAACCCATGGCTAAAACATATCACGGAAAGATTCAGAAAAGCCCTTTCTAACCACCCGGACTTCAAAGTGTGGTTCTCTGTGGGCCCATCTTTATACTGGACAAGTCAGCCAAATTCAAAGTACAAACTTTATGCAAATAAATATTGTTAAAGTTTGTACAGAGCATAGGATACAGCATGCTAAGAAAGTGCAAGGAATACAAAAAAGGAAAGCACATACTTTTAGATTTCTGACATCATACAGTGAACCAGTATTTCTCCAAAAGAAAAGAAAATAGTTATTGAATTTTTAATGTTCACAGAGTATTTTAGAATGGCACTTGTGTAGGAAATGGCCCGCTATACCATCTATTTCAGAATAATTAAGGGGTTCCCCGGCCCTCTTGAGAATCCAACCTATGGTTCCACGGAGTCTAGGTATTTAAAGCTGATACTTAGACAGCTAAGCCACCCTTCTGGTAGGCATTGAAAGAAAATCCTTCATAACAAAGAGCCTAGACATTAGTAGCTCATTTTTAGTACTAATCTAGACAGTAAATGAAATGAGGCTGGAATTGGGCTTACCAACTTCATTTTGAAAAAAATGAGGTACAATGTGCAGTAAGGTAAGGAAGATAATTATGTAAAGTGTCTTAAGTTGACCTTTGAAAGAAAATAGCCCTTCATTCGGATCTCTGTACAGGTGGGTCTTTTGGTTTAATATAAGCAGCAGATTTTTAATCTAATTATATCTTTTGTTTTTGCCAGCCACTGGGAGGTGGTTTTGTCCACTTGCTTTAAAATCATAAGACTGTTGTTCAATCAAGAGGTACCTCTGCTCCTTAGCACAATCTTTTCTTCATGTAGATTGTTTTTCACTCTCACAGCAGTATAGAGTAAGACAGATTCCCCTAGCTATTTACTAAAAAAAGAATTTTAAAACTCTCATTTCCTCTGCAAGACATGAAAGTCCCCTTCAGTGTCACTCTCTTGAAATGAGAGTTAACATTGAAGGGGACTTTAACATCTCCCAAAATAACATCTCACAGATAAGCTCAGCTATTTAAAATTTTAAATTAAATATGGGATCATATTAAAAACATTTCTAAACAGATATTTGTTTTTAGACTTCCAGAGAGCCCTTTATGCCTAAGTCAGCTCGTTGAAAAAGTGGGTCTTATGATTGCAATTGTAACCGCATGAGTGCAACCACCTTCATGTTTTGCCTGAACTGACTGATGAATGTATCCCTACCATTTGGAGAAAATTTCATTAAATAAATCGACCTATTGCTCAGTTACCTCAACTGCTTTCTGGACTAAATTAATTGGTTATTTGTAGTAAAAAGTATCAACCAAATTCAATAAGTAGACACAGCCCAGATTCTACACAAGTAATTGTCCAGTTTCTACATAAACACTTCAAACATGGCCATGAACCATGAAGGCCCACAGCAGCTTCAGGTCATGTGGTGTACATACTTACAGGAGTTTTTTTTTTGACTTGTGTTTTGAACAATACCCCTTTTCAACCTTTGTCTCAAAGAGCTTAAAGGCAAAAAAAAAAAAAAAAAAAAGACCTTTCTTTCTGTATATAACCATTCACCAAGATTCATTTTCCATTTATGTGCTGAGAAATATGCCTTTCACCCTTTGAAATTTCACAGTGCTATTTTGAATGCATTTTCTTTGAATATGACATGAACCGAACTGGAGGGAGATTACCATCATCGAGAATGAAAATTCTTTCCTGCCTTTCATGAAATGATGTAATCAACATACTTGTTCATGATGCTCTGGATTTACAGCTCTAAAACTTCAAATTCTGGAAGTCAAGATTTATATTGGGGTTCCTTTAACAAAATGAACATGCTTTACAGGTTTTGAACCATTTTTTAAAAAGTGTAAGAACATCTCCCTCTCCTTTTACAAATCAGATCTTCAATGGAATCCCACAACAGAAAGCAGACAAAATGGTACGTCTGACAGGAATGCCAGCGCCTCGTTCACCTGACTTCTACTCCAAGCCATTCCCTGCCCTCCAAGGATGCCCTGGGGCCCCTCGATGGAACACCGGAGTTCCAGGGAAGGTCACATAAAGGTCTCTGATCTTTAGATGCAAATCCTCCATCAGACCTGTGTCACCAGGATAGGTGGAGGCAGAACATTCCCTTTCACTCAGCAGGACTTAACACTGTTAGGTTGAACCGTATGAACTTGCACACGTGTTTGTCAAACCCAGTAAGATAGCAACAAGTTCATATAGGTTAGCCTAATAGAATCAGGGTAAGGTGACCATTCTCCTTATAATTTTTGTGATTTGTCGTGAGGCTTTGGTAGCCTTATACAGATTTTTATACTTTCTATGCACCTAGATCCTGCACTCAATTTCCCATGCCACCCCACCCTGGCTCCTAACCCTGACACATATTTTGCCAAAGTCCTCCAGACTCTGGGGTGAAAGAAGGGATTTGCTTATACCAGGTGTGATGTTCCAGTTTTCTCGTTTATTCTGTAGCTTTTCTTCCAGTACACCATGGCTGGCTTTGTGATCATCTAGCTAACTTCTCATACACACACAAGTCCTTCTGAATGCTACCTCTTCACTGAAACGGAATGGCTAGGATAATTTGTATGTAACAATACTTGGCGGTTACCCAGGAGAGCTCTAAAAGGAAAAATGTAACTTCTAATTTAATTTAAAATGGTCAACTCTCCGTTACTGACACTAGTGTAGGGCAGTGGAGTTCAGGGTACTCTCTAATGCCAAATGACCCAAAGTTATTTTATTTACCTAAGAATTCTTTTTTTTTTGGTAATTAGATAAGAATATGGTATGTCTAAAGTTTGAAGAATTTATTTCAGAACAAATGTTGGTGCGACAGTGTGACGAGGAGACTCAGCTACAGCTATACATATCCCGTCTTTGTTGCATATACCACTTTTCTTGGGTTGGAAGTCTTGTTTTCATGGCCTCCTCAGTTCAGAATGATCCTGCCCCCTAGTGGTGGGAGGTCTTGGTAAAGAGAAACCATCTACGGCAACTAGCCGGTGGCAATCTTCCTCCAGCTTAGAAAAAGCTTGAGTTAAGTCATGACTCCTATTTCTTGTGCCTTCTGTGTGCAGTTAGAGATGACTGTGCAGTGTGTGTACACATGTAGCCCAGAGGGTTACAATTTCACAGTAACATCTGGCTCTTATAGTGCAAAGGAGATTTTGTAGTTCTCTGTACAAAGTCTCCTAAGAAGTGATATATCTCTAGGGAGTTTTGGCAAAATCTCCAGAATTTCTGCTTGGTATTGGTGGTGGAAGGGAAGGTATTCTTTATTTTTTACTTTACTTGGCTTTACTCTTAGACTTTAATGCAAAAGAAAAAAGTAAGCACCATTTCAAAAGTATTTATTGGATTATTATAGCAAAGTGTCCTCACTGTGGCTGGGCTCATTTCATCTGTTCAAGGATGAGAATAGTCACAATCTGCTCTAGGTAGTGTTTATTAACATCAGCCTGTGTGTGTAGGGCAACGTGCCACAATAGTTCTCATGAAAACTGATTTGGGGGCCAATCCTTTGGAGTCTTAGCCTTCACCCTGGGGCCTTTCAGACACCTTCAGAATGGAGGGCAAAGATCAACAGGGGACCCTTTAAAAATTTCAGTGTCTTGATTAGTTTTGAAAGCCAATCTTCCATAATCTGACAGTTATTCATTAGTTCACCAAATTCTAATTGATATTTGATAAACTATAAAGCAGAGGGGGACTGGGTGTACAAAATAAATAAGAAATGTTTCCTGGCCTCAAGAAGTCTAGAGTCTATGGGGGAGGGGGACAAACAAGGAAATATATTCAAATACAGTGTGCAATTTTAGACTATTTTTTTCTACGTGCAATGTAATCTCTTATGCTCAATGCAATTTTAAGTGTAAAAGGCATAGTCATGATTATTTTCCCTCTAATAGGGAAAGACAACATGATTTTTTTTCCCTCTAAAAGGGAAAATAAGAAAGTAGAGACAGAAGAAAAAGAGATGTAAGAAGAAATTTGAAGACTTGTTATAAGAGGAAAAGTATCACTTCTTTCCTATCACACACACAAAAAATATAGATAGGAAAGAAATTTCCTATAATTAGCTTAAAAAACAAAACAAAACAAAAGATGCAGTGTGGGGGTAATGTTGTCAAAACTATGGTTAGTTTTAAAATGATACTATGGTGTGCTCTTGAGTTACAGCATTTAAGAGACTTTTTTTTTTTTTTTAATAGAAGATGGCCGTGCTTTGGGAATATAAGGCATTCTGAAGTGAACAGTCACACACAGGTGGGGTAAGGGAAGACATGGTCTCATGAATTGACTTTTCATCTCAATTTTTATGATTCTCCAAGATTTAAGGACAAAATTCACCTGCAGGCAAACATTTCACCTGAGTGAAAATGGTGGAATTAATGTTCCTTCATAAAAAAATAATCTGTCTCAGTCCTATTTCCTTATTCTACAAATTTTTAAACAGAAACACTGTGTATTTTTTAAAGGCTCAAATTATTTAGTTATTCTCTTTACATATTTCTTTTTCTCTGCATATAACCATTCACATAGCTATAGTTCACTCTGCATACACACACATGGTTAACAGCACCGAAGTAAAATGAATAAATGTTTGAAACACCATGCTGCTGGATTTCAGCAAATCAAACACATATGCACTGATGTTGTGGGCTAAGTTCATACTTTAGCTAATGTCAGCTTTAGCCAGATAGAAAGACTAATTAATATTCAATACTAGATGAAGATAGACATCTGTGTGATCATGGAAATTAAATTATATATTATTGAAAATGAGCAATAATTTATACTCCAAGTTTGTTGGTGACATACCTGAAAGTCCATTTAAGACATATGTCTTCTTAACATTTGACTGATTCTTCAGGTAGTTGTTATATGAAATTGGATTTGAACTTAAACTAATTATTCCCGATTTCTCACATAACATTTATATCTTTTCTTGTATGTTTGGCTAATTGCTCATGATAGAAACAATATGATTTTTAAAAAAGATTTTATTTATTTATTTCAGAGAGAGAGGGTGAGAGCACACAAGCAGAGGGAAGTGGCAGGAAAGGGAGAAGCAGGCTCCCCGCTGAGCAGAGAGCCCCCCCCAACCAACGCGGGGCTCCATCCCAGGATCCTGGGATCATGACCTGAGCCGAAGGCAGACACTTAACTGACCGAGCCACCCAGGCGCCCCAGAAATAATGTGATTTTTAAAGTAGTTCTAGGGCGCCTGGGTGGCTCAGTTGGTTAAGCGACTGCCTTCGGCTCGGGTCATGATCCTGGAGTCCCGGGATCAAGTCCCGCATCGGGCTCCCTGCTCGGCAGGGAGTCTGCTTCTCCCTCTGACCCTCTTCGCTCTCGTGCTCTCTATCTCTCATTCTCTCTCTCTCAAATAAATAAATAAAATCTTAAAAAAAATAAAGTAGTTCTAATTACTTTTATTTTGATGAAAGAGATTTAGAATCAGTACTTAGAAAATTTCTTTGGGACATCAACATCATGATGGCATGAGTCACTCCTTTATTCTCTCCTCTCTGACTTACAACGACTCAGACACCCATAACAGGAAAAAAAAAAAAGTGCCCCTGCACAGCACATCAGGACACTGAGAGATCCACTGGACCACAGAGGAGGTGGCAGAGTCAAGGAAATGACAGTGGAGCCCACAGGCAGCAGAGACAGCGGTGGCAGAGAGAGTGGGGTGGCTGGCCAGCAGTGAGCCAGCACAACCTTTTTGACAAAGGAGGTGTAGGGTGAAGGCAGTGAGTGAGGGTCTGCCTGGTCATGCCCTGCAGCCCGAGGGAACCCTTGCTCTCTCTGAGAAGAGATGGCAGTGACTGGGGCGGGGGGGGGGGGAAGGAATGGAAAGGGAATTAGGCAAAGAGCGCTGAAGGAAAGCTCTCTTGCTGTCTGCCCCAGGAGTCAAGAGGACTGCTCATGGACCACTAGGATCCTTCCCCCTTGAGAATACCCCTACCAAGCAGCAGGCATACCCAAAGCCCAAGTGCTAAATACACCACATGTCTCTTTCTCTGTGGCCACCCTTCACTTTTTTTTTTTTCCCCTTTTATGTGTTTGCTGCCAACCTTAGTGGGGAGTCAGCTCTGGGTAAGAAAGACCAAAAACATATGCTATAACGCCACCTTCTGGAAAACAAAAGGAAGGCTCTAAACTACCAGCCTCCTGAACTGTTAACAATCAAAGTAAACAAAACTGCCTAAACAAGACAGATGTTCCCTACTTCAAATACAGAGGCAGAGGCACTTCTCATCAAACACCATGGAAAACCATGGTAATACAGTATCACAAAAAGTGACAATTTTCCAGCAACTGAGCCCAAAGACATGGAATATTGCAGCCTAACTGATAAAGAATTTAAAAGAGCTGTTATAAAGAAATTCAACAAGCTATAAGAAAATTCAGAAAGTTAACACAACGATCTCAGGAATAAAGAGGAGTACTTTACCAAAAAGATTCGGATCCTAAAAGAGTGCCAAAAATAAATTCTAGAGCTGAAGACCTCAATAAGTGAAATGAAGAATGCATTAGAATGGATTGGATATAAAGCAGATCATATGAAAGAGAGAATTAGTGAGCTCGAGGATAGAAATGTAGAAATTATTTAAGTGGAAGAGGAGAGAGAACGAGATTTTAAAAAGTAAAGAAACCCTTTGAGAACTATCCGACTCCACTGGAAGAGCCAACATAAGAATAATGGGTATCCCAGAAGGAGAAAAGAGGAAGGAAGCAGAGAACATGGTTAAAGAAATAATAGCTGAGAAGATCCTTAACCTGGGGAAGGAACTGGATATACAAGTCCATGAAGCTAATAAAACGCCTTGCTCTCTCAATGCAAAACAAAACAAAACAAAAACCCACCTCCAAGACACATTATATTAAACGTGTCAAAAGTCAACAATAAAGAAATCATTTTAAAGGCAGCCAGGAGAAAAAAAGATAGTAACTTATAAAGGTACTCCCATTAGGCTACTGCAGATTTCTCAGCAGAAACTTTTTGGGCCAGAGGAGCGTGGAATGACCTTTTCAAAATATTAAAAGATAAAAACTGCCAGCCAAGAATACTTTATCTGGTAAAGTTATTGACCTGATATGAAGGAGAAATAGAAGCTTTCCCAGACAGACAAAAGCTGAAGGAGTTCAACATTCCTAGACCTGCCTTATAAGAAATGTTGAAAGGAGCTGTTCAAGCTGAAAAGGCAAAAGTATACAAAACTCTGATAAGGTGATCAATAGTCAGAATTAGAACTGTAACTCTTTTTTAGAATGGTATGTGAAACTCTTAACCATGGCATAAAGGTTAAAGGAAAAGAGGATTAAAAAAACTGACTACTACTACTTGGTAACAAAATCACAGCTAAAAAGAGATAATTTGTAGCATCAAAAATATAAAAGGAGAAGAGTAAAAGGATGGAAACTTTATAGGCAGAAGAAGATAAATTGCTATTAGCTGAAAACGGACTATTTTATCTGTGAGATGTTTTATGCAAACCTCTTGGTAATCACAAAGCAAAAATCTAGAGTAGCGACATGAAACATAAAAAATGGGGGGGACTGAGCAAATCACCCTGGAAAGCCACAAAGTTACAAAGGTAGACAAAAGCAGAAGGAAAAAGAAATAATGGAGAGACAAAATAACCAGAAGGCAAAAGGTAAAATGGCAGTAGTAAATCCTTACGTATCAATAATCACCCTAAGTGTAAGTGGATTGAACTCACCAATCAAAAGGCACAGAGTGGCTGGATGGATAAAAAAACAAGATCCAACTATATGTTGCCTAAAGGAGACTCATTTTAGCTCCAAAGAAAAACACAGGCTCAAAATTAAAGGAATGGAGGATGATATTCCAAGCAAATGGAAATAAAAAGAAGGTGAGCATAAGCCATAGTTATATCTGGCAAAACAGACTTCAAGCCAAGAAGAGTAACAAGAGGCAAAGAAGGTCAATATACAATGATAAAGGGGTCAATGTCAAGAAGATATAGCAATCTGAGTTTTTATGCTCCCAATACCTGAGCACTGAAAGATACTGAGCGGTTAATAACAGATCTTAAGGGAGAAATAGACAATTCACTACAGTAATTGTAGGGGACTTCGGTACCCCATTATCAGCAATGGATAGATTTTCCAGAGAGAAAACCAACCAGGAAACTGGGATTGTTGGGATTGAACCACACTTTAGAACAAATGAACTTAATAGACATATACAAAACATACTATCCAACAGCAGCAAAGTACACATTCTTCTCAAGTGCACATGGAACACTATCCAGGATAGAAATGTGATAGGCCACAAAACAAATCTTAGCAAACTTAAGAAGACTGAAATCATACCAACTATATTCTCTGACCACAATAGTATGAAACTAGAAATCAACAAGAGGAAAGTGAGATGATCTACAAATATGTGGAAACTAAACAACAAACTTCTGAACAACATTTGGGTCAAAAAAGAACTCAAAAGGAATTAAAGGTTATCTTGAAACAAATAAAAATGAAAACACAACATATTGAATATTATAGGACGCAGCAAAAGTGGTTTTCAGGGGAAAGTTTCTAGCAATAAATGCATATATTGAGAAATTAGGAGGCTTTCAAATACACAACCTACTTTACACCTTAAAGAACTGGAAAAAGAACAAATTAAGCAGAGAATTAGCAAAGGAAGGAAATAATAAAGATCAAAGTGGAAGAAAATGAAATAGAAATAAGAACAAACTAGAAAAAAATCAAGCTGGTTCTTTGAAAAAGTAAACGAAATGGACAAACCTTTAGCTAGACTAAGAGCAAAAGAGAGAAAACTCAAATGACTAAAATTAGAAATGAAATAGGAGGCATTATAACTGATATACATGAGACTACTATGAACAATTATGTGCTAAGAAATTACATAACCTAGAAGAAATGGATATATTTCTAGAAAGGAAGAAGTAAAACTTGTTATTTGCTGATAATAGGATCTTAAATAGAGGAGATCCCAAAGAATCAGTCAAAAACCTGTTAAAATTAGTCAACAATTTCAGTAAAGTGGCAGGACAGAAAATCAGCATACAGAAATCAGTTGTATTCCTTTACATTAATAATGAAGCAGCTGAAAAAGAAATAAAGAAAATAAAGAAAACCATCCCATTCACCATAGAATAAAAAAAAAATACTTAGGAATAAATTTAACCAAGGAAATGAAAGATCCGTATAATAAAAAGTACAAAACTTTGCTGAAAGAAATTGAGAGACAAACAAATGGAAACTCATAACATGTTCATGGATCAGAAGAATTAATATCATTAAACTGGCCACACTATAGAGTCAATGCAATCCCCGTCAAAATACCAAAGACATTCCTTGTAAAAATAGAAGAAACAAACCTAAAATTTGTGAGGAACCACAAAAGAATCCCAATAGCCAGAGTATTCCTGAGAAAAAAAGAACAAAGCTAGAGATATCATGCTTCTGAATTCTGAACTAACTACAAAGCCATAGCAATAAATACAGTACGGTACTGGCACAAAAAAAATAGACCCATTAACCAGTGGAACAGAATAGAGAGTCCGTGATTTAAACCCCAGTATCTAGGGTCAATTAATATTCAAAAATACCCAATGGGGAAAAGGTAGTCTCTTCAACAAGTGGTGCTGGGAAAACAGGAGAAACAGGGAGAACAATGAAACTGGATCCCTATCTCACACCAGTCACAAAAATGAACTCGAATGGATCAAAGACTTAAACATAAGACCTGATGCCATAAAACTCCTGGAAGAAAATATAGGGAAGAAGCTCATCAATACTGGCATTGGCAATAATTTTGGGGGTATGATGTCAAAGCACAAACAATAAAAGAGGCAAATCAATAAATGGGACTACATCAGATCCAAAAACTTCTGCACAGCAAAAGAAATAATTAAGTGAAAAGACAACCTATAGAATGGGAGAAACTTTTTTGCAAGCTATATATTAGGTAAAGGGTTAATATCTAAAATATATAAAGAACTCAGCCAACTCAACAACAACAACAACAACAAACAATCTGATTAAAAATATGGGCAGAAGAACTAAATAGACATTTCTCCAAAAAGGACATCAATATGGCCAACAGACACATGAAAGGACACTCAACATCACTAACCATCAAGGAAATGCAAATTGAAACCACAGTTAAGATACCACCTCACGCCTGTTAGAGGCTGTCATCAGGCAGACAAGAGAAAAGAGGTGCTGGCAAGGATGTGGTGAAAAGGCAACCCTTATATACTGTTGGTGGGAATGTAAATTGGTCCAATCACTATGGAAAACAATACAAAGGTTTCTCAAAAAGTTAAAAAGAGATCTACCATATGATCCAGCAAGTCCACTCCTGGGTATATGCCCAAAGAAAATAAAAGCAGGAATTTGATAAGATATATGCACCCTTGTGTTTATGACAGTGTTATTCACAATAGTCAAAATATGGAAACGATCCAAATGCCCATCAACAAATGAATATATACATGGATACATATACACAATGGAGTATTATTCAGCCACGAGAAAGAAAACTCTCCTTCCATTTATGACAACAAGGATGGACCTTGAGCATATTATGCTAAGTGAGATAAGTCAGAGGAAAATAAGTACTGTATCATATCACTTATATATCAACCTAAAAAAGTGAAGCCTTAAAAAAAAAAAAAACCAGAGTAAAATGGCGGCTACCAGGAAATGGGGTGGCAGAGGGCTAAGAGAAATGGTGTTTAAGGGTACAAACTTGTAATGAGTAGTAAATAAGCCATCGAGATCAATGTACAGTATACTGAATAGAGATACTAATACTGCACTACACTTTTGTAATAAGTATAAATGTGATAAATGTTGCTATATCAGCAATCACCTTACAACATATAAATGTATCAAAGTAACACACCCTATAACTTAAACTTACACAATGTTACACATCAAACTTACTCAATTTGAAAAAAAATTTCTTTGATTCCAAGAACATTTGGTTCTTAGACTAAAACATTTAAAAATAGTTTTACAAAATGATTTGAGTATTGAGTATTTCCCAGCAGCTATAATAGTTACACATGAAAATTGAATTTAAAAAGCTGAATCATGATTTTAGACATTTCCTTTCCTTAAGGAAAGAGTCAGTAAATTTATTTGTAATCTCTTAGGTTCTCAAGGACTACAAAGGGATAGTTTATGGGTTGTGAGCTCTATGATACTTAACTGAGTCATATCTCTCCTAGAACCCTAATTTAGCCGTATTTTCTTGGCACCAGCTTAGGGCTGACTTTAGCAGCTGAGTTGTTTTCCTTGGAGGAAGTTTAATATTCAATCCGAGAAATGTTAACTATTCCCGAACATTAGCTTATACCCTTTAATTTTTTAAACAGTTGTAGAAGGGAGTTCTCTTTCTTCCACATCCTCACACTTCCAGAGGGCACGCAGCACCCTGGTGTTTCCAGAAAATGCCTTCTTCCTGGACCCACCCTCAAGGTTTTCTCTGGATTAATGTCCTCTTCTTCAGAATCCATAAATTAAAATGTCTCATTCCTTCTTAGAAAACCAAACGCATCATTCATCTTGTCTCCAAAATCTCTATTTCAAACTCAAGTAGAGCTAGCTTCAGGCAAATCCTGAACTACCTAACTCAGGTCAACTGTTCTAAGATGGATAATTCTGGAATCGATATACTGCCAGTTTAAAAACTATGTGTCTTTGTTTATACTACTCCCGAAATGTCTCTCTGAACTGCACTTCCTGATCACATTCATCGAATTAAACATTTTAAATTTTTTAAAAATATTTTATTTATTTATTTGAGAGAGAGTGGGGGGGCGGGGGGAGGGGCAGAGGGAGAGGGGACAAGCAGATTCCACACTGAGTGTGGAGCCAACGTGGGGCTCGATCTCATGACCCTGAGATCATGACCTGAGCTGTAATTAAGAGATGGACTCTTAACCGACGGAGCCACTTAGGCGCCCCCCAAATATTTTTAAATTACAATTTAGGATTAGATCATATGACTTCATTTTATATCAGTCATATGATAATGCAGCAATATATACTTTACAAAGTGATTTAGTGTGTACTGTCTGGTTGACCTCACAATGGCCAGCTGAGGCAAGTAACGCTGTTCAGATTTACACAGAAGAAGAAAGATCCTAAAGCAGTGAATGACTTGCAAAAGATGACAAGACCAATATATAATGAAGCGCCCATGTCAACCCACGTTGTACAGCTCCACATCTTTTGTTCTATACCACACCGCTCCAGCAATGGGCTTATTCTGTGCTTGTTTTCTTAGGAAAAATCCGTGCCATCTTCTCTCATCCACAAAAAATAGCACTTAAAAAAAAAAATCTAGCTTTCTAGGAGGATGATTTCACTAAGAAAAAAAATTACCAACTAATAAGAAAAACTGCATTTTGATGAAATAATTTTAAAGATCTTAGTTCAAAAGAATGTTTCTAATATACTTAAAGGACACATCAGTATTAGAACACTGTTTTCATAATAACGGTTTTACTCCGAAAAAAGTTTTCTCATCAAAAAGTTCAAGATGTCTCAGAAATATAAATAGCATCTTGTTTCTCACTAGATTTCTATAAAAGTAGGAATCCCATTCTGCTATTCTTATCTTTATATGTATACTTTTCTTTTATTCCCTTCAAAAAGTCTGTGGGGGAAAAAAATTAGTCAAGATGGTGAAGGCTAAAATTTCTGAGATAACTGCTAATGAATGTTTTGGTTGGTTCCCTTCCCTCTTGTTTATCACCTGTTCTAATACGTGATCATGCTTAAAATATTAGCCATAAATTCCACGGTGCCTAAGACACAGGCTATACATGGCCAGAGTTCCTGTATCTGTGGTCTTTATAATCTTATGTATTACATATTATTGTCTGTGACCAACATGTGAGGAAGAATAAAGATGCCTGCTTCCCACACAGATGTCCTTCCCACATAGGCCCCTCACCTACATCACCAGATATTTCCCCTCTTCTCTCCCTGTGGCTTTCTCCTCAAGAAATCTGTACGTCTCCTGCCTTTGATTCCTTGTTCTGTATGGTCTCTCCATTCACTGGCTGGTGCTTCTGTGCATGTGTTCATTTCTTTGGAATGTGACCACCCATGACACGTATTTTTTACCCATGATATATATAAATACACATTGCCATACAGAGGGAAGCATTTAAAACACTCCATTTAAAGCCAGCATATATGTGTATAATATTTATATATATTTACATTAAGGCACAATTACTAGTCCGAGCTATGGACGCTGACCACTTCATGCTCTAACCTCAGAGAAGCTGTGCAGACCACACCAACAATGGAAAATTCCCAGATATTCTTCACAAACAGGGAAATTGCCCACCCACCTGGCTCAGCTGCTAACACACTTTCTGTCTTCTGCCTGGAGTAAATATTCCACAAAGGTTTTTGACTGAGTTCTAAACCCTAAATTGCCTGGAGGAAGTCCTCTTCCTGAAGTGGTAGAGATACCTTTCATCCATCTCATAAAAGGTGCTGGTTAGAAATGATGATTCCTGACTACACTCCTAGATTCAGGAGGAACTCGGGAACCTGCTTTGAAAATAAGCAACCGGTCCTCTGGGTGGTGCTCTGAGAAGCACTGCCATGGAAACGACAATTCTTCCTTCCAGTAAGGCTGTCACTGACACGAGAGAGCTACCTTTATGCAGATCTAAAGGTGGGACAGGAAAATGGGTATATTTTTAAGACATGAGAAGACATATTAAATACGACTTTATCTCCCTCAATTTTTTGTAGATCAGTGTATGTGGGGAAGAGTAATGGAAATTAAACTAATTTATAAACATGTAGATAATAAATTCTGATTAATCTCTCAAGTACCCCACCAAGGAAATTTCCTCTTGTATGCTTTTGGGTACAATAGGGAACCCAAATGCAAACGGACCTGATAAGGACATTATATATCTAACATGACACAAAGCTTGGACAAAAATGCACCGCCAGAATTCGTTAATTCAGCAGTTGGTTAAATCTCGGGGGCTTCAGATTCTTTGTCCTTCTGCTCTGCCATCTTGGATTTATTCTCGGTCTGTCTCCCTCAGAGTCCCCAAATGGGCACGGCCATTCCTGGTGGCGCTTCCAGGAATGTCCACGTCCAGTGGGAGAGATGGTCTCTTCCTATGGCCCCAAGCAACCTGCCCTGCAGGGGGAATGGGGCCACATAATTGGCTCTGACCAACCAGATTTACCTCTGGGCTAGGAAAAAGGGTCACTTTCTGTGAACAAAGCAAGATGGGGAATGGCTACAGCATAGCAACTAACTTGTCTTTGTGCATTTTACTATATTCCCTGTCTTTGAGGGCTAAGAAGCACCCTCTTAACTCTGAACTCGGCTGCACAAGGGTTTTCTTTGCATTGTTCGTCCCGTGTCAGGGCATAAAAGTTTGGTCTTTGTCAAGCGTTTCTTTGTAGAATGCACACATTTCAGTTTTCCAGTTATTATGGAGACGGTGTCTGTGATTTTTGCTTTCCTGGTCTGTTTGGAATTTTCCTCTGGTAAATCCAGATTTGCGTTCATTTCGTTGTGGACCGAAGGGTGTAGCTGTTCCTGACAGCTAGTTAATGAGTGTGCCACGCTGCCTAAAAGCCAGCTGTAACTCATTGGTCATGTCCAAAAGGAATGCCAGAGATGGGCAGTAAATAACTAACATGAGCTCCTGCCCACATTCTGCATGTCGACTAAATGTCTACTGACTTTTAATGGGAGTCGATTGGAGTTCTGCTTGGTAAAACTGAAGAAGAGCAGAACCTGCGGGTGTGTGGGGGGCCATTGGCTGGCTGGTAATAACTACTCTCTTTGTTTTACTCTCTTCTTCCTACTCCCTGTCACTTCCCGGGGAGTGTCCTTACTCTGTGAATGAGTTGTCTATTGAAAAGAGATGCTTGTCTCTCTGTGGATACCGTGGGCTTCAAGTCCACGCTCTAGATAATACGTGTTTGGTGTGTCTGGGCTTACTGCCAGATACGGGTAGGTTCTCTCCGATCTTAGGAGGGACTCTTGGTGGTGGTAAGTTTTGTTTGTTTGTTTGTTTTGCCCTTCTTTCTCTTTCTTTTTCTTTCTTTCTCTTTCTTTCTTTCTTTCTTTCTTTCTTTCTTTCTTTCTTTCTTTCTTTTTCTTTCTTTCTTTCTTTCTTTTTTTCTTTCTTTCCTCTCCTTTCTTTCCTCTTTCTCTCTTTTCTTTTGTTGTCTTTTCTTTCTCCTTCTATTTTTTTAATAAAGGAAGGATGTTTATAGGGTGCTATCTTTGATTGTAGTTGCTGTTTCCAGGATACGGAAGCTGCTCTGGAGTACTACAGAAACAGCTTTTGGCCTTGGGGAAATTCTCCCCCAAGGATCTCAGTTTCGTTTGTAAGGGTTTGGAGGTCACATCTTGGTACCTGCAGAGATCCATTCCCTTCACACACAGGGAAAGGAAGTTTAAGATGGTGGCAAAGAACACAGCTCTGGAGCCAGAAAGGCCACTGAAATCAGGTCTGGGATCAACTAGGCACAGGCTATGTGACTCGGTAGCAACATAAACCTCAATTTACTAACTTGTATAATGTGGATAGCTCATCGGTGTGTTGGGCTGATTAAAAACGATTAATGTCTCTTAAGTACATGACACAGCTGCTGGCTGTAAGAACTTAATAAATACTGTGTAATCCCACTAGGGGAAGTGGCGGTGGTGGTAGAGCAGTAATAGTAGTGATTGTCAGCACAATAGTAATCTTAGGAGTAACAGCAGCAATGTTCCTCATTGTTTCTGATTTCCATTGTTCAATATCAAAGAATTAGGTATCCCTCTGTTCAATACCCAAAGAATTAGGTATCCCGCCGCTCTGCATCATAAATTTCAAATCCACTCTCTCATTTGCCCATGTGTCACGTAAGCCATGCCATTTCTGTGGCCTTCGAGATTCCGGTTCCGGTTGCTCAGGAATACTGCATGGCAACCAGAACAGGATTTTTTATGTGCTTTGTTCACCTAACTTGCACAGGACAATGGCAATTTCCTTTGTACTGTGTGATGCAGAGTTCATAGGCGTACATTTTACAAAGATGTTATCTAGCCTGATTTCCTTCATTCAGCTCTAGCCTGGCTATTTAAAGCCCTTGATTTGTGGATAGGGATGTCCTCCCCCACATTCTTGTAAGGCTAAAAAGGGGGAAAAAAAGAATAGAACAAAAGATTTACAGAGAGAGCAAAGAACACACGCATTCATAATATTAACAAGGAACTGTTACTTAATGGTAGAAGTCAAACAACTTAATAATGGTGGCTTGCAAACCGCATCTGACCCACAGATCCCATTTGTTGAATGGATCCAGCCACGTGAACATTAAAGCTCTATATGTGTTAGGCATGTTTGAGAATTCCCTGTAGCTTTTTTTCATAATATTACTGTAATATGATGCTGCATCAAGAAAGCAGTGCCCAAAGCACTTAACTGCAACCCTGCAAGACTTTACAACTTAAAGTACTTCCCTTGTTCTCCTATCTTCAAAACACCCTGAGCTGCTGGGAAAGAGAGTCTGGCTTTAAAATGTACTATTGTCAGGGATTTCTTTTGAAAGGAGCCTATATTTTATTAAATATAATTAATGATTACCAATTAGATTGCAAGATTAAAAACACACACACACACACAAATGAAACTCTTTATTTTCTTCAAAAATTACCTCTCTCCAAAACGAACTTTCAGCAAGTTACAAAATTAGAATTTCGATGAAAGCAAACTTAATTCTCCTTCTTCAAAGTTATGTGTGGCTTGCAAACTAGCTCTAGAATGCTTAGGCTGTTAAGAGTCAAGAGATGTACTTTTAAAAAGGGTAACAGCAGTAAATACATCGTGTCTGCAAGTGTGTTACACAGACAGGAAAAAAAAAACAACAACAAAACGCCCCAATTCAAACAGATGCCTTTAGGCTATAAGGAGCATGTATAACACACTGCAATTATGCAGATATTTCTGTCTAAAACATTTCATGTATTCAACAAATTTTCAAGTAGCTACTCTGTGCTACAATGACTAACAGACTATTCTCCAACAACTGTTAAGCAGCCTCCAATAGATGACATTTCACTCTAAGTTTACTTACTTAGCAACACTTCTGATGTTTCTAATAATTGATAATGATCCCTGTATAAACATAACCTTAAAATTAAGCTTAATTTCCAACCTGTAGTAATCAAATAGAATGCAGAGCTAATGTGAAAGAGCTTGAATATTCCAACAATCTAATTTTCCTGATGTTTACCCCCAAAGACTCAACAAATATAGTATCAGGATGCTAAGCCACCCACACTCTGTAAGTTCCTTTCTACTGGGAGGATTAGAGCCAGTACTTTTGGCTGTGGCGACAGGGGTAGAAGAACCAAGGAAAGCAGAGAGAGTTTGGCTACCACTCAGTTCAGAAGCCATCTTTCTGTCACTGCTGGAACCTGTGACTGGTGCTTCTGCTTTTTCTGCTCCGACCACCACATGAAAATCCATTCCTTCCTTCTCTTCCTCTCAAGATCCCTCCACGTTCTGCGGGATAATACCTGCTTGGCTGCCACAAAAGTGGCTAAGTCAGAGTCTCCTAATGTCCTTTTGTTATGGATGCTACCACTCATTCAGGGTCTTCTGGGAGAAGACGAGGAAACTGAGGGACAACAGTTTGAAGGACGCTGGCCTCTGAGTTGAGTGCTTACCTTCCCAGCTCCTCAGCCTACTTGTAGACTACAATCAACTTGTGAGACTTCTTCATTCATATCAACAAAGGTAAGCATCAGAACAAAAGTTCCTCAGTTCTGCTCATCACTAAGAGATGGCATGTGTGGGTGCTCCAAAAACTTGGGGTTCTTATATAGAAAATGGAGGCACAATGAACCTGATTTGGCATAGAGGCTGAGTCACTCGTGAAGGCAAATTCTGTATCCTTCAGAATAGCTTCGACACATTAGGTAGTAAAATCACAGGTGCGTAGATGAACAAGGGGCCTAGGGTTTACAAGGAACCATTCTACATCATGAATCCCAGTATTCTTTTCATGAAAAGCAAAAAAACTGAAGCATAAAAAGATGCTAATATTATTCAAGAACATGGCCATTGCTTACAACTGGAAAAAGTGAGCACAGGAAAATGCCACTGGATCCATGCAATACTGATTTATCTACCTGTATTTTACCAATGTTAGAAAGTACCCCTGGTGAAAATCTGTATAAATTTTCGATTACTCAAACTGTGTGGAGTATCTCACAGTGTGCCCATTAAATGTGACTTAGAGCCCTGACACCATATTTTCTTTAGGTGGCTCTTTTTTTTTAAGAGTTTTTTTTTTTTAATTTGTCAGAGAGAGAGAGGGAGAGAGCACAAGCAGGGGGAGTGGCAGGCAGAGGGAGAGGGAGAAGCAGGCTCCCCGCTGAGCAAGGAGTCCAACATGGGGCTTGATCTCAGGGCCCTGGGATCATGACCTGAGCTGAAGGCAGACGCTTAACTGACTGAACCACCCAGGCACCCCTAAAGATTTTTATTTATTTATTTGAGAGAGAGAGTGCATGCACAAGCAGGGTGAGGGGCAGAGGGAGAGGGAAAGAGAGAATCCTCAAGCAGACTCCTCACTGAACACAGAGCCTGTTGCAGGGCTTGATCCCAGGACCCTGACATCATGACCCAAGCCCAAACCAAGAGTCAGATGCTCAACCGACTGAGCCACCCAGGCACCCCTAGGTGGCTTTTTTAAAGCAGATATAAGAATTCCGTTATCTGTGAGGGCTACTGTCACGTGACTACACAAACAAATGTGAACATTTTCTCAGGAATTCAGACAGCGGACAGAGACTTACATATCTTCCAAAAAAGAGCCAACGCTATGGCAAAGCGAGGCAAAAAAGGAGATAAGGTATGGTTGACACAGGTGTTTACAAAGGATTTCTGCAGCTGCTTCTGAGAGCTCCTTTCAGCACAGGCACTAGTCCCAGAACAGTTTTCTGCTGCTGATAAAGTGGGTCCACGCTGGTGCTGCTTTCCACACTCTATGCTGACGTTAGTGATTCGCGTCTCCTTGGGGTTAAGCAAATTAAGGACAGGCTGATTCTCCTTAGAGATGGTGAGTAAAAATTTAGTGATTAGAAAATATCTTCACTTTTGCTAATTGCTTACAGAAAGCAAGCTAATGTTAAAAAAAGATAAAGATGGGGATGCCTGGGTGGCTCAGTCAGTTAAGTGACTGCCTTCGGCTCAGGTCGTGATCCCAGGGTCCTGGGATCGAGTCCCACATCGGGCTCCCTGCTCGGCCAGGAGCCTGCTTCTCCCTCTGCCTGCCGCTCCCCCTGCTTGTGCTCTCTGTCTCTGAAATAAATAAATAAAATCTTAAAAAAAAAAGATAAAGATATGTTTGGTGGATAGTTCCAACCATCTTTTATATTTATTCTTTCAGTGAAGAACCATTTCAGAATGATAGACTTACCTATGGAAGGCCACTTGAGGAAGCAGGGTACAATTTTGTGACTATTTCTGGTGATCTTTTTATCCCTTAGCATTAATTACCTTTGATTCACTGTACAGATCAGTCAATATATGAAATGGTTTTTTTTTTAACATTTTATTTATTCATTTGAGAGAGGGAGAGAGACAGAGAGCACAAGCGGGGAGAGGCAGAGGGAGAAGGAGAAGCAGGCTGCCCGCCGAGCAGGGAGCCCGATGCGGGCCTCGATCCCAGGATCCCGGGATCATGACCTGAGCCGAAGGCAGTCGCTTAACCACTGAGCCACCCAGGCGTCCCTCTATGAAATGGTAATAAAAACTTGCTTTCATGAGAAATTCCGTCTATTTTCCTGACTCTATAGAGATTGTTTAGATGGGATAAGTAAAAGGGGGAACTTGCAGCATTGCTTACACACAGAGGACACGTATTAAGGAAAGTTGAAAAAAACTTCCAGCTTGGTGTTATGTCTGGTCGGGCGCAGGCAATCTTCTGATAAAGGTAGCAGTAATACAAGTAACAAGCTTTTAGGGAGCTCTTGCAAAGGTCTTTTCTATATATCTCCATGTTTATGAAGACAGAGGAGTGGACGGAAGCTCTCCAAGGCTACTCACGCAGCTGCTAAGTAGCTCACGATGGATGAAGCAGACATTCGAACCTACGTTTGTCTATCTCCAAAGGCCACACTTTCCCTCCACATTATGCTGAACAGGAGCATGATGAAGATAAAGCAATCCACCCCCCCAAGTATCCCAGCCCTAATTCTCAAAATGGTGAGCAATGCTGCTCTGTCGCAGCCCAAGAACAAACTTAGTGGATGTGGAATAGAGGCATGGTGAACAAAACTGGCAAGTTGGTGTCTGTGATATGTGCCAAGAATGCCAAAATGGCAGCAGCAAGGAAAAGTCCATTGACTGATGCTGTTTGGGTATTTGTATTTTTTTTTTTAAGATTTATTTATTTATTTGAGAGAGAGAGAGAGAGAGTGAGAGAGAGTCCCGAGCAGACTCCATGCTGAGCATGGAGCCCCACGTGGGGGCCTAATCTCAGGACCCTGGGATCACAACCTGAGGTGAAACCAAGAGTCGGGTGCTTAACCGACTGCGCCACCCTTAGGATACTTGTTTTTTAGGAAGTAAGGAAACCCTTTGAAGAGGCTGTTGCTTTAGTGTTTGACTTGAACACACATTTGGCAGACAGTAGCCTTGTCGCAATGCCCAGAGAGTCCTGCAGCTGCAAAAGAAATTCTTCCAATTTCATGAGAAAGTGGTCAATGATAAGAAAGGCACTCTCATGTTCTGAGTCCTTTTCAAGGAGGGACAGGGTACCACTGGCCTGGGGAAGAACACATTCGTTCCTGTACTCCACATAATTTGTGACCCTATTGCTCTGTCTATAAGTGCCTGGAACTACACCCCAAACCACTGAATTGCTGAACTCAATCTACCCTCATAACTGCCCATTGAACTTATTTAATTCCTCCTTTCTTCATTTCTTCAACATACACTCATGAGTGCCTTCTAGGTGCCAAGGATGGGGCGGGGGGACATCACAGTTCCTCTCATATAGTGAGCATTCAAGAAATGAGAAAGGAAGAAAGGATGAAAGAATATGATCTTTGCCACTTGACAAGTCTAGTGATGCTTATGCTAATGACCAAACACCATCAAGAAACACATAAAATTATATTCAGTGCATTGATAAATGTAGTCAGAGACACATGTACCATATACATTAGGCAGATTTTCATATACAACAACATTATCAACATTTAAAGTTAAAAATTAAAGATATTAACATTCATTTATATGGAAAATTAATATTTTCAGCAAGTCCAAGATTAGCTGAAATTTTACAGTATCTAGGTTTGACTCCAACTCTTAACTCCCCCTTCCTCTTGGGAAGGAGGGGGCAATGACAATGAATGTAAGTGTCTTGCTTTATACTTCTCAGGATGAAAATGTAGACTTCTTGCACTTGAAAATCTGGATCTTAAAGCCAAATTGTGCCACAAGACAATTAAAGAATAAAGATGACTATTTAAATTAGCCACATTTAATAGTTTAAACTGGACTGTTTCTTGGATTTGGTAAATATTTTAGTCCACCATTGGTTGTGGCAATTTGGTCCCTGGCAATTAATAGGGCCACGCACTCAGAATTTTTAGAGAAAAAAGAATAGATGCCTAATCAGCAATTCCTATGCTAAAAATAACTGTGTATATTTGGATACATAAAACTTTGGATATGTATCAATTCATATGCACGCGAGCACACGCACACGTACACGTAGCCATAAACTTTGTTGGCTCCTGGGCTCCATTCTTATTGCCCTCGATAAACAGAGGAGTTATAGTCATATAAAGGATATTTATAGTCATGAGAATCTCTTACGTCTTTCAACATTGGGTTGCTTTACCTGGTTGTGAGATAATGGCTTTGGGAGGAGGAAAGAAAGAAATTCCAAAATGTGAATGGTATTTAAATCTCTTAAATTTTTTCTTCAAAGGAAGAGAAAAAGAATAAAATTATGTTTTCCTTATTCAACAAGATGGTACGCAGAAGGGCTGTTGGGCAGTAAAGTAACTAAGAAGAATATAAAGATCCAGTGACTTGAGTCCCTTTCATGAAATATGCAAGTTAAAAAAATCCAATAACCATAAAACAACCTTTTCTTTGATGCTGAACAAAAAACAAGCTTGAAATTTAGTGCTGCTGAGCAAATGAATGAAAAATACAGATGTTTTTACCTCCAGCTCTACTCAGATTGGCCATGAGAACAGTCCCATGCTTAACTCTTTGTACAGATGACATTGTTTCAATGTTGGCAGCAAAGGTTTAGAGTAAAACCTAAAAATACATAATTCCCCTTCTTTAAAAAAAAAAAAATCTCTTAACGAATTGGGAAATTCAGCTGTGCCATATCCCTTTTCTTGTCCTCCATGAATTTAAACTTTAAAATAACTTTAAAATACACTTTAATAATAACACATTAAAAACAAAATATGCTATGTCTTTTCCTGGTACAGTACTCCAGCTTGATTTTTCAAATTAACTAAGAATTTGATTGTTTTATTGAAAATGTAGGACGTTGATGTTATTTTAATTTTCCAAATTATCAGCTCATAATAACCAATTTTCCTAAGGTTAAAAACAATATATTAAGGAAATACCACCTGCTACTTAGAGCTTCCACAGGAAGTTTGCCTTTCCACTTTGTAATGTATTATTTGGGGGAGGAAATGACAACCTACTTCATTATCCAAAGCACAGTATCCCAATAGCTGCAAAGCAGCAGACAAAAAGAAAGAAGGCCAGTGTCCACTTGCCCACTGACATTTCATAGAAATTAAAAATTCAGTAGGAGCAAGCAAAAAGCACATGTTGAATGATGCCAAGCTCACCCAAACTCTCTCTTCCATTCCCATTAAAGCTAGACTTTCCTGCCAGCCCGCCTGAGTGGGGCTAGTTCCACAGAGGGGCAGGCATGGGCCCTGGACACATTTTTCAACCCTTTGTAAACAACCGCTGAAAGAGTAAGGTGGTGGTCATGGCCATGCCCTTTAACCCGCCTCCAAGAGTGAGAGAGAACACATGGAGACTGGCTTTCCAAAGCTCAAAGCCCTTTTCTACAGTGTTATTTACAAACCAAACAAGGTTGAAGATAGATTACTTCCTACTGTCCAGCTCACAGGAAAGAAGCATTTTCTTCAGGTACAGTATACACATCAGGAAACAGAGGAGTTGCTGAAAGCATCCCTTACAAGCATTCAGCTATATTGGGATTTACAATAGAGTCCCTGTTAATTCAGCTTTTCTCGAGTATATCATCGACTTCTTTTTTCCTCTCATCCATTTCCAACTTTCATGGTTTCCCTCTCTCCACAGTTCTTATCACCATAGAAGAGCAAGCTGCTGTA
Source organism: Callorhinus ursinus (assembly GCF_003265705.2). NCBI lineage: Eukaryota > Metazoa > Chordata > Mammalia > Carnivora > Otariidae > Callorhinus > Callorhinus ursinus. Next base: position 38,403,733 of record NW_027397076.1, read on the forward strand.
TCCTGCCATACTCTACACTTGGTTTGTAGGATAATTAGAGCAATCTATATCTTGACACATTAGAAAAATTTGTGCAATAATCAATCAGCGATTTTATCTGGGTAAGGGCAAGCGACGAGTTTAATCAACTGTTGTTTCCTAGTGAGTTGACTGACTATCCTCTTTAAATCACAGATATTTTCAGTTGGATTTAGTTTAAAATGCAGTGGAAATGGGTATTCACTGAAGGACTTAACATAAGGTACTTGAAGAACCGATGTAAGGCTTATTCTGTTATCTACCTTGTGAACTGGCTGCTTAAATATGCATGTCTTCAGGAAAGATCAAGTGGATAAGTTTTTTTTTTAATTTTAAAAACAAAGGTGAGTTAAAACAGGTCTTCGGAGATGAAAATTATTTTAATTTTGTGGTCGTGATGCACAATAGCTAGCAAAACAAAACCCTGCTTAAAAAAAATCAAATGTGTTCAAGATATGACCCTGAAATACAAGAATGGAAAAACATGAGGTTGTTTTGCTCTTGAGAGAAATGGTTCAACAAACTGGCCAAAGAACACCCAGTCTTTCTCTGGGCAGCAGTTGTGAGAGCAGAGAAATGTAGGACTTGTCTACACAGTAGCCAAATACCTATACAAAAACGTGGCCAATTCCCTGAATAATTTGGTTCAGATTCTAAAAGTCTACTGTGCACAGGCCCCGTCAAAATGGTGGGAAAATTAGAAAACGGAAATCTCAAAGTAAATGAAAAGGAATTGGATTGTTTCGTTTGAAGAAGGTGAGAATTGGAGTGTTTCGTTTGAAGAAGGTGAAGCTCTTCAGAGCTGTCTTGAGGATAAATATATAAAACAGAGACGCATAACAAGCCTTTATCTTCTGTGAGGGCACTTCAGGAAGCATTCGTATTAACTTAGTGGAGGGGCATGGATGGCGAAAAGCACCATGAACTAAACGAGCTATGAGATCTCGGGCAGGTCTCCTGAACTCTCTAGGTTTCCATATCTCCAGCTCAAAGGAGCGGGGGGGGGGGGCACTGTCAAATTCTGCAATTTCACGACACAGAAAGAACTGCTTGTGTCCTTGCCTTCTTCAAAACTGAAACAGTGACCGATTTTGTCCAGAACCCAGTCACTCAAAGGGGAGGGACTGTCTTTTCCAGTGTGGTTTAAACATTTGGCAGCACAAATGAACACCCAACAGAGGTTAAATAAGAAATCGAAAAGGCAAACGGTCTGTGGTGAAGTAGCACTTTACCTCCAGAAAGTTGTGATCCTTTCCTAGAGCCTGGCGTAACGGATGGTAGCTCACCGAATGAAATTTCAGAAAGCACTCTTGGTTTCCCTACCATGACGGGAATAAATTCAGTTCCCTACAAGCGGAGCAATTACTAGGCACCTGTGGCCATCCTGCTCAGAGGAAGAAAGGGGCCATTTTGTGAAAACCATCCAGGGCTCGAACTCAGGCTGGTTGGAAAATGGTGTTAAATTGTACTTTCAAAATGAGTGATAAAACTCTGACGGGTTGAAAGAAAGCCATAAAACACTGCCACTCCTCCTCCCTTTACAAAAAAGGGACCATCCGGGCCTTTTTCCCTAGGAGTTGGCTATGACATACCCTCCCAAGGATGGGCCGCTTGAGCAGCGGGAGACCCCTGCTTACTCCACAGCTCACAATGACCAACACGGCCACGAGGGAGGTTAAATGCAAGGACATTTTTTTCCCCCTACCTTTCCTTGAAGGGAACACAGGGCTGCTTCTGGAATTAAAAGTTGCATTTTTCTCACCACATACCTCCCTCAGAGCCAGAGTGTGTGTTGCAAGACAGCTGAAGGAGCTTCTTGCTGACCATTGCATGTGACAATGGGGGCGTTTCAGGGCTTCCTGCTGCTGGTGATCCTGCTAACCCTTCCTTTGTGGTCTTAGCAGTTAACGAGACTGTAAAGCAGCATCCAAGCCGATTGAATGCAGGTTTAAAGGGCAAAAGAAAAAACGGTGGTTGTTTAATGATTAAACAGCTTTTTTTTTTATTGCTAAACACTGAAGTTGTTTTATTTTAATGTGTAAATCAATGTACAGGCAGGATGCAAACTGCCTTCAGGTTGAAACAGAGCCTCACCGCACTGCGGCACATAGCGGGGGAAATCTGCTGCGATGACTTTAAAAAACTCCAATTTGTAAACCAGCCTTGAAAGCCTGGGCACCACCCCTCCTCTCGCCTCCCAGGAATTAATTCTATAGAGACAAAGTTAAACACATAATTTGTAAAACTACTGAGAAGTAAACTTCTTGTTCCACAGTAACCCGGGTAGTTGCCAAAAGCAGATAAATCTTCACCCTGAGTAGGGAAGCCCCACACTGTTTCAAAAAAAATTCCTAGGCTTTGCCACTGGGGAAACAGATTGAATGCGCAGACCAGGGGCACCACTCTTCTCGCCCGCACTTACTGCTTTTAAGGGCAAAGTTAACACTTTTCAAAAATCAGCAGCCTCCCTAATAAACCCAATGATTTAGTGGAAGTTTGGATCATCTCGGGTCAGTGTCCCTGAGAATAGAGGTTTGATTTCTTTTGCTCTAAGCAGGTGTGTAATGAAAACAGCGGCTGTGTCGATAAGAGGTCCCTGGGAGTTGGTAGCATATTATCCTCTGTAATTTCTTCCCAAAATAGACTTCATGGAAAGAGGATGCATAATCTACCCCTCCTCAAAGGAAGCATTCCCCGATACAACAGAAGCAGTCATTCTGAAAACAGCTTTATGGCTCTGCAGTCAATAGCTCTATTTTCTCCCCTTTCCACTTCCTTCCTTCTACTGGGGAAGAACGTGTGTGGGGACACACATACACATTCACACATTCACATCTCAGCGCACACAACTGAAAATGCCCCCAAGATCTGCATCCTTTCCCCTCACTGAAACTCCAGTTATTACTTGATGGCATTTAACCTGAGTACTTTATAAACGCTTCTCATTTGAGGTTGTTTTTACTCCAAATCTGATGGCGAAGAACCATTAATTAGCCTTGGGTTAAACTCAGTTCAGGGAGCAATTACTAAGTGCCTCACTATGAAGCCTGTAGCAGACACAGAGACAAACAGAAGTGTTCACAAAATACAACCAGCAGCAAAGCAGAACACTTTGCTAAAGGCAGAGACGGCCCCTGGAGCAGAATTAGAATTCCAGCCTCCAGATGGCTGATTAGCAACAATCCTAAGCACACACCTAAACTGCAAGTCAAATTCCTTCCCAAGCTCTCAGAAATGAGACTTCTTCCTTGCTCTACCTATGGTGTTTTCCTTAGCTGTATTTCATAAGCTAGAACATTTCCTCTCGCTCAAGGCCAACCAAATCCTTATTAGAATAGAAGCAGGCGGAAAGTTGAGTTGGGTGTCATTTTTTTTTTTTTTTCAAATACGGTAAGTGTTTTCCCTTGAGTGATAAATGGTAAAAAATGGTGGTTAGATTCTCAGGCAGGGAGAAAAAAGCCTACCTAAAATGTAGCATGTTCACAGTAGAAATTTTAGGGAAAAAATACCTTTGAGCTATTTACAATTAATTAAAAGAGTTATACAAAAGTTTGTAAGAAGTATCTTTAAAATTCATCTTGGAATTTGACGTTTGAAGAATACCAGGGTTTAATAAAAGACAGTGAATGGAAACTCTTAAGAAGGGTCTGAATGGGAGCTTTTGGGCATTTTCAAGGGCGGGAGATTAATGGCATTCTTTCCTTATTGTATTAAATTTTACCTCAGAACATATGGTTTCTCTCTCCTCTGATACGTGTATTGCCAGGGCCACTCTAGCAATATGACAAAACGGCGGAAGAGGCATGGGAGAAAATGGGAAGACATGTTCTGAAGAGCTAGAAAGAGTTGGGAGAGTGAAGGAAAGGGAAAGTAAATTGGATATTTGTATGAAAATATGTGTGAGACCACTCTCTTGAGAAGATATAAAGGTGGGAAGAATTTCTGAGCCACCCGGCACGCTAGCTAGTCCACAGCACAGTTACTGCTATCTAGAGGGACCTCCGACGCGTGTGTTTTGGGGGTGGGGCTGGGGAGGGGAGGCTGAGGCAGGATAGAGGGCAAGTGGGACTTGTAACCCCATGTAATTTACAAAATTTGAGTGCCTGCCCTGTATCCAATTTATAGCTCAGAAATTAACATATTGGAGAAGCTGGAGATTATCCTCAGACACAGCCAAAAGAAGAATGGGATTAGATGCAAGTCAGATGAAGATCTATTCAAATAATTTTATACTTTAATTTGAAGTGGGTTCATTTAAAAAGAAGCTTTAATAACATGCAGGAGCGTAGGAAGTAGGGAAGGCTTCCACTGCCCAGAGTCAACCAGGACAAAAGAGACTCCATTCCAGCAAGAGGTATTTAAGTTAGTATTAAGTAGTATCTTTCCCAAGGCAGGCTGGGGTAGGAGTTGGGGAAAGCTTTCTCGGGGGTGTCAAAATTTGGCATCTCTCACCAGACAAACTCTGTAGCGTTCCCATTTGAAGCCATAAAATGGCACTTGAATGCACCGTCCTGGGTTCTCACTGGGTACTGGAACCTATAGGAGTTGTTTGATCCCCAGCATCACTAACACATTCTGTTTGACTGGTCCAGTGCCGAAGTAGGCAAGGGGAGCCCACTACCGTGCCAGCTGAATCCTTAAAAGCCTGAGAACGGACAGTGACTTGTGCGTAATACAGGTAAGCCCATAGCGGGTGATGAGTGTTCCTTCATCAAAGAATCCCCCTTCTTCCCCTTCCTTCCCCTCCACCCCCCCCACAGTCTTCAGAACATCAACGTATATAAATGATAAAAACAGAGCTGCTCTGCTTTGGGAGTGGGAAAGGACCCCAAACTCTTGGTCCTTCAGGAGCCTTCTTATAAGTACAGCCATAGGGATTTTTTTGCTTCTCTTTGACTTGGCTGATTTATCATATTCACCAATTAAATCAGACGGAGGAGCAAGCTACACTTTGGGGCACACCAATTAGTGGGGAGGAGCAGTTTCACCTCGTTTCCAATTTTGTGACACCAAAGAAATGGTCAGATCTTTCCCAAGGCCAGGTGGTTAGCAGTAGGAGAACTGGATCTAAAATACACATTTTAAACAAATCTTTTACATTTTCCTTGCCCTTTTCCTTTTCTCTGTAATTTCCTATTATATTTTAGTAGACTCTTGTTGTTTTTCAGGAATTGGCAAATTCCCTAAACTCACAGTCTCTAAATCTGGGAATCCAGGAAATATTTTGCTCAGGTTTAGAGATTTCTCTTGAAACTGTATTACTCTCTAGAGGAAGAGTTTCCTGTGCATATCCTCATACCAAAGGTTAGCTCCCTCTCCAACTTTAACCAAGGATTCATCTCTCACTTGGCTGTTTTCACAAACAACAACAACAACAACAACAACAAAAAAACAAAAAAGACAACCAAAATTGTTTAGTCTATTAAAGGAAGTTGCCATGTCAACTCAAATTAGGAATAAACCAGGTCTCATTGGGATGTGACTATTGACTATGTGTTGGCTCACTTCAACCACAAAGGGAATGATTTTCTCCCAAATTTCAGCTTCTAGGAGTGAGAATTCAACTTCGTGCCTGAGAAAAGTGGCAAACCTCTCAATGTCATGGACCTCAGAGTCCATCTTTGGTCACTGAAAACTCAGGTTGCCTGAGGTCCATTGTGTCCTTTTTAAACAGCCTTGAATCCTCTATGGATTGAGGTAAAGTAGGATAATATTCAATAAAGCCACAAGGAAAGAGAGAACAGGTCTGAATACTACTTGCTGAAATTTTTTGTTCTATTTTGTCACTTACATACATATTCTACCACCTATTTGATTCCAAAACATATTTTTCAGTGATGCGGATGGGTTCTCTGACATTTAAATTCTCATCATTTTCATGGCAAGTAATAAACATGTCATGCTTTTCCACATTCTCTATCTATTGTTCCAGAACTGGGAAAATAGAAGATTTACATAAATCTTTCAGAGTTGTTGCATTCGCCTTTGAAATAATGCTTAGTTTCTGTTTCTTAGATTCTATTTCATCTGCAAAGATCTGCATTGGAAACACCTGCCCTTACTAACTAAATAAAGCTTCACCTACGTTGCTAACTTACTCTTGCTTTGAACTCCTGGAATTAACAGATGATGGATATCTGCCTTCTGCAGTCATGCTGAAGGTTCTTCCACTGTCATCTCATTCTTATGAAAGTCAGACAAAAGGGGAAGGAGAAAAGTACCTTTTTTTTTTTATTAGTACCGCTACCATCTTTTTATGAGATATCTTGCTTAATTCACTTTAGCTTTCTTTTGAACCAGGAACTCATGGGCGACTGCTGTGTTTTCTTCAGTGAGACTGTTTTATGTATCATTTAACAAGCACACCCAAACGCCTAATGTATACATCAGTGTGAATAATGCAGACTTGATACTGTCCCTCCCAGGGCGCCAGTCTATATTTTTAGAGTGCTTTCTCTCTTAAACGTTTGGGATCTAGCAAGTCTATGCTCCATAATGTTCCCAAAGAGATGTGACTGGGACATCTCTGAGGTCTGATAAATGTTCTTATCTGATAATTCGTCCATTTTCTGTGGGAAAGTTCTATCAGATGAAACAAGACTGTCTGGACCTCCCTTCTCTTTTTCATCCCGCTGCTTTATCAGGACGGTACCCCTTCCCTCCAGCAGAAGCATGTTTTCACATCTAGAAGCGCTTTGAAAGTCATGGTCAACCCACTGGTATCTCTTGCTTTACAGTGTCGCTGAGGTCACTTCTAAAAATAGGGATTGCTGCCGGGGAAACGGATGCAACAACTCTTATATATTTAATAAAAATAAATAACATTGTTGCCTCTTCAACAGTCTTTTCCTTGCCCTTCTTGGAGCAATGTTTGTGGTAGAACATTATAAAGTTACACACACTTGTCATTGACTTTTTTCAGCCTCCAGCCTCCGGATACTTGTCAACACGGCCATTTTGATCTTCCCCTAAAGGTGAATTTTATTTCTTTTCTTAAAAGCTCGGGAAAAATGTGCTCAGGTGTTTTTAAATTAGAAGAAGGCGAAAATTACACTTCTGATGCTTTCAAAGCCATTTTTCTTATTCAGATCATTACTGCATACAAATCGGGTTGAAAATAAAACAGTTGAGGTTTTCCAGGTGTCCTGCATTCTTTGAGGGAGATCTCGCAGACTAAGCGTTGAAGCATTTCCCAGGTTCAAAGTTAATTAACTGCCTCCACCCAATTTTCTCACCAGCCCTGCTTAGCCTTCCCACGTGTACATTCCACATTACTACACAAGTTTGACCTTTCTTTATAAGTCCTTCTGTCACAAACTTAAATGGATGTCTGATTTCCCTCCAGATCGGCACTGCGTTTAATTCATCTGCAAATAGTTACAAGTATTCTTATGAAAATGGAACAAAAATGGAGGCAGGGAAGAAAAAGAAGCGTATGTCAAATCTTTTAGGCACATTTCTTCACGTTGCTAAAATTCAGAAGGATGTTTGTATAGCTGTGTCCGGAGGATATTTCATAATCAATGTATTTAGCTAGACACTCCTTTGCAGGTAGGGCTTGGGGTAAATTATTTAGAAAATCAAAGTTAAAAGCCTCTTCTGAGTGGAAAAGGGGTTATTTTACTTTGATTTATCAGAACTGTATGTTTTCTGCAACTAAATTTCTAGATAATTATATACTTTTAGGAAGTACTGAAAACTTGCCTTTCTTTCCTTCAACCGTCAGTAAGTGTAGTGTAAACATTAGGTACTAAAGAGATCCACAAAAGTAATTCTTGTCTTTGCCCAAGAAGCTTAACGTTTCTATCAGAGAGAAGAGATAAACATTTGAAAAACAGCTAGAGATACACAAATTAAAGTCCAAACCCATAAATTTAGGTTGTTTACCTCTCTGACTTCACACTCCAGGACACCGCTGGCCTTCTTCACTCACTACTCTTGTTTCTCCCATCTACCCCGTCTGTGACTTCTTCCCTTCATTCCCTTCCTCCCTTCCGCCTGTTTTACGTGTTAGGCGTGAAGCAACGTTTATAGACACTGCTTTAGTACTGTTACTAAGTTATACTTACTAGTTACTTACCATACTATTGTCCTCTCATTTATGAGGGGAAAAAATTGTGATTACCCAGAACTGCTTATTTGACTGATCCATTCACTCATTCATGCACGCATTCATTCATTAAACGAATGCCATCTTATGAAGCTCTGTGTTGGAGCTAGCCCATCTCTCTGCAGTCCTAGTTTGTGTTTGTCACTTCTCTGAGAGCCATCAGATACCGGGCAAGAGCTGAACTTCTCGGCAGCTTCCCAGTTCCAGGGATCCGGCCACCATTCACACTGTGATGGGATTCCCAACACCATGGCATCAGGGGCATGTGACTTAGGCTATGCGGCTTCTCAACTACCTCTGCCTGCTTTTTCTTTGCCTTCTCCGTCTTCCCTTGATGTGTTGTCACTTAGTGTCCCCTGGCCTAAGCTTGGGGTCCCTTGCTCTTCTTTTCCTTCTTTACTCACTCCCTTGGTGCACCCACTTGGATTCAACTAGCACCTACATTCAGGTGAGCCGCAGATCCCCATCTCCAGCTGGACCTTTATACCCTCTCTTCTGTCCCATGCTTCTCAATGTCTACAAAATATGTCAAGTAGCTATTTCGCTGCCATCTAAAACAAACAGGTCAAAACCAGATTTTATTATCTCTACTCCCAAAGCTGCTGATGCTGACTGCCTCCCCAGAAGCAGCAGAGGCGCGGGTGTCCCCAGTTCCCAGGTCCATCTTCTACCAGCCTCCTTTTCCCACCCACTGTCCCCTTGGCCTTGCACCCTCCCCTCCAGTCTTCCATAAGCCCTCCTCATGCTTTTGCTGTATGATTTCCTCAGACCCAACCTTTCACCACTATTTCCCCAGCCCAAGAACTATTCCAGATACTAACTATCTCGAAGTAAAAATATACATCCATATTAATACACTCAAAGGAGTGATAAACAGGAAAGCTTTCTTGGGGCATCCTGCACATGCCCCAACAGATCAGGAACAGTTCCTGTCACATGTTTTCGAGTGATTTATAGAGCATAAAAGAAATGCTTCAAGCTGGAGTTATATGAATATTTATTAGGTTTTTCTATTTACTTAACTCAATAGTTGTTTAATTGTTATGCTCCCAGGGAGGCAATGGCCTAACAGGCACATTAGAAATGGATGGAACAAAATGGAGACCTGGCAGATTTAATAATGGCATTCCACGCATCTACATCAGAAGACGTACCCGAAGTCAGGACATCATGCTGTCAGAAATTCTGCCTCTCATTTATCTTCAAGTTTCTCATTTCTTCATTTGTATCCCTTTTTACTTTTTTTTTTTTTTTTTTTTTGCATCACATTATTCTTCTACCCCCTTGAGATGAATTTAAGAATGACTGAAGTTACTGGAGAGAACAAGCTGACTGAGACTTCTCACTTCCCCCGTCTCCAGCACTCACTTGGCTGAGCTTTGGAAAACTTAATTGTTCACTGTACTCCGTTATTTTTCTATGTGGGACTTGTCCACAGTTGTGAGCTTGGCATAAAAGGCTCTTCTTTCCTGTTAAGGAAGAGAGAGCATCATACTCCTCTTAGAACCGTGGGACTCTCACTTCCTGGGAAAGTTCTCAGTGGGTGGCTTATCTAAGGCTCTCAACAACTCCTCTCCCCTTCTCCCTCATTACCTCAGTGTAGGCCATTTAGATGCTCATTAAAATCGTCTCTAAAGTCGTCTCCAGAGGAAGAGTAGAGAAGAGGGAAAGCAACGCTGAAATAAATCAGCTATATGGATTTTGCCAATTTGCTTCTAATAAGAATCTGTTAATAGGATGTTGGAGTTTTCAGGAAACTCTGTTGGGCTTAATCCCAAATTGCACAGAGTTTAAACATAAGAAGTACCTCCCCCCCAAACAAATGGAAGTCAGGGCAGATATTCAAAAGTGCATGTAAGGAAACTGTGAGAACCAGTAGAAGTAATGAGAATAAATGGGATGCTATATGCTATATAATAAAATGGAGGAAACCGCTGAAAGAGTTCACTAGAGAGAAAGAAGCAAAGGAATAAAATGTCATTTACAAACTGTAGAGGGGTAACAGACAGAGGCAAAGGAGAAAGCCAGTGGAATAAGGGAAGGTTCCTATTAGATGATACCGAAGAGACAATGGCGGTGAAGTGCTTTTTGATCATCTGTTTTATGAAATTAAACCACACCAGAGCTAACATTGTGGTTTCTACAAAAAGGTTAATCCCGTGCAAGGGTGCCTGAAGTTTAGCCCACCCTCTTCTCCCCCAGCTATCCTTCTAGGCGTGGCATTGTGCTTGCTGAGAGCAGGTGACTTTTTCTAATTTCCACAAGGTGCCACACGGAACCGCAGTGAAACTGCATCCTGCGGTTCATCTAAACCCGAGGTGGAAACCTACGAATGAGTAACTCAGTGTGTTGAAGTGATCTGAAGGACATCTGACATGTCCCCCTATGGGAGAGAGCCACAGGTGAGCCGCACAGAAGTAACCTGAGAAATTCCTCAAGTTGAAAATGAGGTCAAGAGCTATCCTGGACTCCTCCAATGTCAATTAAGTGACTCCTTTTGATATTGTTTCCCCGGGATGTTCTCTTCTGAGAGCTGGTTCTCGGAAGTAGCACATGGCAATGGTATGAATGCCTCAGAAGGGATCTGGTGATGGAACAGCGGAATGGGGGGAAGGGGGAAAGAATGTTCTTGAGGAATGGGTAAGCAGAATTATTTCAAATTCTTAACACTGTGTTCAGTCGTATGCTCCATAACTAGAAGGAAAAGACCTGATGTAGAAGAGAAGCACCAAGAGAGGGAGAGGGGGAGGGAGATAACGTTTATCAGAGCACTGATTATACACCAGAAATGTTATATGCATCACCCATTCTGGCAAGGACCCTGTGAGATGGGTCCCATTAACCTCACCTGACAGATGAGGAAACTGCAGTTCACAGTAGTCAGGTGCTGGGGCTGAGGTCAGACAGCTAGTGAGTCACATGGCCCAGATGTCAACCCAGGTCTGACTACAAAGCCCATATTCTTTCAATTACACCATGCAGCTTATTAAAAGGCTGAACAGTACGCCTGAGGAGTAAAAGTTAAAGGAAGTTCTACAACTCATGCTTGACAAAAAAGACTGAAAAGTGATATAACATTTTGAAGTAACGTCTAGAAAGGACAGGCCTAAAGGATGGTAACCAGCTGTTTTCAAACTTGTTCTGAAGAAGTAAGCATAGGAAATGGACTTCAAGTGGGGGCAACATGAAGGAAAGCTTCCTTACCAGAAAGGTTGTGTGGAGTCGAGTTGAGGCGAAGCAACACTGTGGAATCTTCTTCCTGTGCAGAAGTTAAGACAACTAATGCCGGGGAGGAGATAAAAGGTGGAATTTTTTTCAAATGGAGGAAACCGCTGAAAGAGTTCACTAGAGAGAAAGAAGCAAAGGAAAACTGCCCCAGAATGGCATGGCACAAAACAGCACAAAATGGCAAAAGGAATGGGAAAATAGAAGGGGTGGGGAAATAAATAGAAAACAAGAGAATCATGATTATAAATAATGAAGATGTTTTTGTTTTCACCATGTCTAGTGTGACTCTCCTTGTGGAGCAAAGTCCTACAGCATTTCTTTCTCTGAGGGTATTTTTCAAGCAATATCGGTTTTAATCTGAAAGGAAGAATTTAAGCGTGGGCCTGCCCCAGAGTGGGGATACGTAAGTACTAAGTGACCACTTTAGGGGCTCTTGCAATCCTCAAATCAGCTTATTCTTTAACTTTATATTTCTATAGATTTTACAGTGATGTCAGTTTTAAAAATATCATGCCCCATTTCATTCTCATATTCCCCTATATATTAGGCATTATCATTCTGTGACAATTTACAGTTCATAGTTACAAAAACTGTGGCCCAGAGAGGCTAAAGGACTTCCCTAGTTAATAACTGACAGAGCTAAGACTTGACACTAAGTCCTTGAATGGATCCCAAATCCAGGATTCTTTCCAGAAACTTAACCTGTATTTCCAAACACATACAGAGGGTTGACTGTCAACCATACCACTTCGCGTTGTTCCCTTCACTTCATTTGTAAACTCTAGAGACTGCTTAAAAGGGCAGAAGAAGAACCGCAAAAGAAAACTGATACTCAGAGTAACAGAACAATAAAAAGGACTTACGTGGACTCCCATGGCCCTCTACAGACATGTTATGAGATTAGTTTCACAAGGGCTCTAGATGTGGGACGCGATGTCTAAAAGCTTTTGGTCTTTATGTTGCTGAAGCCCACTATGAAGACTGTGCCCAGAAATCATGCTTTCCTTCATTTGTTTATTCTTTCATTTTTTTTTTCAAATTTGAAACAGATGAGGTCACAATTTTTCATCTATTTTTACAGTACTGAAAAATTTTAAAGTACTGTATCTTATGGAGAAATAAATGACAAGGTATAAAAACACATCAAGCTCACTTTAACATTTTAAAAGGTTTTAATTGCTTTGCTTCCTAAAATAATATACAGAAATTTAAAACATTTATCGTTTACCTTAAGAATCGTTCTGGGAAATGTGGTAAGGTCTGCAAATATGGAGTGTTTGGGGCTTATACAAAGAACATAAACAGAAAAACTAATGGGAAGAAAGTATAGTTACAGATAATAAGTTTTAATGAACATACAGTGTCTAAATCAGGGAACACTCCATGTAACATATTATCTGTATGTATAGATATGGCCAGACCTGCAGAGTGCAGAATTTAGTATAGAAATGCCATCACAATAGTCTCATTCCTGGCGGGCCCTGCTTGTAAATCAATTTCAAGCACAGAATTGTTGATAAACATATAACTGAATGTGGTGAATCCCAAATCTTGGATATTCAACAATATTGAACCTTCACCATGGTACAGTATTCTTTCCACACAGATGCCCTAATCTCTGAGGGATGGGGGAGGCTACAGTGTGAGGTAATCCATCATCACAAGTATGACAAGGAAATGGAACTGAAATTGTTTGATAGGACGGAAATTCAAATGCCCAAGTGCTCATTAGGAGGCTTGGCTTTAGGGATAAGCCGTGTTAGTGGAATCGACCATGCTAAGGTAATAGGAGGAATAGACAACTTAGAGCACATGACCCAGCCCTGCTGCCTGCCTCCTAATCTCTCTGTCATCACACAGCTTTCCTTGGAGCTCTGCCAAGCAGTGTGCCAGCAGAGAAGCTGCTCTGTTGAGCAGAGGATGCAGACCCGAGCTACCTTGTCACCTGCTTCCGGCGAAGGCTGAAAGCATATTGTTTTCAGAGGGCTCATCCTTCCAACAACCAGCTCAGCTCCATTATTAAGCTATTCTTTTATCTATAACTAATATTATTATTATTATTATCACCATCATCATCATCACTATTATTATTTTAGAGAGGGAGAGAGAGAGCACAGAGGGAGAGGGAGAGAGAGAATCTTAAGCAGGCTCCATGCCCACATGGAGCCCACCTCGGGGCTTGATCTCACCACCCTGAGATCATGACCTGAGCCGAGATCAAGAGTTGGACGCTCAACCGACTGGGCCACCCAGGTGCCCTAAAACTAACTTTAAAGTCAAGTGATAAAGATAGGGTGTCTGCTATGCCAACCTTAGAATAATTGTTTTTCTCACAAAAAACCCACTTCTTTTGCAGACCCAACACTTGAGCACAGTGGCATCTTCTGAACTTGCTTGTGTCTTAAGCTTGCTAATAAGTTATCAAAGTAGTCCAAATTATTTGGACATACAAAGTCTTGTTTTGAAATAAAGAGTTGAATTTCTACTAGATCCACATGATTTTTAGGATTAGAAAATGTCCATCCTTCTTCTCAAGCCTTATCACTTAATGTTGTTACTCACAAGGATCTTGATCACTGTTGCAGAGTCTGTGGGGGCTCCACAGCTGAAAGGAACAAACTTCCTGGGGGATGGGATCCTGCGAAGGTTAAAAACCAGGACTATTCCCTGACATTCGGTGACTTGGAATTGCTATCACTTAATCTATACAATTCAAAAACTTAAGAGTTAAATTTGGGTGTTTGAATTCAGTCCACCCTTGGACAAAAGGTACTTAGCCTTTTGTAAGAAAAAGGAAGCACATAAGAAACCAAAAGAAAACCATGAAGGTGTGCACTTCAGTTGAAGTTGGACAGTGCTCCAAGAACTAATAAGGAGCTATTTTAAAAAGGTTGGGGTGGGGGGAGGAAACTAGGAAAAGTGGCCAGGATCCCGTATCCAACGTTCCTATCCGAAGATACCCAGGATAAATCAGAGACCACAGAAGGGGCAGGGGCAGACAGAAACACACACAGCAGGGTCTTCTGTTGCATTACCAACTCTATGTGTTTATACTCGTGGCTAAAGCTATGTGACATCTTACTCATTGATCTCTACAACTGAAACAGTATTATCACTTTTATAGAAGTGAGCATTGAGCAAGATGTCAAGACTTTTAAGCAAGAGATCAAAGATTTAAGACCGAGCTTCAGTAAATGGTCACTACTGTTCACAGCTGCAATAGCTGTCTTCCAGAGACTATTTGGATTATTGGACAAAAAAAAGACTTGGAGAAAGTACCCATTCCTGGTGATGAGGACCTGTGTTATGAAAATGGTAAGACAATGACTGAATTAAGAGATCAAGTGGAGGCCCCTTTTTCCTTCTGGGAACAGAAAAGGAGCCTTTTGTCAGCTGTGGTGTGAGTGTTCAAGGCCAGGCTGTGGCCTGGGAAGGACTGGATGTAAGAATCATCTGGAGCATGAAGAAGGGAGCTGGATAGAAGCAGACTTAGACTGCTTTGGTCTTAGCTCTTTAGTCCCCTTCCCTCTTTTCCTCCCTCTGTTTGTCTCTGTCTCTCTTCTTCCTTCCTCTGTAGTTCTTTTCAATATATCTTCCTTTGTACTATTAACTTTTGTCTACCTCCTTTTTTTTTTTTGGTCCTAGTGAAAGTGTTTCTTCTACACATTTGACACCCGAGATGAGGCATATGCAGCCATCCCATGTCTGAGCACCACCTGGGCCACCAGGGCTGTCCACAGGGCGTTAGTGCATCGGTGACCCGAGTCACCGAGGGCGTGCCTGCATGCGGAAGGAGCTCTCCATCTCAATAGCTGGGTGGACATGGGTTTCTCCTTCATGATGAAAGTCTAATATCTTCCCCTGTTAAGCAGGGTATAAAACTGTGTTCAATGGATTTATGACCAGGAGGTTTATGTCTCCACGGTCCTGCCTGTGGATGCTCGACTTCTGCATTCATGTCTATATAGGCAAAACAGAGGCATGACATCAGGCTTGAAGCATGACTTGGGTAGATTAAGTTAAAGGCCCCTATCTACTTCATCATTCTGTTTGTTTGTTTGTATTTTGGTCTGTTTCTAAATAGACTTATTCAAATAACCTCTCTTTCCCCCTTCCCATAGTTAGGTGCAGCTTTAATACCACTAGCTTTAGATATTTTTTGTTGTCAAGTTAGAATAATAGGACTTTTGAACTTGTCTTCCATATGAATGCAAAATTCAAAATATGCCTGTAAAAAGATTAAACGGAAATTAGGGATGCTAAATATCCCACATTATAGGGACAAACCAGAGTTAAAAGTAAAAAAAAAAAAAAAAAAAAAACGGCAATCCAGAGTTTAAATTTCCTGCCTGCAGGGCACACTACACCTTACATCCTCTTAAATTCCACAGGTAATATAATTTATATTAAATGGGACAGGTCCCAGCAGAAATCTGTACTGGCGCCAGGCAAAACAATTACTTTGATGTGCTCTTTTGAAAGTATTGTGGCTTCCAGGTACAGGGGTTACATGCAGACAATTGGTAGAAGATTTAGATGTACTATCTGCTATTAAAATTATTAAATTGCTAACCTGTAATCATTGAGTAAAATGCACAAACAAAGCTAATCTATTTACTCGGTTTGTTGTTTTTTTTTTTCCACTAATCAACGGCTTAAAAAAATTTAAAGTCAGACAGTCTAATAGTTTGCTAAGCTACAGTTTCCTAGAAAAGAAAGCAAAACACATCGTCTGCCAGCAGATGTGTTCGGAACAAAACCTTCTTAAGATGACGGCAGGGTATATGTTGCGAAGGCAATTACAGTGGAATTCAGGTGGGGCCAAAGTACATCAAGATTACAGTTCTGCAACGAAAAGCCTTTTGCTGTATTTTGACCACGTTTCAGGAAGTCCTCAACCTACCCTAGAGTTGAGTTCCTGAAAGTCTGTCTGTAAACTGACTATTTGGAAAGCAGAGTGAATGTTCGTATTGGAATTATGACGGTCAGAAACAGGAACATTTATTCAATACCCATGAGATGCCAGGTAAGTCGCTAAAGATGAAGGCCCCTTCAAGGGCAGGGGCAAACGAATGTCCAATAATTACAAGCGCCCCCTGGAGTAAAAGGCAGATGCTGTGCATGAGCTGCAAGAGCACAGAACTCCTGAGTCCCCAGCAGCCCTGGCGCCAGAAGACGGAAAGAATACAGAGAAAGACAGAGGAAAGACAGGAAGAAATGATGAGGGGAAGGAAACTGCAGAGGAGACGAGTGAACGAGGCGTTACCGAGATGGGGCAAGAGTATAGAGAAGACGTCGGAATGGGTGAGGGAGCTGCACAGAATAAGACAACAGCTAAAGAAAAGAGCCGCAATGCGCGCGCGCGCTATCCCAGGCCGAGGAGAGCAGCTCACGGCTCATGCCATCAGCTCCCTGAAGGCGAAGAGGAAGCCCGGGCCCATATACCGGCTGCCACTTGTGCGTAACAGATGTTTCAGTCAGCCATGGGTAATCCCGTGGGTAATCCTGAGTCCCAGGCAAATTCTTGGTGCACTCAACCGTCTCGTTTGGCTTTTTTTCTTCCTCCACAAGGAAGGAATTTCGTTTCCTTCAGTGTTTAACTGGCGGACTCTATAGACACTGCTTTGGTCTGAATGTGTCTCCCCCAAAGTCATAGGTGAAATCCCAGCCCCCAGAGTGATGGTATGAGGAGATGGGGCCTCTGGGGTTGATTGGGTCATGAATGCGATCGGTGCCTTTCTAAAAGAGGCTCCAGGGAGCTTGCTTCCCCCTTCCACCAGGCAAAGACACAACAAGAAGTCTGCAACCCGGGAGAGGGACCTCACCAGGCTGTGCCAGCCTCCCTGATCTTGGACCTCCCGGCCTCTAAAACTGTGAGAAACAACTTTCTGTTGTTTAGAAGCTTCCCAGTCTATAATCTTGTTTCATAGCAGCACAAAGTGACAAAGGCAGGTACGGTATTAGTTTTATTTAAAGGAGTAGAAATTGAGTAATTTAGTGGAAAGAGGCAGTCAAGGTCCATCTGTACAGACTGGAAAGTGGCAGCAGAAGCTGACATGGGCTGCGAACATGGAACTTAGGTCACATGGAGTAGCTGATACCACCCAAGAGCAGTAGAAGGACTGGAAATTATGCTGGAAACCCAATTACATCATTACCATCCAGTGCAGCTGCTTACTCCCATGTCTACCACGTCCCAGAACCACTCAGCCACAACAAGATTGTTACCGAGAAACATCCTTACTGGAAAAATTAAGCACTGGTCCAATAATTTCCCGTTAATGACCAATTTCCCTAAATGTTGGCTTGTGTGCCTCCTAAGTGGCCACTCCATCTTTCTGCTCCCTATCCCCGAATCACTGTCATTAATGAAGTGTTTCCCCAAAGAACAGACCTTCCAGATGCTTCCAAAGAGGGCATGGACTTCTTTTGAAATTTCTCTGTCGTTTCCCCCCTCATGCTCACTTTAATCATGAATGATCTCCTAACTTCAGACAAACGCTGTGAGGCCTTGGACTTTCTCAGCGCGGGACTCCACCAAAGTCCTTGTCCCTTTTTATTGAAGCTAATAGTTCACATGTTTGGTTTCCACTTGTCCTCCACTATAGGGTCTGCCCCATTCACCTTTGGAACAAGGCGCTGACCTTACTTACATGGGTCCTGGCACATGGCAGATGATCGGTAGTTGTGAATGAAACCCAGTTTAACAAGGCATTGATTTTTAATGTTTGTAGCAATTATGACCCTCCCTTTGATCCAGAGCTGCTGGAATGACTATTAAGCCTCTAACAGTCAGCATCTAAACTAGTAATACCTTACAAGCATGGTTTTCCGCCCTCAAAGAACTTACAATCTAAACAATGAATAAGAAAAGAGAACTCAAAATTCTTACGCTAATAAAACTTCATGTTCATCACGATTTGTTATTTTGAATCTCTTCCCTCTTGATCTTCTCCAACGTCCTTTTCTCTCTCCACCCCTCTACACGATGTCGTTGAAAAGCATCCTGTGAGCTGCACCGACTCACAGTCCGAATTCTAAGTGTTGGTGGTGGGCAAGACGATAGAGTCGCCTTCCTGTTCAAGTCTGGGTGCAAAAACCACATGCCATTGAGACTTCTGCTTAGCTTTTCCCTTCTAAAGCCACAGAGCCCGCTAATAAACACAAAGATGTATACAAACACTTATTAATGAATGTTGCTGGGCTACTGCAGACCACTCTGTAGGAATCAACCTTTGAGGGCTCATGTGAAATGACAACAAATGCGCAGGCCTGTAAGACGCTATCACCAGAGGCACTGACCACCCCCACCCCCACCCCCCCGAAGTGACCCCTCACAGTCCCGCTCACCTCTCTGACAAGACTTCCAGAGGAACGCCCCTCTGGCCATTGTTACATGTGACCTCATGGCAACTTCCCGACAGGAGTTTAGCTGCAGGCTCATGTCTAAAAGTTCAGGCGCTATAAAAACTGGTTTATTGGATGCAAAAGAGAATTAGGACTTCAAAGACTCTTACTCTGTCAAATTAAATTAACATATGGAACAGCAACTAAGCTATGATTGGTATTCATAGCATCAGCTCTTTGGTAAGGCTCTGGCTGGTTTTTAATGCAGCTTGTTCACTGTTTTAAGTGAGCTATTGCTGATGTACTCTGGTAACTTGGAAGAATATTTAATGATGTGGGAAATGCTCGCAATATACTGTAAAGTGTAAAAAGCCAAATACAAATTATATGTAAAGTATAATCCAGATTTTCTTAAATAAGATAGGTTCTATATTATACTTAGTTTTTTTTTTTATTTTTTACTTTATATAAGAAAAGAATTACACCAAAATACTAATGCAAACTTCCTCTGGATAGCAGGATTAAGGGAACAATTTTATTTTGTTTCTTGTACTTGTATGAATTACTCAAGATGTTTAAAGAAGAGCGTATTACTTTAATAATCAGAAGAATATATGTTTTTAAAGAAAATATATTTTTAAAGAAAACTATGTCTTATGTAAGAAGAAACGTATTGCAACAAAGAGTACGCAAAACAGACAAGCATTTACAGGCACGCTCTAGGCCTTGTGTGGCTCCTTTCAGAACAAGTGTAGTCGAGGGCTTATATGCCCGTGTGATACAGGCAAACGTCCACACACAGGACAGGAGTCACCTTTTTGTTTATTCTCCTTTCTATTCCTCAACCTAGAAAACTGTAATAATGAACAAAGTAATAGAATAGTGGTAAGATTTTTCTCTTTTTTTTTTTTCCTGGAAGAGCAGACAATTTTAAAATATAGTGGAATGTCACTGAAGAAGCTTAATAAAGATGTAAACAAAATCAGGTAGGTTGAAGCCTAAGAAAAAAACAATATTCAATAGTTTTGTCTTACAAAAACAGCAATTTCATTTGGTTTAACGGAATACATCAGTATCTCTAATTACATATAATAAATATCCCTTTTAGTATTTATCCTTATCACCCTATCATATATGTATATATGTATTTAAGTGTAAAGTCAATTTACTATGACCTACAGTCCCCTAAAATCAGAAAGCCAAACCTATAAGAGAAAGACATTAACACACGCATTTCAAAGGCTGATATCAAGGATTTTTTGATTTTTTTAAAATGCTGTTTCACTCCACAATTCACCTAAACAAAAGCTAATTTGGCTATAGAGTTATACATACATAAGAAGCTTAAAAGGTAGCTTCAAATTAGCAGGCAACTTAATCCCCAAAATATCAAAATAATTGTTTGAATCAATTAATGGCATCATTCAGAATCATCAGACCAACCGATTGGGCGTATCAGAACCATTCTGGGTGCACCTTGCTTTCTTTATCTGTAAAACAGCAATATTTTACTTGTTAAAATTGGCAACAAAAAATTGGTTCAAGAACAATCGCTACGGGATTGGAGGATAGGGGTGCCTTGTACTCTTATCTTGATTCTGGACACTTTCCACCGTAGAAAAACAGGATATGCCACAATCATATGCTGAAAGAGATTAACTGATAATTGTACAATGCTTGATATTAGAAGTAATAAAATGAACTGCTGTGCAACTTGCAATTGTTACGGGAGTTTATAATCTAGAAGCAGATATAGTGACTGCAATGCTTTGATCACTCAGCAGACCCCTTGAGCCAAAAGACAGCATTGGGTGGAAGCAGTAAATCCAGACTCTAGCCCCAGCCTCTCAACCGATGGGTTCTATGACCTTGGAAAAAAATTTCCCAAACCTCCCTAACTTGGGCTCCTCTGGAAGACAAAAGCTCATGATTTATCTGTCACATGAAGTGGTACTTTGCAAATTACTCTACAAATTAAATGAATTATAATTACCGTTCATGATAATCACTTTGTGATGCCTTTGGCTTTGTTATTTACTATTCCTGGCAAACATAACTCTACCTCCCCCAAATGAGACGTTTCCTTTGTGTTTCCACCAGGAAATCAAGCGGCTCTAGGCAGTTATCATGAATGCGAACTTGTCAGGGTTGAGTTTTGGTTCATTCCAGCGACAAAAATGATTATTAGCTAATCATCCACAGAAGCCCGTATCTCACCAACCAAGAAGCCAAAGACATGATGTAGCGAATGGGGCAGATAGACTGTGATTTAATCCATATTCATTTTCAAGATGAAGGAACGCCGCCCTTGGAACGCAAACAGCCTCTCCAGGCCCACTGATGCCGTGTTTGACAGGGCTGTCAGAAACGTTTTGCTAACATTTGACCGAAATAAATATTCACTGTGACACCTCGAGCCTTTTACATTTGATCCTTTTTACGGTGGCTCCCTTTAGCCAGGGACCCTTGCTCTGCCTCCAGCCGGCAATGTCTCAGTCTGCTTGGCCGGCTCTCGTGACTGCGATCTTTCAGCTTTCCCCAGAAGGTGTTTTTCTCTCCTTAGATCATCTTACTGTGTGCTTCAGCATTTCTCCAAAATTTTCTTAATAAATTGCAATTTATATTGCTTCAAACTGTTGACTTAAAATTAAGCAATGAATAAAAAAAGAGAAAAAGAAAAAGAAAAACCTACCCTTCTCTCCATTCCCAGTGTAAGCTGACCCTGTATATATTTAACCTTGCAGGTTTTTTGGGCAGTACTTTAGTGAAGTGTCCCGAGTTTCAGGCTTTATCACCAGCAAAGCCAAGAGTTCCAAATTGTGTGTTTTATGGAAAACATATAAATAATAAGTCCTAAATCAATATACAACAACATACAAAGCAACTAAAGGGAGGTGGTATTTCCCGTGATACTTCAGGTCTTGGTACTTGTTTGTTTTTTGTTGTTGTTGTTCTTTCAACAAGGATATATGTATATCCTTGGGCTAATATTTCCACTTATGAACAATGTATTCTCTCTTCCTTCTGGTATATCACACTTCGGCTTGCTTTATTTTCTCTCTAATCATCTACTACCTGGTTTATATGATCCTCTCACTCTTCACGATTGAGATATAAAATTTTGGATTAATACTGGTAAGAAGCACATTGCCATTTTCCGTGGGACAAGAGTGAGGAAGTCTGAATTCCATTAGGGCCGGACTGTGAGTTTAATAATTAAATCGTGTGGCTTGAGCAGGTCAAAAATTTGGCTGTACCCGAGATGCCCAATAAGATCAGAATATGGTTCTCTAACTTTCTTTTGAATAGAAAACATACCAGAACACCCCCAGTCCACCGTCCTCTCCCCCATTTCTGGGCAGCTATTTCCTCATATCATGCTACCTACTACTGAACACAGATCTGGGCATCCAGAAGGCACTGAGTTCTGTTCTCGCACTTGCTGAAAACATTTCCCCAGGCTCAGTGTGTGATCAGTCGTGATATACAAAAGAATATAAATGTGGGGTTTTTTTTAGGGGCTCTTGGGGTGAAAAATCTTTTTGGGAAAGACAATTTCTGAATCAGAAAGAGCTGAACTCAAATTCTATCGCCATCGTTTATTGCCAGTATCATCTTTAATGTTGTGTAAAATGGAGATATTAGAAGCCAGCTCACAAGGTTCTTTAAAAGAGATGAGTTTTGAAGCATGTGCCCCGTACAGGAGGTAGCACCTAAGAGACGTTCAATATTGTTGGTTTGGTTTTCATTCCACGGTAAACAGACTATCATCGGCCTTAGCAAATTCACACCGATTCTCCTTAAGAAACAGAGATTGGCCCTTTATTTTTACTATTTATTTGGAATGGAAAAAACATCTTTAAAGTGCGATGATCCGTATTGTGAACAGACATTTGAACCTGACTTGAAGAACAGGAACCAAATCTTATTTCTGTGTGGAGCCATAAACAAAGAAGACAAAGACTGGCCCATGGCTGGTTCTCAAAAAAATAAGTTAGGATGAAAAAAAAAAGTTAATCAATGCCATCAATTTTTATTATACTCGAAGCACAATTCTGTGTGCCTAACATGAAAGACTTAGTTTTCTGATCTACTTCTGTGTATTTCAGGTGTAAGTACTTTGGTTAGATTTTCAAAGTAGGTTAGTAGTGGTGGCTTTTCTTTCTTAGGCATGTGTATGTGTGTGTGTGTGTGTGTGTGTGTGTGTGTGTGTGTGTGTGTGTCTCGTGACTCTGTTTGAAAAGTTCTGCTGGTGTCCTTGGAATAACAAGTACCTAAAAATAGGACTCAACAGGAATTGGTAGAGAATTTATGAATTCGGTCATAAAGCTTCCATTGTCTCTGTTATCTGGTAAATGATTAACAACTGGCTCTCCGGGAGGGAAAAAAAAAAAGTGTGCATGTATACACTTACATAAGTTTATTATAAATTTTGTGACATAAAGAATGTATATTGAACAATCTCAAATTATGACAAAATGTACAATACTCTATTTGTGCATTCCAAACACCTATAACTTCAGTTTGGAATGCTATTTCTTGCAAAATTCACTATCAGTTGTTATAATTCTATCATCAAATACAGCGTCATAAAATCAGACTATAAATCAATGTTTGATTACTTTTCCATTCAGCAAAGAAATGTCCATGTTATTAACAAATGAGTGCAATACCAACATAAACATAGGTTGATTTTTTTGTTTACATTAATAAGTAAGACCAAAGTGAAGCAAGTCAGAAATTCACTCATTCATCAATAATGTGACTGACTTCTTTGCTGAATTGGATAATAGTTCCTGAATACTCAAGGAATATTTCCTCAAATTTTTTTGTGTGTTATTCACAATGTAAAAGTTACAGACACAACACTCTTAAGTTTAACCTGCATTATTAAAATGTTCTCGGTAACTCTTTAAGCCTGGACAATTATCAAAACGATATGTCAAACCTTATTTTTAGCATTTGCCAAGTTCTGTGACATAAATGCTCCCAACCATGGTCGATTTCAGGCTATCCATGTGTCATCATTGAACACAGAGTAGGAAAGAGATGCACAGTGGCACAGATCATGTACTAATTTCTCCATACAGATCCAATAAGCATAAATGACCTCAAGAGCATCAATAATAGTAAAATTTAGTAAAATAATTTGGAAATTAGGAGTCTCGTGTATTACCTTTGTTTTTAACCTAATTTATTTAAGTTTATATACTAAAATTTTTAATGATTGCTACATTTAACAACCAGTTCACAAAATTCCTGAAAATTTAATAATCTGCTCCAAGTTGGCTCCTGCACACCCCAAGGATCTCCCTTAATACCTCTGGCTAGTTTGGGTCTAGCTAGCTTTATCTGTAAACAGGTGAATTTAGTGAGTCATTAGAAAGGACTAGAGCTTCTATTGCACAAACTGGGCTAATTTTGTTTAGTTGCCTTTTCGAGAACAGGAAACTATAAAATTGTTACTGTGGTCTCTGAGTACCCCACTCTGTGCATTTATTGCAGTTCACAGAGTTGGTCAGTGTCTTTTGACACAGTTGGTCCTTGACCAGTGGCCAATGTGAGCCTGCTGTGGGTACGAAGAGGAAAAATTAATGCTACTTGTCTGATTCCTACCTGAATCGTGCACAAGATTTCAGTCTGAAAAGCTCTGATATCTGGCCCTCAGCTGTGCTCCGAACTAGGAACAGATTCTACATAGCTTGATAACACCCTGGAAAGGAATCCTAGGGAGAAGAGCCTGACCATACCCTGGGGAGTGAGAACAAAATGAGTTCTTGGAATAGTAGTGTGGGAAATGTTAAGCTATTTAGTAACATAAGATCTAGTACTTTCGTTAACAAAGTCTATCATACACAAATATAGAGTGCAGTAAGCCTCTAGCAGAGAATGTAGAAACTGATCATTACTGTCCTTTCTCTCTGAGAGAGAGCAATGACTGAAATACTCCAAGGCGAGGGATCTCAATTCAAACAAATCGTTTTCACTGTCAACACAGTAAACATGACCTTATTTGCTACTAGTAATTAGCAAAATAATCTAAACTGCATACACAAAAGAGTCTAAAATAATGAAGTAATTTTCCTATAAGTCAGGATTTCAGAAAACAAAATATTCAGATGACTGAGACAAAAGGTTTCCCCCTTTGTTGGGTTTTATTATTTATTTATTATTTTATTAAAGTCCCCACACAGCTGCCTCAACATCTGACTTTAGGAGAAGCAGACAAACCCTAGTTTCAAGAAACTAGTTGCCACAGAGGTGGCAAAAGTGTCAACAGGGAAAATACGATAGTGCAGTTGATGGTGGAACTAGAAATATCCATGTTCCTAAGATGTAGTGCGATATTCGTAAATTAAAATGAAAACTATCCAAAGATCAAACGTTTCCAAATCTCAGCATAAAAATAATGCAATCTGGAAAATAATCAGTTTCTTCCTTGGCACATAAAAATTAAAGGGTATAGACCATGGTAAAATGTCTAGAATGTAGAGTATATTCTAGAGTAGTAGGCTTTTCTTCAATAAGCTTTCAGAAACTTGGCCAGAACATTTCCATTAAATTCCCTAGGACAGAATTCCTCTCACCCAAAGATAAATTTGACTCAAGCCCTCATCTTCCTCTACTCAAACCTTCTGCAGTTCAGAAAATATCTTGCGATTATCCCAAGGCAGATTTGAAAGTATATATATCCTGTGACGATGAGGAAGAAAGCCAGTGAAGTAGTGGAGTGAGTTCTGAAGCAGGAGAATGTAAGATCTGAAGCCACTATCGAGGTGTGGGGGGAGCTAAATATAGGTACTATAGAGAATCAATCGACACTGAAAAGGGCTTGCTCCCAAACAAGTAGTCATAAACTACAAGGTACGAAATAAAAGGATATTTGGAAACATTTGAATATTTGACTAAACCTTTACATTTTCATCTGTTTGGCAGCATTAGTTACAATTGGACAAGGGGCAGAATAGGAAGAACACAGCCATTGCAGTTACCTGCTATGCTTGGAATCTGGCTCCATTACCCTCTTATACCATAACCTCCCTCGGTCCCAGTTTCCTCACCTGTAAGATGGGAATAATCATAGCATGACCCTCTGAGGGTTGTCAGGAGAATTAAAGAAAATGGGAATCAAGTGCTCGACCTAGTTGGTGCTCAACCTGCATGGCCACCTTTGGGATCATAGTAGATATAAATGAAATTGAAGCCCTTAAAGGATGTCGAATACATTCAATAACTACGTATGCAACATCAGAATATTAAATAACACAGATACTTAAAAACTCATGAAGCTTTCTTGATGGAAAAAAAATGACGCCTAGTTAGCAGGTTTTCGGGACTGATGGAACAAGGCTCTGCAGGAAACACCAGCCGCTGCAGGTTTCCGCTGGGACCGGGAAGCTCCACTTGGCAAGAGTTGCAAAAGGCATTGAAAAGATCTGAACACTGGTTCATGATTTACAATGGAGTATACTGAACTGATTATAACAAATAGCATTGATCAAAAAAAAAAAAAAAACCCGAAACCTGAAAGAAAATGAATAAAATACCGTTGTACTGAAGAGAATGATTTTCTACCCTAGTTGTGCTAGCTGTCAAACTTTCTCCCCACCTGACCTACAATGCCTGTGCATTTAAAAATGTACTGATGTAGGGATCTTTGGGGGTTATTATGCACATCTTAGCTAGAAAAAAGCCTGGTATCAAGTTTGTTACCCAAAGGGACTGAAGCTCACATTGAAGCACCCCCACGGAACCACGTCACACCAGAATTAAAATGAAGAATTGACATCAGTGCTTGTGGAAACAAAACTATTGTGTTATCCTTTCCTATGGGCCAATCATTTATCTTTCTTATTTCTCTAGGAGAAATGGTTAACATCCCTCCTCACCCGCCCGGTTGCTCTCCCTAACATCCCTTTTGAATTTAAAAACAGTGATCAAAAACCGATCCGTGTTTGTCCTTTTTCCTGCCCCGCCCTCTTACGAAGATGGACCATAAGAAAATGTCTTGAAAATAAGTAACATATCTCTATTAGCATGCCTAAAAGTCTACTTGTTCCCAAGGAAGATTTCCACTGAAGATAAGAATGTTTTCCTGAATCTTTTTGGACCCCTAAAATGAGGTAGGTAACACAATTGCATGTTTTCTAGTTCACCACGTCCGTTTCTCTCCCTCAAAAACTCGTGTTCTGTTGCCAAAGAGAACTCTAAGCCCGACTTTTTACTTCGAGCCCGACTTTCTACTTCTTTGCTATGGCAGGGATCAGGTCTTGCCTGATCAATTCTATGGAGACAATGCCCACGAGGACTGAAGCCTGTAAAGTCTGACGCTGACAACCCTGCTCGAGATGTTCCAGGCAGGGCCGTCCCACGAAGTAAGATTCTTAATGTTACGGGTTTGTTCCCACACACTCATTCATCACAACCACCGGAGAGTTTCAGTAATTAAATGGCAGCGTGTAAGAGAGATCTCTAAATCAGATTCTTCATGCCGTGTTTCTCCGATGTTTAATCAATTAGAAAAACACAGACCTCCCCGCAGGCTGTGGGGCTACTGTGGATCCGTGTATAGAGTCATCTTGGGCCCAAAAAACGCCTGCAATTGGCCACTGACTTCTAAGCAGTAGCCAAGGTCAGAAGATCTGCTCTGAGAAGTGGCCACGCTGTGCACACACACACACAGAAATGTACATTCACAAAAAGAAAGGAGAGGAAAAGACCAAGAGGAAGAAGGAAACAACAACAACAACAACAACAAACAACAACAGAAGAAGAGAGAGAAAGAGAGAAAGTACCACACCCCTGACAACAGCAGCTTTGTGACCCCCCTGGTAATGTTACTCAGTTTTGTTTATCATGAAAAGATCCCATTAATGCCTCAGCCCCATCAAACAGCACACCAAGTCCATGAATGGCACCTATCAGAGCCCAGGGTAAATCCAATGATTAGAGGGAATTCGCCAAAGGGCCTTTGTAGCTGAGAAAAATGCCTACTCCAGAGAGGAATGCAGAAAATTCCTGGGAGCACAGGCTCTCCTTTGTTGGCAGTCTGGCGGTATTTTGGAGCAAATAAAGGGACAAAAATGGGATCTTAGATGCAATGAACATTTGAAGAAAATGTTTTTCAAAGACTTCCTTGAAACATTTCTTTTGAAAAAACAAAACAAAACAAAACAAAAAAAAGATTACTCCGATAAAGATGAGCTACAGAATTTGGACCCCAACCACCATTTTATCCTACTGCACCACCCTGGAGATTCTCAACAGGAGTATAGTTTCAGTTAGCTCTCCTTTGTCCTGCTGAGTTTCCTGGTTAAACAGTAAGCCGACGTTAAAACTTTACAGATAAGAAAATACACACATACACACGCACGTTCAGTCACTCCCCTCAAATTTACTGACAGAATAAACTGAGACTTGGCATTACACAAAGGCATCGGACAAGGAGAGGGGGATAGCATCTAGTACTGAATTGAGGGTATTAACCAAACTCAGACCAGAACAAAGCATAAAGAATATGCTGAGCTATCACCATTATCAAAACATGCAGACAACCAACCAGAAAGAATATCTGCCAGGCTGACTCTGTAGGAGGAAGAAGGGAAGTTAAGGCATAAGGACCCTAGGCAGACATTAAGTTTTGCTCTCTTTGGTCTGTACACAAGCGTAGTATTTATTTACTAAAAGCCCCTAACTAAGGTATGGCAAGAAGAACATTCCTGATGTCGTTTTTACCATTCGGCAGCCTCGTCTACCAAAACATGCCAAAGGAATGTTAGGCCCACGATACTTCTTTTAGTGCAGTTTTCCTGGGGAAAACAGAATCTTTCAGTTGTGTTTGGGGAGAAGAAGCTGACATACTCAAAAAATGAATCAGAACTTTGAGGTACATGGGCATTTTAAAACCTTAAACCTCAGGTAGTCGTCAGGAAGGCATTTGGGACATCTGAATTTCTCATTTTTCTAAAAAGGTACCCCCCCCCTTCCTAAGGCCCAAACAATTTTAATGACTTTTCTGCACAATGTGCCCCTAAGTGTAATACCTTTCCTCATAAATCTTGTTATAGACTTATTTTATATTCCATTTTAATGTTTGCTGGGTTGAGGGAGGAGCAAAGTAATAATCATGTAATTCCACTTGAAGGTTTTCCTCCCCTTTCTCCTGGGCTGAAATCTAATAAAATATTATTTATTTGCATCTTTGGACAGCTATGCACTAACATTTTCAAAACTGTAGTAAAGTGGTTGCAAAGGTGGTGTCTTTATTGCTTTGCAAATGTTGTTCGTTTTATTATATGTTTTAAATGCTGTTTTACTGGTACCAGTGGATTTACATTATAAAGCTGTAGTAGGATGTTATTTGGGGTCTACACAACAAATGCAAGCCTTTGGTTTGTGCTTCTCCGTACTCACTTCTGTTTGCCCATGTAACCATATAAAACCATGTAAGTCTCCCAGACTTCCCTTCCAAATAATTGAGCATACACAATTGTGGGATTACTGCATCACTGTTTATGACCAACCTTGCCCTTTCTAAGAGTTACTCCAATAAGTCTCTACCTTGGGGTGTACTCCCATAAAGTTTATGCATCTGTGCACCAAAAGGGAGAGGTCAATTTTACTTTTGCATCATTAAATATACAGTTTTGCAAGCACTAATGAATACAATACTTTCTCAACATACCCGATGGCTTGAAAAACAATTGGCATACTTTCCTGATGCATTTTGCAAATTTCCTCCTGTGTCTGGACTGAAAAAGCTTTATTACTAGAGTTCTTATGAACAAAGTCCTTAGTTTTGACAATGTAAAAAGAGATCCATCCGAAAGAAATGTCCAGAGCAGAAATAAATTTAAGCACAGAACAAAATAAATGCTCTCAATGACCCTAATGCAGGAGTCCCTATAAATGGAGTGTACCTCTCTACCACTATAGAGTTCTCTGAAATCTTGCCAAATGCATAAATCCTGGAAATATCTCCTAAAAGATAAGAATGAGCTTAGAAAATAGATCATCAAAGAAATATGCAGTGCCTATAAAAATAAACCACACACACACACACACACACACACACAAACACGCACACTTTTCATTTACCAGATCCTCTTTCACTAATCTAGCAGATGGTAGAAGTTTTAAAACTCAGTTTTTTAAACTGCAATCTGATTTTCTATTTAAAGCAGAATCCTCAGCATGGTAAGAAATACAGATATACAATGGATATAATACAATCACCAGGGTCACATAACCATCCTCATGTTACAAGTCGGCCATGGAAAAGAAGAACAATTAATAAGAATTGTGAATTCAAAAACATAACACCAATTGTTAGGAATACAAATTTTTACTCCTCTGTATCACTTCTTTATAGTACTATAATCTTAAAAAGACCATGAATTAAAAAATACCATACAAGCATTCTAATTCAGCTAATGACATTTTGGGGTCTTCAGAGCAAAAACAAACAATGGTAAGCAACAGCTATCCTGTGCAGGCTGGACTTCAAATAGAGTCCGAGAGTCAGACCCAAGTCTTGCTTTTTCCCCTCTTAGAAGACTCAAGCCATTCTAATCTCTTCCCCTTTTAGTTCCCATCCTCCAAAACTAAACCCATTAAACTTTTTGCCAGTTAGTTGCTTAACTCTTGAAACCACAGCTCTGATTTAGCTCTTTGTCATCAGGGCCTTTGAGGCCAGGTAGAAACCATGAAGGTGAAGGTCAAATAAAAGAAGGTTCTGACCAGCCATCGCTCTGGAACCCTACAAGGTTCACTACAGAGGAACATCTTGTACAAGGAGATGGTTTCCGAAACAAGTTCTGCTCTGTCTCAATTTACAAACGCTAATAAAACCTCTAGGTGGGACTCAACGCTACCCGCTCTCCCCCCAGCCCCTATCTTTTAACATTTTCAACTCGAGCTCTCTGGAAGACAAAGACCTCCCTGTTGAAAATATAAAAACCATAACAAAAGAGGTTATTTGCCCTTTGGTTCTTTTCAAATGTATCTGGTGTGGAGGCATACAATGGTGGATTCTGGAGTGCCCTGTCTCCGCTGATCTTGTTGTGAGGCCAAGCGCCTTGCAGCTCAGCTGTAACCGCACCAACTGTGAAGAGCCAGGAGATGTTGCTCTGAGCAAAATAGGTTCTTGCTGCGGCCCTTGAAGGTCCTCCTGTACTAACAGCAATTAGAGAGCTGAGCTGTAATTTCACCCCTCCTTCACGCAGGACCTTGTCTCCCCTTCTACAGGAAACAGGGCTGAGTTAGTGGGGCATGACTATAATAGGAATCTGTGACTGTGGCGCAGGGTAGCCATCGGTATAAATCTGTCATAGACACACTCGCAGAGGAAGAGGGACTTCCATACACTGCAGCCTTTACACTTTTTGATGCAGACACAGATTTATGGCACACGGGAAGCAGAGCGCCTTTGAGCCAAAGGGGCCCTGTGAATCAAGGCCATTTTGTAGGTTTCCGCCGCTCGAAAGAGCTACACATTTATAATTGTGCTTGAAGTCAGCCCCCTTCCAGCCCCAGGAGGCAGCACCATTTGGTTGAAATAAAACTGAGGACTTTTCCCAACAGCTGGCCAGCTCTAGTTTAAGTTTTAACAACAGGATGAATGGATTGAGGACTGCTGAAGGGATCAAAAAGCATTATGCCAGACTTTTGGAGACCCTTTCCCCGGCTACACCGTTCCCATGTATCAGATTCATTCAGAGATGATGAACTCTGCTTTGAAGAGTTCCCTTGCATTGTTCACCCAACACAGATGCCTCTTTCACCAAGATCCTTAAAAATGATCCAACTGAGACCTTGAGGAAATGTCTAAAAAAAGTTCCAGATAAGAGAAGAAAAAAAAGGAGTCAGCTAGGAGTAAATTAAAAACCAGCCCAGAGTTGGTGTTAATTAATTAAAAACACAATTTCAAAGCATCCTTAATAGAAGACTTCCTCCACGCAGCCAGTATCTGATTCAGGGAGTGACTCAAGCAATAAAATCACAGTTGGGACGACTCTTGTGGGGCCGGCAGGCCAAGTTCAATATTTTCCCTATGAGGCATGCCTGTACTATAAAAAGAATGTGATGTTTGAAAATGAGTGTCTCTGCTCTCTGTGTGCTGGCATTAAAAGGCTTTCCTAGCCCTCCTGCCACATTTCGAGAGTACAGTATGAATCACAATCATGTGGCAAGCACCTCCTTGCCAAATTCTTTCACGCTGCTACCACGGTGCATTCCCTCTCAGGCTTCTGCCAGCAGCCTCGGTCCCCCGGCCAAGACCATCAGCGCTGAGCATCGAGCATCCGCGGAGAGGCAAGCACTCCGCCCCACGTTCACCAACGAGGAGACGAGGAGGCGCATTATTGTAAAAACCGTAATCGTTGAATTGACTGAGTGGGCAGGAGGGGCAGAAGTCAGCTGAGAGATGAAGCAAAGAAGCCCGAGAGAAAGGACGAGATACGCAAAAGAGGGACTGACCCCGTCAAGGGTGTCGTCTCTGTGTCCGGCACGGGATTAGGTTCTTTCTTTCTTTTTCTTTTGTTTAAATATATTTCCACTTTAGTTAGTGAACAGACAGTGCAACCTGGGTTTCTGGAGTAGAATTCAGTGCTTCAGGGAATTAGGTTCTTTAACCTCATGCTCTCACGTACTACTTCTGGAAAATGATCACCAATATTGAGGGAACGGAGACCCACAGGTAATGGGGAAGGGGCTTGCTGGAACCCGAGCTCCTGTGCCTGTTGTTTTTTTCTCTCTATCCTGCCTCCTCTGATTCTGAAGCCCAACCTCAGAAAAGCCACAGACTGCTCTTCTGCCATCTCGATCTTTTTAATACTTAAGCCACTCTCTCAATTACCACCGTCCCCTAAGTGCACATAATGCCACTGTCAACAATACATGTTTATTAAAATATTTGTCAGCCAGATTAACATCCGCAGACCCATCTTCCACAGCCATGACCACGGAGCCCGTCCAAATGCTGCTCTGGGGTCATAAAGGGAGCTGGGAGGGTGTATGGAGGGAAATATTATTGTAGTTCAACATCATGAATCACTACTGATGGAGCCACTCAAAGTTTATCCCCTACTTACATCTGCATTTCCTTTGTGTTCATTTATTGCTGTGGTTAACTACAGATTAATCGACTTGCCAGTTTTCTGGCTGAGTCTCCAGTAAGCCTAGCATTGTCTGGCCCCTATGAGGCACAAATGGATCATGAAACCAGGAAGCTCCCTGGGGTTACAATGCTTGTTTATCCCAGTCTTCTAAGTGGCCTGTTAGGTATAAGGGTTCCCAATCAAAAGCAGTGTGGGAGGGGCTAATTTTCCATGTTTCACACTGAAAAGGCAACTTGTTCCAACGGCTGGGGAGATATGGAAAGGGAGGTGAAGGAAGGAATGGAAGGGTCAGGTCACAGGCAAGAGCGTACAGAAGAAGCAGTAAAGTGGTCCTCTTAATCTCAGTCTAATCCAGGAAGGAGCTAGTCCTTCATGGAGTTCTGGTCTATCTGAAAGGCAGAGTGGAGATGGGGGTGGGGGATGTTGGTTTTCATGGCACATGTAGCTGGCTGAGTCAGTAGTACAATATGGCTGCAAAAAAATAAATAAATAAAAAATAAAAGAAAGAAAGATTTACATCTTAGACAGTATTCTAGAAATATATTATTTAGAATAATACTAGGTGCTGATCTCGCTTTTCTTTGCATTGATCAAATCCCAAGAATCTACTAATGAAAGATTAAGTGGGATTTTGAAAGGACTCAAAACAAAGACCTGTTACTATATTCAGTCCATCATTCACTTAGCAATTATACATTGTGCAGCTATTATTTCTCAGACACTGTGCTAACGGCTGGACATACAAAGATACATAAAACATGGTCTCTGTCCTATTGGAGTTGAATACGGTGAGATAATAGTTTTCAAAGTGCTATAGTTTAAAAGTGGCCTGTACTTAGTAACCACTAACTTTGTGGTGTAATAATTTTTGAGATTTGGGCAACTCTCACCTTGCTTACTGTTTTTGCTAATACAATTAGCCCAGAGGAATTTATCAGATTCTTTGCTAGTGAAGTACTCTGTGAGTTGGTGATGTTGTTGTACAGATCCATATTTGTGGCAATTATGGAAAAAATAAAGTGGGTAAGAATCAGTGGGAAGATGGTCTGGATAGTCTTTTGTGCAGAAGGCAGAAGAATGTTTCAAAATGATCCACCATATACGTGGGGTTAAGGTGTAGAAAGAAATAAGGAGTCAAATATGACCGCTCTGAAGCCAACCTGCCCTGCCTGGCTCTATCATTTACTCCTTAGCTGTTGAATTCTCTAGCAAATCCCTTTACCCATCTGTGCCTTGGTTTCTTCATCAGTAAAATGGAGGTGACACTAGTACTACTGCATTGAGTATTGTGAGAAAGAAATGAGATGATCCTTACAACCAACCTGATATGTGTATTGTCCTATGACCGAAACCACTTCAAAACTAAGATTTGTCAACAACTACCCACCTACTTCTTTAAAGTCATACCTGGATTCATACACCGTTCTACAAAACTAGAATATTCGGCCCTGTACCTTGTTGGCCTCGTGTACTGGGTTTTCAGTTAGCATTCCTGGAATGGAAACTCTCTACATTATTCACCTGTTTTTATCTGTGTGTATATATAGTCATTCACTATGTATGTATTTATTACGTATTTACTATGACAGGTCATCTGGACATCTACAGTGTATCTCTGAGCACCCTTGATCCAGTGCTAAGATCATTCTGTTGGGAAAGAGAAGGAACAAATATCAGATAACACTGGCAACTCACGGTGCGCTGCGGATATTGTTGGAATTATAGAAAAAAGCCTTTTACTTTCCTGGGACATGAGAAAACAATTGATGGTGTTACTGTAATTATTTACAACAATCAGTCTTACCAAATCCAAATGAAAGAAGTCTTAAGTATGTAGTTAGATACTAGAGTTTAAGTGACAAAGTAGTAAAGAAAAAGCCTAGGAGATTAAAATGGGCACAATTAATACTTCTTTTAAAAGATGTTTGATATTTTGGGTATTTTGGGATAGACTGGAGTAAGGTGAAGTTAAAATATAAAGTATAATAAGACAGGCTATCAAGCTTGTCGTCCTGCTCATTAGTACACACATGGAGGGCAGCTCACTGCTGGCAGAAAGAACACAGGGTCAGAAGCCAAAGGAGCTGAGTAGGAGCGCATCTCTAAAAAGGGATGCTTGGGGCGCCTGGTGACTCAGTCGTTAAGCGTCTGCCTTCGGCTCAGTTCATGATCCCAGGGTCCTGGGATCGAGCCCTGCATCAGGCTCCCTGCTCGGCGGGAAGCCTGCTTCTCCCTCTCCCTCTACTTGTGTTCCCTCTCTCGCTGTCTCTCTGTCAAATAAATAAATAAAAATCTTAAAAAATAAATAAATAAAAATAAAAAGGGATGCTAGTCCCTGGGCTCCTGAGTCATCTGTGTTATGAGTTACATAAGATAAACTGATCAAAATGCCTAGCACACTGGAGGCACGGTATACATATTGGTGAATGAATCAGTGAGTCAAAGGTGTAAATGAAGTTTTACTCAAAGGTTTCTTTTTAAGAAAATATCTGTGCCTCCCTAACTGGCAAACTACATCCTATACCCCTACTCCACTATGGAAAAGGGCATTAATAATCTCCTAGAAACAAACTGCTATTTCTTACAGTCTTTGTGAAGGTGTGTGTGTGTTTCTTTGTGAGACAGATCAAGGGGAAACTCTAAAACCTAAGGGGTGATCTAAAAGACACCTAATGCCTTGGGATCAAAGGCAAGGAAGGCAGGATTAGAATAATAGGCCCAAAAGTTGTTTTGTTATTTTTTAAAGCTTATCTATAACAGACTATGTTGACTGCAGATCTATCAAGGACCTACTGATCAAAATCCAAAGAGTCTTTACTGTTTAATTATTTTAACTATAAAAGTTATGATCTGACTCTGGTTCTTTAAGATTTTTAGAATTTCACAGATTCTAAGTATAAAATATTTTTCGTAATATTCTTCCATATGATGATTTGCTGGAATGTCAACTTGAAAAAGAATAGTCAGGATAAGATTTTCATTGCTGTCATTAAGTGGGCCTCAGAGCAAGTCACGAAACTTCCGTCTTTGAAATTTCCCACTAAAATAACATTGACTGTATGGGGCCCAGTTGTGTAATGAGCTCTTTATAGAAAAGGCATCACTTAAGTTGCCAAATAAACAGAGTGAGGTAATTGGCCTTCTACAATTCTGGGCCACGAAGAACACACATTACTTTCTAAATGAGCTCAAAGTCATTAAAAATCCCAAGAATTTCATAATCCAACCTATAGTTCAAGAGAGTCTTGCTTACTTATTAAGGGGCGCTGGAGGAAGGTAATGAATAAAGCAGGAAATGAGACATTCAACAGACTGTGCCTTCAAATAGCAAGAGTGTGTTCAAGATAAGGCAGAGAGCGAAAGTGACCACTGCCAGTGGGCTCTTGGCTGGGAAACTGAGAAGCTCTGTCTGGAATTTCTCTTGAATTCAACCGTACGCCCGGGGTGGCTTTTTGCCTCCCTCCCCAAACATCACTGTGTTGTCTTTTAGTCAAGGTCCCTCTCAGGAATCCCCTGCAGGAATGATGGATCAAAAGAAGCTCCTCACCAGGAAGAGGAAACAAGACTGTGGGTGCTAGAGAATCTTTAACCTCAGTGAACCCTCAGCTTGAAAGCAGTTTGAGAACGGTGCAGTTTACATTCCACTCAGCAGCCTAAACTCTTAAAACTGTGCACTCCTGATTTAGTCAATGAACATTTTTAAAGAACGGTGACAAGAGAGGAAGAAAGATACATAAGCCAAGTTTCAGAAGACTAATCTTTTTAGATAGTAATTCACTTTTTTTTTAAAAAAAGGACATTTCTATGGCATAGATATTTGATATTATCAAATCAAATTTTATTTTTATTTGTTTTTATTTTTTTAAAGATTTTATTTATTTACTTGAGAGAGAAAGAGAATGCATGCCTGTGGGGGAGGGGCAGGGGGAACCGTGAGGGACAAGTGGACCCAGCGCTGAGCCCAGGTCCCCACGCAGGGCTCCATCTCACAACCCTGAGATCATGACCTGAGCCAAAACCAGGAGTCGGATGCTCAGCCGACTGAGCCACCCAGGTGCCTCTCAAATCAAATTTTAAAATAATTTTGGAACTGGGCCTCTCAAATTATAGTTATAAAATTTTTTTCAGGTCATTGTTGTGATTATTATCATTTGAACCAAGAAATACAGGCGAGGTGTCCTGCCTTGAAATTATTTTTATAAAAAAGGAAATTGGGTTTGAGATACCTAGAGTGTGCTGTAAGGTGCATGAATGATCCTGCTGCCTCAAAGCAAGCTATTTTCCAGCATGTTATTTATTCCCAGGGATTGCACACATTCCAGATGACATCACCGGGGCTGCTAGTGCACAAGAAAATAAGCAAATGAGATACACATTGGCTCATGTGGCAAATCACTGGGTTTGCCAAATGGAAAAGAACAAAAACGGGGAGGGAAAACATTTTGTTTTCAATCTACAAGGATATTAATAAAACTCAAACCCAGCATTCTGTGGCTACATTTCCCAGGAAGAAGAGTCTCTTCTGGCCAAAAGAACATAACAACAAACTTTTGTATCTAGAAATATGTATCTCGTGATGTCATTTAAAAACCCACTATTTATCATAACTAGGGCTGGAAACATGTTTCTCTGAAACTTGGACACCAAGAATAAAGTCGAGGACAAATTCTACCTAAAATAATCTGTAGTTCAAAGTAAATCAATTCAGTGAGGGTAATTTGATCCATTATTTGTCACGGCTTAAAATCAAAAGCTTCTCTAGATAAAATTCTAAAGAAAAAAGAAACAGCAAGTCACCACTTATTATAGTGCCAAAGATAGGATGAAGTAAGAGAATATAAAAATTTCTTTAGGGCGCCTGAGTGGCTCAGTTGGTTAAGCGACTGCCTTCGGCTCAGGTCATGATCCCAGGGTCCTGGAATCGAGTCCCACATCGGGCTTCCTGCTCAGCAGGGAGTCTGCTTCTCCCTCTGACCCTCTCCCCTCTCGTGCTGTTTCTCTCTCTCTCTCTCTCTCTCTCTCTCTCTCAAATAAATAAATAAATAAATAAATAAAATCTTTAAAAAAATTTCTTTTATAAAAGGGAAGACTTCTATGCAAATGTAATTTATAGACACCAGAGAGAAACGAAAAAAGCAAACTGCATGTTGCTGATTACCAGTTAAAAGTAGAATCAGTTGGAAGGTTTATTATGATTTAAAACTTGTTGGACACTATTCTAAGACAATTCCAGTTTGGAAGTCATCAGTGATAAATAACATGAGTTAACACTTACAAAGTACTTACTATGTGCCAAGCCCAGCCTTTTATATAATTAATTCATTTAATGCTCTCAACAACCCAGTATATCAATACAGTG
The DNA here is from genome assembly GCF_003265705.2 of Callorhinus ursinus. Lineage (NCBI taxonomy): Eukaryota > Metazoa > Chordata > Mammalia > Carnivora > Otariidae > Callorhinus > Callorhinus ursinus. Next base: position 38,441,912 of record NW_027397076.1, read on the forward strand.
ATTCCCTTACCAGTCTCATTCTGGAGCTGAGGCAGCGAAGGCCCAGAGAGATTAAGACCTTGTATGAAATCATGCAGGTACTGATTATTAGCACCTATTGATTTAGTTGAGGCCAACTAACAAAAATTTAAAGATACTAATAAATATGGGGAATTTGGAAGCATAACTTCATGAGAACATGAAAAATTTTGAAAGAGAAATTTCTATTAGTAAAGTAATAATGCTGCACTTATTCAGACCTCTTACTTTGAGCATACAAATTACATGCACAAATGCACAACTTTCCTTAGAAATAAAGGCCAACGTAAATACAGTGCAAATTTCGCCCTTGACAGCAAAAGGAAGATATACGCGTGTGCTGATATTGATCAGTCATTATCAGCCGAGCAGCTACAATTTGGTAAACATGTTAATTTTTCCCAAGGGCCACTGGGCCTGTATACATATGAAAACATCACACGAAATTATTTTGCCCAGTTGTTAACCCCCCTCCTGAATTCTCCAGTTTAAATGATACGTGCCTATGAGAAAAATCACTGGTGCCTTTATTTTCACAGAGTAGAATTTATTTGGAAAGTAAGACTGCTTATCGTAAACCGTGCCTCTTTCTGGAAACGCTTAGGATTTTGGAAGAAGTCGCCTCGGCAATAATGTGGTCCAGCCTTTCATTTCCAGGGGAGAAAGCTCCAAGCCAAGGAGATGAAAGGCAGGTTAGCTTTAGCCTTAAGAGGGAAGCAGGACATAGCTCAGTGACTAAGAGCATGGGAGCACTTCTGAGCTGAGGGGCCTGGCAAGGTATTTTTACCTTTTTAAGCCTCACTGTTCTCATCACAAAGGGGGGAAACAAGACATGGGGTTGTTGCGGAAAGTAAGTGAGATAACAAATATAGAGCACTTGGCACAACCCCTGACACCCAGGAAAGGCTCAATCAGTGGTCATTGCTGCTGTATCACTCTCCTGACCCGGTGATTCATTACCAGTTAGTGTCAGAACTGAATGTAAAGCACCTTTGGAACAAACGTTTATTGTAAGCTGCTTCCTTATCCCTTACATCAGAACCTGGGCCTATCGAGGGAAGACCCCTTATCATTGGTGTTTTCCCCAAACGTAGACTATCCACCACCTCACCACCTCGTCTCTTTTTTTACCCTAGAATAATCCTTCCGCCTTTTCGCAAGTGTTCTCCGTCGGAACAGAACTTCGAAGTTGACCATTTTAAACTCTCGGTCAGGAAGGCTCAGAACGCGCTTTCACAAAGGGGACAAACATAGATTCAGGAAGTCTGAACAGCAGAGATTCCATGGCTCACATTACCCGCTTCCTCATTATTCAAGCGCCGCTCTTCCTGGAAGGGGGAGGAGAGTCTGCCATTGATTAAACATTGCAGTAACATCAGCACTGAACAAAATCACATAATCAACCTGATCTGAACTCCAGGGTGCTCGCCCCTTCTTGCGGCAAGCAGCCCTGTTTTTCAAAACCACTTGGACAGCACACCAACTATTTAGGAACAACTCCCAGTCTTTGCTGCTCTTCTTGCTCAAGTCCTCCTTCAAGTAAGAGAAACCAACAGGGACCCAGGGCTTCCTAAGTGGCAGGCTTTGTGCCAAGGGCTTTGTTTACGTTTTCTCACTGAATTCTCCCAACCACCTTTAGAGGGAGAGAGGTATTCTTCTCATCCCCGTTTTACAGATGAGCTAGCTGAGGCTAAGCAGAGTAGGTACCTTGTCCAGGGTTACATCATTAGCATCAGAGCTGCTAAAAATAAAACAGCCATGGGAACGGGCCCTCGGGAGACCCGGCTTGGCCACTGCCCAGATAGGTCCCATCCTCCGCGGGCCTCAGTTTCCCGGCTTTGAGGGGATGCAGGCACTCTTGAAGTTCCCTTTCCTGCCTGACATTCCGCGGCCTGCTGCTGCTGCAGGCAGGCTTCTTTGTTTCCCCGCTCAGCTGCTCCGGCCGGGCTTCCCTGGGCTCTGCCCTGTTTTGTTTTGGCTGCTGGACCTACTACAGACGGGCTCCTGGCAGCGCAGCCCCAGAGCGCAGCCGAAGCTTCCTCTTTCGCTCGGTTCCTGGCCGCTTCAGTACGGACAGAAAAGGTGGGCAGGGGCCAACTGGCACAAGTCACTGAAATCGCAGCGCATGATTCTCAGACGAGCGGCAGGAAGGTCGGCACGCAAGACCCCGCCGTCTGCCGAGCTCTTTCATTGACTAAGGTTGCTTTTGGCACGCACAGGCACCAGGGGTTTCCGTGCTCCCATTTCCCTCCAGTCGGAGCCGACAGCTTTGGAGGTAATGCTCCGCAGCTCCACGCCAGCAACTGACCGTCCAGGGACAGGCGATGGAGACATTCAACGGCAAAAGCCACAGGGGACCCTGCACGCGGATTCTCTCACCGCCGCACTCGGCAGCACGCAGCCTCCTCCGGGACCTGCTGAGGGGAGGCTCCGGCCGCGTCTGAGCACAGGGGAGAAGGTGTGCGGGTCAAGGGTGTGTAGGCGGCCCAGGGCCGGCCGGCCCGACACAGGCGTGGAAGGCGCCCCCCCCCGCTCCCCCCCACCAGCAGGCAGGCTTCGTTCCCCAGCATGCTGCTCTCATTAGCTGCGGAGGGAGGGAGGGAATGTGTGAGCGCTGTCTGCAGGGAGCCCAGCGAGCCAGTGAGCTCTGCCCTTCAGCCCAGTCCTCCTCTCCCTGGGCTTTCTCTCTCTCTCTCTCCCTCTCTCTCTCTCTCTCTCTCTCTCTCTCTCTCCCCCTGGGTCTAGGACAATACTCAGGCCAGGCCAGTTCCAGTCATAACTGGATCTTTCCACTACTTAGTAGCACACAGGAGGATTTGTTGGAGTGGTTTTCTGTTTTGTTTTGTTTTTGCGACTATTAAGCCAGATTGCTTCATAATCCTTTAAGTGTTTTTTAGCCAACTTTTATTTACATATCCGGGCCAGCAAGCACGTGATTCGCCCAAGGATGTCACGGAGGGAAGGCAGATGCTACAGCTGGGAAAAAAAAATCTGATGCTGTTTCACTGAGGACACAAGAACAGCTGAGCTGTCATAAGGACAACTGTCTCTTGGGCCAACACTACACAAAACTCTCAGCCTCTGGACACCCTCACAGACAAGAAGAAGGAGCGGCTGAGGTAGGCACATGGATGCAGGTAGTTCTGCTTCTCTCTCTCTCTTTCACTCTATCCGCTCCGGGGGCAAAGCTTTAGGAGAGCCAGATGCCCGTGGCATCTCTACGTGTGAATCGTGGCAGACAGCTGGCTGTCCATGCTCTGTACCAAACAATCCACTTAAAATGTGCTGCCTTCCTACCACTTAGACACCGTCCAGAAAGCAAGCTGCACTGGCATCCACAGGAGGGAAATCTGAAGCATGTCCCTAAAGGTACTCTTTCCATCAATAGTTACTGAGTGGTTTTATGGGCTAGAATAAGGCTAGACCCATCAAGGAGCTCTTTGTGTCTTTCACCTTGTGACAAGGATAAATAGAGCCTGTTATGATTATTCTCCTTTCCTAAAAATATATCTGAAGATCCCCCAGAAGGTTAAAAGGGATCCTGATTTAGCAGAGATTTTTTTTTAAAGTAAAAGGAACCTACACCCCGAGACCTAGATTCCTAGAATAAGGATCTCTTCACCAATGAGAAAGCCTTAAACATTAAAATAAATATTTGCCAGGAGATATCAATGAGGTTCTGACTATATATAGTCTGATTCTCAGGCAAAACATACTGCAACACAGTGACCTATTTGTAAGTCTTAGCCCTCCACGCTGCCTAGTTATGCAAGTTTAAGCAAGTCACTTATCTCTGAGTATGTATTCTGTTATCTTTTTTAAAAGATTTTATTTATTTATTTGAGAGAGAGAGAGAGACAAAGCGCAAGTGGGGGGGAGGGAGACAAGCAGACTCTGCATGAGCGCGGAGCCCAATCTGGGGCTTGATCTCAGCACCCTGAGATCATGACCTGAGCTGAAATCAAGAGTCGGACACTTAACCGACTGAGCCACCCAGGTGCCCCTGTATTTTTTTATCTTAATATGAAAAGACTATGTTAAGGATTTCTAATTTCCCATCTAGCAGTAAAGTGAAATATTTGTTTAATGAAAGAATCTATTAATATTGTCAATGGCGGTTTTTTAGTTTAATCCTTAAACACAAAGGGCAATAATATATGCTGCATAACACAAAAATATCTCATTGCCACAACCTCGGAGAGAAATATTTTTAGGAAGCTTTTCTTACTCTTCTTGGAAGAAAATACCACATCATCAGGCTCTATGAGTGAGGAGATGCCAGGTTTATTTATTCGCTTTGAACTGAAATGTTTTGAAAGTGTTAGGCTTTTCCTCATGGAAAATTCTTCTGCCTCTAACATTATCTCCAGCGATCGAGAGTTAGTGTCAAAGGTTTGTGAATGGATTTCAGAATGTGCAAGTGGCACCTCCCATCGTTAGCTGTCTACATTTTTTTCTAACCACTTGCATACTTTTGGTCAACCACTGTAAAATAAACAGCCCTTCCCAAATGTTTTTGTTTTCTTTGACAGCATAGCAATAATTCACTTGGAATGCTGTAGAATAGAATAGCACTTTAACGCTGTTGTAAGGCTAGCTTTCTATCATTTCTATTCGTCGAGCGGCTTTTAACTTAGAAGATGCCAGACTGAAAAGAACATAAAACACTTTGGAAGATGCGTTATGCTTAGCTCTTCTTTTCCTATCCCTTCAAAATAGATACGCATACGTGTATCACCACACTTGTGCATGTGCATCAACATATGTGTGTATTAAAAACAATACTCACCTAAAATGTTTGCTGTTTTTGTGCCTGTACTTTTGTTTTATACTTGAGAGGCATAGCATCTAAATTAAGGTACAGTTTAGTGTTCAGGCAAAAGATGGTGTAAATTAATATTTATTCCTGCCTAGAAAGTTTTAGAAACCAGGTCCTAATACACTCTCTGCTAACTTAGTTAAAATACTCTTTCTCGATCCCTTTTCTCCACTCATGCACCTACTAAAGAAGTTTAGAGAAAATATATAAAAGTTGGTCAAAAGAGCTTTATTTTCTTCCCTCTTGGGGGGGTGGGGATTATTGTCTCAGCTGTATATAATGGAATAAAGCCTCTATCTATGTGTCAAATGTGGGAGGCCAGAAGTTGATTTGGGGAACAGGACAGACTCTGTGCTCCACGCCTAGGATAGCTTTCTAGAGGGCAACATCTGAAGTAAGAAACTGGGAGTTTGGACAGTGCTCCATTTTCATCTCAACCATCCTCCTCTCTGGGAAACCTGTCTCTAGTGCGCACCACGTGGCTCTTCCCCTGCAGTCTACGGCAAGCATGAATGCGTCCTGTCAACACAGAGTTTAAGTTCCGAGGCCGGGAGTCGATCTGCTGAGCCACCTCACCTGCATTCCTTGCAAGTGCTTGGAGCCCGAAAAGCCTGGCTTAGCTTTGGGCTTCTCCAGCAGAGAGCAGTGAAACACTGTCAATAAACTTAATTCTGGAAACCAGAGTAGTTTCCAAGCTAAGAAAATGGCCAAGGCTGACCTGGCAGACTCATCAGAGTTGCAAATAAACTGGGGAAACTGGGCTTAGCGATTTGAAAAGCTGGCTATGTGCTGGAAACTTGATGTGGAGATTGACGGTACTGCGTATATTTAGACATTTAAATGTTAGTCACAATAGTGCTGTGGAGCAAGACAGATGACAGCAAAGAAAAAGCATATGCTTTCCAACACTAGTTTCTCATTTTGACCACACTATTATTGTATTCTTATACATGGAAGAGGCCACCTTCGCTTGCATTCAGCATTATCACAGTGTCAACTCTCGAATCCCAATCTCAGGCCACCTACCTCAGCAGTTCTGCAAGCATCCCTTGTTGGCAGCTGAGGAACTGCTGGGTAGATAAGTGCAAGAGGTGGTTTATGCCTATGTATTCTATAGGAGACGCGTTGCCGAGAGCCATTTTGAGCAACTTGGAAACGGCGTTCAGGTCAAGAGGAGGTTCATGGTGGGGATGTGTGAATGGCGCTTCCAGGTAAACTGATTTACGAGATGACACAGGAACTTGTTAACAATAGGACACAAAAATGCAAAAATTCCCTGACACCGAGCCCTTGGCTGGGGTGTGAATGGGTTCTTCTCCTCCCAAGTCAACAAAAGCTGATGACAGAGAATACTAGGGAAGGGGCTATGTTTGTGCTAAGCGGCTCTCAGAGCGAACACATATTTTCACAAAGAAAGTATGAGCATTTACAATCCTATGACGTGATATGTATGATCTGATCTGTTACTTTTCTTGCACTGAAAAGGAGTTTAATCCATTATTATTATTTTTTTAAGCAGAGGTATCAGAGAGATTACTCTGAAGAGATCTAAACCGAACCCAACAAAAACAAGCCGAGTGTTCATTTGCCTAGTTGAAGTAGGAGGTAACGCCGTCTGTATCCCTCACACAAACTTTTTACTAGTGGCTCCATGAGCTCCCATTCAGAAACTGTTTTTACCGTCTTCAAGTGCAGGGCTCAGATGCCAGGCTCTCTGTGCAGGCTGCCAAAATGCTAAGCGAGGCAGGGGGCACTACACATCAAAGGGGAGAGGGCAGCGTGGCGCCATGCCCGAAAAGCACGCTGTACAAAGGATGAACTTGGAAGAGACCGGCTCACATCAAAAGCCACCGCGTGCTTTACACTGCCCCAGTGACCAGGCTCATTTTACCTTCCACTGGAACCTCCCTGCAGCCACTCTATCTCCCACTTCTCGTAGGAAAACTCCCTCCTTCTTTACTCCTCTCCAAACCCCTCTCCCCAGTACCATCTCAGCAAAAAGGAACACCTTGCAACCAGAAAACTACTTCCAAGGGGCAAACAAAGCTGCCCACCGCACACCTCTAGGCAAGGCTTCCAGGCCCCAGAAGAATGTGCCCGGCACAGAGGCTGCGTTGCTTGGGAAAGTGCAGCCCCGCTGGTCCACATCAACATTCCACCCCCTCGGCCTTTCCCAAGGTCTCAGTGAGAAAACTTTTTTACCCCCCTTTCTTTCTTTCTTTCTTTCTTTCTTTTTTTTTTTTTTGTTCTTATCAGTTCAAACAAGAACAATGAATTCCTCAAGCCCACAAGAATGTGACAAGGTGTCAACAAAGCCAACCAGGAAGGTGATATATGGCCTATAGGCTGCAGCTCCCATAAATCATTTCACAAACCAGAGTTGCAAAGAATGAGCCCTGCAACCTAGAGCCCGGAGTGCCAGCTCCTTGCACCCTCAAGGGTGCACCCCGCCACCCGCCCCACACACACAGCCACCCTCTTCCGGCACCCTTGCCCGAGCCCACCAGCTCAAGGGTTAAGTTCCTTTCTTTCTGTGGCAAATACTGCTTATACGTGGTGGAGCACTATATAATTTAATGCGCTTTAGGGAATGGTGCTGACATGGCTTTGTTGAAGGCTGTCTGGAAACATCTACCTAAAGCCCTAATTTCAAAGGTTTATAAAGGGCCAAAGTATTTATTCTTTGATCAAAATTTGATCTAGAAGGTTTAGGCTTCAGTGGTGAAATGATGTTATGATATTCAAAAATCAGATGCCAGAAATGGCTTTGCCCGCTTCACACATGATACGAAGAGAAACAGAACTACCAATCTAGAACTCCTTTCTGGGTTCCTAGTATGTGGCTTTCTTCAAAGAAACATTGGATGTATAGTCACGTACGTATGAAAATTAGGAGGCGACTGAGGGTATTCAACATTGCCTTAGGCAAAGTAATTTACGGACAAGTACAGGATTACCAAATAAGATATTCTCTGTCACTGTTTTAATGTATCTGATTTATACCTTACACCATGATTTGGGAGTAAGCATTCAGTGTAAGCTGCTAATGCAGATCTCCTGAAAACATACAAATGATTGACTAGTTTTGCAGAAACTTAGAATTTACTCCGTGACAAACATAATACAGAACTACTTTGTTTGAAAAAGGGTCTTAAATACATATTTCACTAACAGACCAGAACAGCTAAGCAAATCATCTGTAAATAGGTATTCATATGACAGACTGATCTACAGCCACTACAGTCTTATATTCTAAGTTTAAGAGAAAAAGGACTTACAAAGAAATGGTTTTGTTGAAAGCTAGAGGCGACAGCAAAGGAGAATAACCTCACCAGTGCCCATGCTAAGGGAGACCGGGGTCAGCATTTCTTCCCTTTAACCACTTTTATTTTTTTTAAATCAAAGATTCTAAAAATAGCTGGAGCAGCAGAGTTGAACTTATTCTCTACTGACTAACCTTGCTCTCTAATGATAGTAATATTAATTCAAAGAAAGAGCGAATTATTAAAAAGAAAGTAACATCCACCAATCTGGTAGTTCAAACTCATAGGAAGTTGACTTACAATTGATAAGCCTTCGTCCTAAAGAACAACTAAATATATGAAAATCTGAATAAGGGATTCTTTGCAGTACAGTATGATCTTTGAAATAATATACTAAGGTCATTATAGATGACAAGTTCTTCTAGGGCATGTAAAAAGGTCAACTTCGAATAATATCATTTACTCATTCAAGAACTCAGCTATTCAATTAAATGAAGTGCATCTGGAATTACTGCCAATTAGAGAACCAAGGAAAATATGTACTGAGCCACTGTCCTTGTAAGACAACCAAGGAAAGTATGTACTGAGCCATTGTCAGTATATCTTCTAAGATGAGAAGGGACGAATAAAAATTCAATTTGGGACTACTTTGGAAGAATTAACTGTTCCATTAACTTTCTCTAAACAAAAACATTTCTTTTTATTTTTACACATGTGTGATTTTGAAAGACAACAAAATAAAACTCACTATGGCCATCATATCAAGCTATATAGTAATTCTATAATAGTGTTACTAAGGGAATACAGACTTTCTGGTTGAATAAAGAAAGAAGAAAAGATAGAATAAGCATATGTAGATCTGTGAGAGTCCAATTTTCTTGCCTTGGAATAACTTGTAGAAAGTGCTATACTTGCTTCAAAATGTGATTTTCCTGAGATGGAACTCCAAATTGGAAAAGGCAGAGAAGAGGATATTGGGGATGACCATTTAAAATCTTATAAAATTTTAAAGCATACTCGTGAAACTATTAACCTTCATGTATAGACAGAGAATCAGATGAATTAGAGCCATGAACATCTATTCTCTTGTTAAAAAGAAAAACAGCTTGCTAAACCTTTAGGAATTTCCATGGGTAAATCTGGGCAGCTTGCTGCAAGTTATGAACTGGCCCAAAGAACAAGTGTACACAGGTCACCTGTTCTCCACTCCAACAAAGCCTGCAAGGCACCTGGAATCACCCAATGTCTCCTGGAAAAAATTCTAAAACAACAGCTAGAGGGAACCGCATCTTCAGATGGTTTCTTTCCTATTGGAAACATGGGCTTTGTTGTATGAGAGCAAATTGTCCCCATTGAAAAGACAATGTTTAAAGTTCCCTGAGTATGTTAAGTATCTGCCTTTGGCTCAGGTCATGATCCCAGGGTCCTGGGATTGAGTCCAGCGTCTGTCGGACTCCCTGCTCAACGTGGAGTCTGCTTCTCCCTCTGTCCCCCTACCCCTCTCCCTCTGCTCCCGGCCCTGCCCCTGCTCGTGCTCTCTCTCACTCACTCCCTCTCTCAAAGAAAGAAATAAAATCTTCAAAAAAAAAAAAAAATTCCCTGAGTATTTGCCCATGTCATTAAAGACTTTTATCTACATTTTTACCCAATGTATCTCAGCAAAACTGACAAAGCTGTCAACTAAGTAGCAGACTTTACATAGCTTTAAATTGTGTTCATTTTTACATATTTCTTATATATTTATGTGCATTTATTATTTAAATTACATATTTATTAATTTTGATTTTCAGTTTGCAAAATAAAAGTAAGCTTTATCTTCATAGGTAATAAATGAGATCTATGAAAATATCAAGGGTAAATTCTTACTTTTATTCACAACTAGTTTGTGTCAGTAAACACAGACCAAGACCAAATGCCTACAAGGAATGCATACAAGGAAGCAAGAACAATTTAAAAATTCTGCAAATTGGGCTCTGTTCCATTGTCACTTCATTCATATAGCAAATACTTATGTGTGTGCAGAGAGCTATAGTAGGGTATGGAGAGATACAAAATGGGATCTTGCTTGCCATTTGCCATTAACTGATCTATCTCAAATTGCCCTATCTTGTTACATACATTGTCTTCTTCATATGTGTCAGATTTTGAGTTCCAGAAGGCAGGACATATATGTTAAAACCCACAGGTGTACTCTTCAGTCCTCTGTCTTTATTATTGGACTTACAATAATTTGATGAGGATAAATATAATAAAACATAACTCAGACTAATGTGATAATGGTTATATATATGTATATATGTAAATGCATACATATACATCTGTATGTGTATATATATATATATGCTTCATATTACACACATATATATTCTTTATATGACTAATGAGATACTTTCTACCAAGTTAGCTTAGTATTATGGGAAATTAAACTTGATCTCTAATATATGTGACTCCCTAATGTGACATTGGAAGTCTCTTCTCTTCCATTCTGTTCTGTTAAAATAAATACTATTCCTCACTTTGTGACTGACTATATATAGCTACATATACTTAGCCTTGATTCAATATGAGTAAAATAGCGACAGAAGGAAATAAACCTCTGCTGATGGTTGCCCTGTTGGGTTTTCACAGCACCATTCATTTCTAACATTCCTGGTAACAGAATCTAGAGGGATTGTGGTATAGGTAGACACACAGCTTGGGCACGTTCATTCCTTGGCTACGTTTTATAAGATAGACACTGTGCTGTGCACTGAAAATACAAAGAGGAAGGAGATGTAGTCTCCTGTGCATAAGACATGCAAGCAAACAAGCACAGTGCACTGTGAATGTGCTCTCTTCAAGGTGCTTTCAAACTCCCATGATGGCAAAGAAGAGAGGGTAATTAATTTTAGGAGGGGGATACTATATTTGAACTGGGGTTTGGCAGATGTGTTGATATTTGTCCAGATGGAGATAAAGATAAAGAATAGGACAATCAGGGGCGTCTGGGGGCTCAGTCGGTTAAGTGTCTGCCTTCGGCTCAGGTCGTAATCCCAGTGTCCTGGGATCGAGCCCAGCATTAGGCCCCCTGCTCAGCGGGGAGCCTGCTTCTCCCTCTGCCTGCCACTCCCCCTGCTTGTGCTCTCTCTCTCAAATGAATAAATAAAATATTAAAGAAAAAAATATGAAAATCAGAGGGGTGCCTGGGTGGCTCAGTCAGTTAAGCAACCGACTCTTGATTTTGGTTCAGGTCATGATCTCAGGGTCATGAGATCGAGCCCCACGTTGGGCTCTGTGCTAGGTGTGGCGTCTGCTTGAGAGTCTCTCTTTCTCCCTCTCCCTCTGCCCCTCCCCCTGCTCATGCTCAATAAATAAATAAATAAATAAATAAATAAATAAAATCTTAAAAAGAATAGGACAATCAGAGCAGAGGTGGGAAATAACCAGTGCAGGTTTCAGGAAAAAAAAAAAAAAAACGGGCTTTCTGTACTAATGAAATGCAAACTACACTTGGCGGATGGTAGGAGGCAAAATGAGAAACTAGAGCTCATGCTATAATCACCATAAGAAATTTGGACTTTGTCCCTTCAGTGAATGGTAGCCACTGAAGACTTCTGGCAGGAGAGTGATGAGCTCTCTGTCTTGAAAATAGCACTCTCAGTAATATAGGGGATGGGCTGGAGGTGGAGCAGACAAGAGACAGCAGGGAAACTAGCAGGAGACTAGTGTGCAGAGTTCAAGTGAGGGATGATGAGGGCCCGTTCAGAGAAAACAGCAGTGGGAACGGAGGAAAAGAAAACTCAAAACATATGGAGCAATAAATGACAGGACTTGGTGAGTGTTGAAAATGGAGAAAGAAGGGATGTTTAGGATGACTGGGTGAACGAGAGCACTCTCTAGTAAGCTGAGAGGATGGTCAGTGAGAGATAGGTCACCGCTGAAACACAGACGTCACCAAGCATGCTCAGAATGGGCACGTGGAATGAAAAATAAAGAGGGCCTCAGTTCTACCCCTGGAGACGAGCAACATCTGAAGGGCAGGTAGAAAGAGAAGAGCCTACCAGATATGAGGAGCTTTCAGAGAAGAGAAGCAACATCAGGACAAAGCTTCATTCTGGGATCCAAAGAGGGAGAGTTTGAAATAGAGAAGCATGGCCAATGTGTCGAATAGTTCAGAACAGCCATGGGGATGAAGACTGAGAAGTGTCCCTTGGATTTAGCAGTTAAGAGGTGATCAGTGACCTTATTGAGAATATGGTCCATTGGGATGAAGGGGGTGGAAGCCAGATCACATTCTGCCCAGGTGGGAATAAAAGACGTGAGGAGGTGAGAGTCGCTTTCACTTCACATCCTGTTGCCTCCCCGCCATTTCCGAATAGCTTCAGTCTACAAAAGACAGGTCCTCTTGCTATGCCCAAGAAAGCTATATAATGCTGCAAAGCACAGACAAAGCTGCAGGCACAAAAGGCGATTGTAGGTGAGGGTGATGTGAACACATCAAATAGGGAAGCTAAATGTATTGTTCACAGTCAAGGTTATTCCACTATCCCTGACCTTTCTGAGGAAAACTACCTGGATGAGACATGGGCAGGGAACCAGACTGGAAGAGAATTTTAAGAGATCCTAAGACACTCATTTGGCATCGTTCTATGGAGTTGACAGCCTGCGTGTAAACTTTTTAAAAAGGGAGCGTGCCGAGAAAAGGAATGTAGCTCTCTAACCTAAAGGGAAAACCATACTTTCGGGATCCCTGTAGGAAAGGGATATGGTCATGAAGAAAACAGATTCTACCTCACTATTCTTTAGCTTTCAGAATCGAGATATAGAACATTCAAGATTCTCAAGAGAAGGAAAAAATAACATCTGGAGGCAAAGCTAAAGCTTTCTTGCTTTCTTGAACTTAAATTCATTTTCCATTTGCACACTAAAGGAAAAAAAAACTCATATAAAAGGATTGAGGGCCAGAAAGACACACTCAAGCGGTGGTCAGCAAAGTTTTTGTGTAAAGAGCCAGGTAGTAAATATTTTAGGCTTTGCAGGCCAGGTGGTCTCTGTGGCAACTACTCATCTTGGCCACGGTAGTGCGGAAGCAGCTATGAACAATACATGGATCAATAAGCGTGGCTCTGTCCCAGAAAAATTTTGTTTCTGGATGCTAAAATCTTCATCTCACATAATTTTCACATGTCACAAAATATTACTATTCTTTTTATTTTTTTTTCCAACCATTTACAAATCTGTAAGCCATTCTTAGATTAGAGGGTCATACAAAAGAAGGAGGTGGGCTGGATTTGGCCTGTGGTCCAATTGGCTGACTCCTACACTAGAAGAACCTCATCCAGTTCAACCTCTTCCAGGAGCCCAGATTTAGTGAATTAGAATTTCTGGGCGTGCAATGCACTGATCTGGAGAGACCATGGAATTGATATATTTGGTAATTTATAGAGAACTGGTTCGGGATGCCTGGGTGGCTCAGTCGGCTAAGCGTCTAACTTCAGTGCAGGTCATGACCCCAGGGTCCTGGGATGGAGCCCTGCGTCGGGCTCTCTGCTCAGCGGGAAGTCTGCTTCTCCCTCTGCCTGCAGCTCCCCCTGCTTGTGCTCTCTTTCTCTTTCTGACAAAGAAGCAAATAAAATCTTAGAAAAGAGAGAGAGAGAACTGGTTCTTTGGAAGTGTCACAGCCCTTCTCACTGTCACCCTGAGCTAGTCACTCACCCTGATGCTGAAAGAGGAAGTTACAGCTGACCTAGGGGCTATCCATCCAATTCTTCATTCATTCAACAAGCATTCACTTGTGACAGTGGCTTCTCCAGTGCTATGAGAGATAGTAAAGAAAGCAAAAATGGGGTCTATCTCTTCCAAAAGTCTACATCTATTTGAGACAAGAGACTCATGCATTGGAATAACGGTACAGCAAGTTCATCAAATTAAAGGGAAAGTTCTCAGGCTGCTAATATTTAGACCAGATTGCTAGAAGAAAGTGAATCTTTTCACTTTCAAGTTAATCAAAGCATGTGCTGATTACCAGCTCCTGGCATTAGGAAAGTATAAAAATCATCTCATAAATTGCTGATCTCCTGTATTATAAATGCCTATTTTAAAACTGATGTTTTATCAGATTATTGTAACAAATGACTCTAATTAATTGGTCATGATAGACAGAGGCTTCTAAGGCTACATTGTTTTTCTAAATCAAATCACATCTGATCGGTCATTCTCTTACTCAGAAACCTTGAGTAGCTTCTCATTTCCTAGGATGCCCAATTTCCTCAGGCATGCCAGACATGGCCCGCATGACCGGTTATCACTAACTATTTAGACTCACTGTCTATAGCTACCCCTGACCCATGCCATGGCCTTAATTTGCATTATCCAACCCAAACTAGCTGCTCTCACTTGAACGCACCCTCCACCTTCTTGCCTCCATTAATGTGTTCCTACTTTTCATACAGCTGGAAGAGTCTCCCCAGGAACTTTTCTTCCAGCTCTTCTATTAAAATCCTATTCATTCTCTAGGGCTCTGCTGAAGTGCCATTCACCTTTTTCATAAAGCCTTCCTTCCTTTACCTCATTGGAACGAAGGCCTCATAGATCTTTCTTTATGATTTACATTTTGGCAAAAACATTTATACCTTATAAGGCTCTCTTAAGGATTAAATAATAAAGCAAGATAAAGTTTATAATGCATCTAGCATAACTCCTGACACATAACTGGAGTTCAAAATAAATAGAAGTTTCACATGTATACATATCTACCCTTAGATTATAAATTCTTAAAGCAAAGAACCATATTTTATTGACTTACACACAAACCCATTTATGCTAAGTGCTCAATATTTATTAAATATAATTGGAATATGGAACACTACATTTTTACAAAGCATAACCAATGCTTTTAATCCTAAAGCAAAGTGTGAGAAGGACTGAAAAACTGTATGGCTTCTATAATGTTTCTAATTGGGTTGACCAGGTGGTGCAGAAAAATCATGGCTTTTGGAGTAGGGTCCAGACTCAGTTTTATTACTGTGTATCTGTGCAAGTTACTTAAATTTTCTTAGACTTGGTTTCTTCATATATAAAATTATGTCAATCAAATGTGCTTTGAAGGTTTATTTTGAGGTCTCTAGAACAATGCCTGGTATTTGATAGGTGTTTAGTAAGTATTGATTATGAATATTAAGCAGGGCTGTGATTAGATGCCTCCTTTATATTACCTACGATGTGAAGAAAAATGCTCAAAATTAGCAGGTACCAGAATAAAATGTGAATTGTATTTCTTGACCATTCTTTCTTAAATATGTAAATAGAGCAGTAATCTCTAGCCCTTTTTGTGTGGAAGAGGTGCAATGGAAGGTAGTTTACTAGCAGTTTGCTATGATCCCTGACAAGTTACCCTATTGGTAGCACCCTCTTTGACTTCTCCCGATGTACTTGGCAGATAACAAGAGGGCAGTGTGGACCATGATGTCAGATCAGACATAAGGATCCATCAACCTATCAGGTGGAACTTTAGGAGCCATGATCATTTTACCATCTGCTGGGGAGAGTCCCAGAAATACAACCAGTGTTTCATTTCCTAGTCATTGCTGCCATCTTTCTGAGTTGCTCTTCCTCCACCATATATATCCCTTTTGGGGTATTGCTTTGCTTTATGTATGTACATGATGATGGCGGTAGTGGAAGCCTATTTCAAATGATGTATATCCAAACTAAATTGGCCTAGGGAACCCTGAACAAGAATGAATCAAAGTCTATCTGGTATTGAATCGAGTGAGTAGGATCCTTAGAAAATAGTTCCTAGACTCACTCTAGCTAACCATTGCATCAGCTGAATGTTTTGCAAAGGTTTATGCATCTTTGACCAAGAAGTGTAGCAACTTAGTGATGCCAATCTCTTAAAATATATGATACAGGAAATCAGTGATAATCTATGAGACTCACTTGTACATGATGTGTTGGTGGTTGTATTTTCAGTATGACAGTGTCTATAATTGGGGATTTGGCACAAACTCTTAATTTACTTTTCAATTTCAAAATGCCAGGATTCCATTATTTTATCGAGTAACCAACAAAAACCACGAATCACCTAGTTGATAACTTGTTAAAATTGGTGCTAGCATTTCCACAGGTTCTAATGAGGATTTAGATAAAAGAATTAGCAGACAACAAGCAAGGCTGAGATTAGCTGGGTTTTCCGGTCATATCACCATTCCACGAACCATCATTTAAGATGTACTGAATTGGACAAGAACCATGAGAGAAAATAGTAAAAAAAACTCTTGCTTCAATTTCTCTCCATATTCAAGGTAAATGGTGACTTGGGCCCAAATGAGGTGACTCATTGCCTCAGTTCTCTCCTTCCTGTTTCATGTTCAAATGCAGCCAAGACTGGAAAGTAATCTGACTCCTCCCTATTCGTAGTGGACTGCTTCCAGGATGACATTTACTTTTCATTCTCCATGTGCTCTGTAAAACCACCTACAGCTCAGAGAAGCTCTTTGACATGTTCTGAACTCTGAGAACAAATAAAAATGGCATTTTGAAAAAAAAAATAAAGCCAGAACAAAGACGTCAGAAACACGATACTACAAGATCAGGCACTTATCTGCACTGTAAGTGAAAAAAGCTTCAGATGCAAAGAACTTAGCAATTTAACTACTAGTTTTCTCCTGCGACTTCACTGTCACAAGAGATCCTCACATTTCCAGTGGCATTCAACAGATTCTCCCCTTTCACTGAAGCCAGCTGCAGGACTTACTGGATATTTGTTCCTTCTCAGATGCAGAGATTGTTTTGTGAGCAATGTTGGAGGGAGAAGGAGCTCCAAAGGGAGAGGACATCAGAAGACAAAGGGACAGGTCGACAGGTGCCTGTGACATCTGTGTCCCTTCTGCGCTGTGGCTGGTGGCAGAGCGGGAAGTCAACCTTTCATCGGTTTAACAACATGGCGCCCCAGGCCCGTCTTTCAGGCTCCTGGTAAATACTGCTGTGGAGTAACAGGGGTTTCAGGGAATATGTCCGAAAGAGAAGCTACATCCTTGCCCTCCAGCTGCTTTCCGTCTTGTTCAGGCACAAGCTTTATGTATATTAATTCAAATCTTTTCCTCACTTCCTTCAAGACTCTGCCCAAAACTCTTCTCCCACAGGCAGCTTTACAGTACTGACTAATGGCTCCCACTTCAAGTCTGTGTGCCCACCCAGACTCCTAACCTCCACTTTTACACAATTGGAACTTGGCAGAAATGCTCTTTCGTTGATTCCTGTGTGCTCAGTCCAACTGATTTGTCAGAATCGTGAGGAGAGGGTTTTGGTTTTCTCTTTCCTTTGTGTCCTTTTACAGTAATTAGTTCTGTAGCTTAAATATAATAAACACTCACTGAGGGAGGACTGGTCAGCCAATTTGGACGCCTCCTGCTCGGATACCATTCCAAATGTGTGGGTTCCTCGTTCTCCCCGTAACAGATCAAGTTCCTGGAGGTTCCCCTTCTTGAGAAGGTCTCCAGATTTTCATGCTGCCTTTGTGCCCCAAAACAAAGATGTTCTCAACAGAGCAAAAGTTAGAAGAAAATTCAGACTTCTGCTCATCATAAAAACAGGACAAAGGGCTGCTTTCACTGTCTGTGACATTAACTACGTTCAGGAGCCCCAGTTAACAATGGCAGGTCCTCAACTCATAGCATAAACTTTTTAAGTTATTACATGAGACAGTAATTTAACCCACAACTAAGGAGTCTCGTGTGCCTACTTCTGCCTCTTTCTTCAGAAACTCTCTGCTTTCTCCTCTACTATATTTTTCTGCAGTGCTTAGAAGCCAGAAAACCAGAACTGATTTCTCCTCCTCCATCCCTCCCCTCCCCCCATTTCTACAGAGAAAGCAGCAATAGAAAGAGCAATTTGACTCAGATGGGTAAAGAAGGCACAATGCCAAGCAGTGTTGATACATGTTGGCTTTACATCTCAGCTAAGTGATTTTTTTCCTAAGTTAGCCCTGCTAAAAAGAAGAATGACTATTTTCATTAATGACTGCTTTAATGGCTTTCTTAAATCTGTGCTGAAGAATAAAAGGTGGGTAATATCCATTTCACCTTGAAGCTTACACATAGTCACACAGGTATCACCAGAATATAGATATAACAAATCCTCTCGCTTTTTACTTGCCTCTTCTGATACTTTCAACACATCCTTGGGTGTTCTGCCTTGTCAGGTTTTTCATAACCCAGGGGATAAAAATAAAGTTGAATGCTCCCTTAGCCTCTCCTAACTCCCTCCTCCCATCAGCTGTTAATGCTGGCCAACAGATCTACCAGCTGCAAGGCTGGATCCATCTTGTCATTCCGGACTCAAAATTCAGACAGCAACTCCTTCATGGTAGCTACCCAGACGGTCCAATCTAACACAGCCTCCCCTGCTCCAGTATTCTCCATTATGTTAACTTGGTTCACTTTTACTCATAACTCTTATCCCTTTTGGAAATGATCATCTTTATTTTTGAGAAACTAGACGATTATTCATAATACCTCTCTAGAATGTCAGATCCGTGAGAGCAGAGGCTTTGAACTGCTCACCAGTGTATCTCAGTAACTAGCATGGTGCCTACCCAGCATTAGTACAGACACAGGAAACATGAGCGAGTGAGCGAAGATATAGGTCGCCTTACGGGCAAGTCTCAGTTTCCATTCTTTCTCCTACATTTGTATACTGTTTTCCTGTCCAATAATGAGGTCTATCCTCCGTGGACACAGAGGAATTACATATTTGGTGGGATCCCTAGAGTTTACAGGTTTTGATTCTCCATCATTTCAGCCAGTAACTAAAGCTTCAATATTAGTGACAAATAGATGAGGACACAGAGGCTTAGAATGAATGTCTTCCTACCTTGGCAAAAGAGAAATGGAAAAACGCCCCTCTAGTGCATGCCATATTCAATTCCATTCAAATTTGAAAACTCTAGAGAGTCTGAAGACTAACTTAGTTTTAAATTTAATATAATAATTATTTTAAAACAACAGCTGTAATATTTTTAGGGCATATGGGTTTTAAATATTATAGAATGCTCTCAAATCTACCTGTAAACATGTAATATAAAAAGTTCACCCTTGTGAAATCAAAGAAAAATACACTAATGTGCAAAAGAACTGATGTGAATAAAAATGGATCATGATATTTCTAGTCGCAATTAAATAAACCACGGAATAGAGGCCACTGACAATTTTTATGCTGGTGTTCAAGTGACCATTGCATGTGCAAACTAAAGGAAAATCTGCTGTTTGTTTAATATAAACACTATAGAATCATCTGCAGCATATCCTAGGAAGAAAGAAGATATATTAATATTATAATATTAATGTTACTGTCATTAATTTAGACCATTTTGCTAGTATGCTAAATATTTCCCTGTATTAAAAAACACCATGAGGGGCGCCTGGGTGGCTCAGTCATTAAGTGTCTGCCTTCGGCTCAGGTCATGGTCCCAGGGTCCTGGGATCGAACCCCACATCGGGCTCCCTGCTCAGCGGGAAGCCTGCTTCTCCTTCTCCCACTCCCCCTGCTTGTGTTCCCTCTCTCGCTGTGTCTCTCTCTGTCAAATAAATAAATAGAATATTAAAAAAAATAAAAAAATAAAAAACACCATGACCATTAATAACAAATCTAGCAATCTCTGTCAAAGGCAAGGTAAATGTGTGCTACCTATAAAACAGCCAACAATGGAGCCAGCAACATAACAGAAGATTTCAAAGAGGTGCAAGAAAATGCTATTATTTGCCTAATAATCATAATTCTGTTTCTGAATATGTAATTTTGTCTTTACAACACTACTCAATTAAATTAACAGGTGAGTCAAAAATTAACATCTTGGCTGCTATGTGGCGTTCTTCAAATCTCTTAAAATCCCTTGCTGGAGTTTGCTTTTCTGAAAAGCACTTACCCATCTCTCCGGGGTGTTATATGAATTAGGATTCCTGGAGCCCACAGAGTCTAAGCATGGCCAGCAGGTTGGAAGCTAATAAGCACAATGGAAATGAGCCCTACTTAGTTACTATGGATACCACAGATATAAAGGATTCCTATTTGTGGTACTCATCAGCAACTACTAACACAAAATCCCACATGCCGCTTGGACCTAAATATGGTCATAAATGTTTACTGCACATACATAATATCCATACAACTGTGCTAAGGCAACAGAGCCACAACGCAGGAAACAATATGTTTCTTTTCTTCAATGTATTTGCGTATCCCATTTTCCATCTGGAGAAGTTAAAGTTTTGTTTTGCAATTAGCTTTACAGAATAGAGTATTTTTTTGTCGTTGGATTATTAACACTGCTTGGCCAAAAGCGGGTGCAAGCACATATCCTGTGTGGAGTCATTGGCTTACCCAGAAACCCTGCACCCTTCTAAAGGTTTGAAAACCTCACAATGCTTGATGTGGAGGTTGCAACTACCATAGCCTGAAAACTAGAGTCCTCTAGCAGGTCAGAGAGACGGAGCTGGGCACAGAGCCTGGCTGTTCCTGACTCTTACCATCCTATTCATGTGAAAACCTTCCAGACCTTTTCTTGTGAATGAATCCCAAATTACAACTCAATTCCTCTTCGTCTGATCCATGCAAAGGATATCATCTTGGGTCCTTTGTTTGTTTTTGTCTTTTTTTGGCTTTGAAATCTAATAATCCTTGAAGGCAAAGCTGTCTGTTAAAACACACTGGGGTCATTTCACTCTTGTTTACAGATGTGCACTTCATACCTCAGAAAGGAAGGTGCAAGTCTATTGGTGGGACCAGGACTTGCACTTGTGCCCGATTCGGCTAAACAGTTTCGGGAAATCCACAGAAATGCTCCGTTCTGTAAAGTTCACTGCACAACAAAACCTTAACTTTCCAGATTGAAAAGAAGATGTCATAGACATGAGCTCACGATCTGGCCCCCTTCTCCTTGGTTTCATCCCCTTGCTTTCTCTGAGTTGCCTAAAGCATCGCCAGGATTTAGGGTTCACTGCTGTCCACAGTGTGCCTCCATGGCAACCTTAGCCCAAGGAGCTAACAGGGGAGCAACAAGCATGCCGTGAGGAGCGTGGGTCCACATGCCACCACTGTTAGCTGACAACCTATTTATCTCCTTTGCGTGCAGGGGCCCCCAGATTCCCTTCCTTCTCCACTTTCTGCATCACTTTTCTTTTTCCACATTCTCTCGAGATCATTATCCACAGCCACGGCTTCAATTACTGCCACCAGTGGCCCCGTATCTGTATCTGCAGCTCAGCTCCCTCTCCCAAGCTTCCCACCTACACAACGAAGGATGTGAGTGCTTCATCTCCACTTGGAACTCTAAGCCCATTCTTCTCCTTCCTGGGTTTTTCTCTTAGGTGGGGACATGCTTGTAATCCTTGACACTTCCCACTTTTTCAATGCCTGGAGTACAAGAGACTTCTAGCACCTGGCTTCCACTTTGTACAACCAAGCGGATTAATTGTTCTAAAACAGTATTTTAAGTATACTTTCAGGGATATTGAGTTTTTCCTCAATTCCTGTGTCATATAAAAATGTAAAGGTACTTAAAATATTCAAGCCTGTTGGTAGTCGCAGTGGGATGCAGGGAGAGAAGTAGGTAGAGAATGAGCCATTTTTCTGTTGTTTGAGGTTGTGTGTGTGTGTGTGCGTGTGTGTGTGTGTGTGTGTGCGTGTGTGTGTGTGTTTTGGTAAGTTTGTTGCAAGATTCTGAGAAAAAATAAACATATCCGTGGCTGCTTCTTTTGTTTTCAGCCTTTAAACGTTAAAGTCACACTGTGGAGTTAACTACATGTTCATGCATTCATCGATTTTTGCAAAAATGTATGTTGCTATATTAAATTTTAAAGTATAGTCTATTCAGAAAATAGTTGCAATATTCCTTTAGTGAATTTCTGCTAAGAGTTTATCATTTTGCTTACCACAGACATACACAGTATGTAAATTAAACATATAAACTATGTAGGTTTTTACCAATTTAAGAAAAACTGACAGAATCTGAAAGAGATGAAACCACCAAGGCAATATTTAGAAAAAGAAAAATCTTTTCTGAACTCAAGTCTTCCATAGTGACCGACATATATTAAAAAATGATTAAGAAATAAAAAATACATTCGCATACAAGTTTTGCCACAAGGAACTCTGTTTTGTCCATCCCAATCAGTAAGTGCTGCTTCTCTAAATGATCTTTTTTTAAAAAAAAAATCAATCACAGACACATTGTTTTTGGTTTTTTATTCAGAGGAAAATTCCCCAAAACAAACACAACTCTTTCCAATTGTGGAAAGAACATGCCGCCGTGTTGTCAATACCAGCTTGGCAGCTTCCTCTTAGACTGTGTCCCTAAAGTCATCCTTTTTTTTTTTAATTTTTAAAATTTTTTATTTTTAAGTAATCTGTACACCCAACGTGGGGCTCGAACTTACAACCCCGAGATCAAGAGTTGCATGCTTTACTGACTGAGCCAGCCAGGCACCCCTGTCCCTGAAGTAATCCTAGCAAGACTTTCTACCTTTGCTATCTTTGAAGGTATTTTTCCAGCAACTACTTCTAAGTGTACTTTCTATTTTGTAATCTCATCGAACGCAGTAGCAGTGCTAATGTCACTTATATTTATGTCTCTAAGTATTGGATCCAAGAGATTAGCAGTCGCAGTAACTCTTCAGGGTACAATAATTAATGACATAATACTGTGAAAATTCTTTTTTTTTTTTTTAAAGCTTGCTATTACACAGTTTTAAGAAATCATCTTATGGGAATGACCTAAGTAGCCCAATCACATACTTTGTTTCTTCATCCAACAAATGTATATTAAGCAACTACTGATACCACTGTCCTCAGTTTTGAAGAAAATGCAAAGCAGGTAGGTATCTCATCTCAGGGAGCTTACAAAACTGGTAAACAAAGATAAAAAATGTTCAAAAATTATCAGGACAAGAGAAAATGGATAATGCTGTAAGCAAGGCATTAAGAATACGTGTTCATGTTCCAGGGATGAGACAGCCTGCATCCGACTAAGGGAGTCAGGAGCTACTTCATAAAAAGAGCTGGGGTCAAAACCGGGCTTTGAAGGTTAAAGAAAATTTTACGCAGTTTAAAGTGGGAGAAAGAAATTCTAGGGACATCGAAGGTAAGAAAATGTTCTGTTGATGGAGTAGGTAGTTTACTTGCTTGGCTACATGTATATGAGGAAAATGATAAGCAGATAGCTAAATAGTCCTATCTCTGTGACCTGAAAAATTTATAATTTATTCAGTCCCTGGCAGTTTATAAACAGAGGAACGACCTGAGAGAGAAATGACCTGAAAGAATAATCTGGAAGTGGCCAAGAACACAAATGTAACAAGATTAGGGGAAGTACAGGTGTTTGTGAGAGCACCTAAGGCCGACTGTGGGTAAGGTAATCACAGAATTTGCACTCCCCCAATAAAGCACCCTGGGGAGTGATAGAGGGTGCCGATGTTAACCGCACTGGGACACAGGCACAAACTGGACTGTCTTGAAAAAAACATGACATATGATGATCTTAATCATGGGGCACTAGTATGGCATTTTAAGAGATCATAGATTTATACCATATGAAGCACCTTATTTAAAAATGGTTTGAAAGTGAACCCCTTTAGAAATAAAATTAGATTTTATTTATTTATTTTTTTTTTTTGGTAACACTTCCCATCTCAAAGCCATAAACTTGGGAAAATCCACCCATGACTTATGCAGGGCTACTGCCGAACCGTGAACTGTCTGCTCACTGTCACAGAAAACCTGGGCTCTTTCTATTCTGTAAGCTCTCTGAGGACAAGGAATATGTTTTCTTTATCTCTGAACTTTGTCCGGGGCCAAGCACAGTGGCTTCTAAAAGCTATTTGATTTTTGTCATATTGAATTAGGCAAGAGACCAAAGGCAGAATATGGCAAAATTGGAGTTGAAGGGCATTAAGGTCTCCTCTAGCAGCCAGTGGCAATTAGAATGGAATCAATACAAGGTACTATAAAGGTAAAAAGGACAGATACGGAGGGAAGGCAGAGATGACGGATCCAATGGTGGCTGTGCTTTCCAACACAGTAGCCTTTAGCCACATTTAGCTATTTAAATTCAAATTCATTAAGGTGAAATAAAGCCAAATATTCAGTTCCTCAAAAGCACTAGCCACACTTCAAGTATTCAAGTAGCCACACGTGGCTAGTGGCTACCATACTGGATGGCACACACACAGAACATCTCCATCATCACAGAAAGTTCTATTGGCCAGTTGCTCCAGAAGTGGGAGAATCCTAGCACCTTCAACAACAGGGAAAGAAAGCAGAGGTGGAGGTCTAAGAAGCAAAGAAACACCTAAGCTTTTCATGGATGTCAAAAGCCAGAGAGGGAAAGGAGAAGTAGGCTGGGGACACCTGAAGACCTTAGACAAAGCAGGCTCCAGAGAGTTTGAGTGCAAACGAGGCTGTTAAGTGAATTTGATGAAGAAGGAGAGAAATGGGACAAGAATTTGGGGGCCAAAAAAGATAAGACTTCTTAGCTTCATTCCTATTTCCTTTAGTACCGATCTGTGGTCTATAATTTTTCAAATCCTCCACCAACCATGGCCTATTTTTGAACCTTGATAAACATGGAGTCACTAACTGGTATTATAGATAAAAAGGGTCCACAGGCATCATGCCTCAGTGATACAGTCCACATTTTTCCACAAGGTCAAGGATGGCAATACTGTAGGATTGTCAAGATTTCCCTTTTATGACTTTTAAGACTGTTTCTAGATTAGCTTTGTTAATAATTTAGATAAAAACAATGGGACAAGCCAGGTGATTAAGATCAGAAGGAGAAATGCAAAAGGGCTATCTTTTTAAAAGAATCAGAAAGGAGCATGAGGGGCAACATTTTGACACTTTGGCTTCAAGTCTGGGAGTTTATGTGCATTTGTGTTTTGTGTCAAAGGGTTCCCCACTAATTTTTTTTTAAGATTTTGTTTATTTGCTAGAGAGAGAGAGAGAGAGAGTGACAGTACAAGCAGGGGGAGTGGCAGGCAGAGGGAGAAGCAGGCTCCCTGCCGAGCAAGGAGCCCGATGTGGGACTCGATCCCAGGACCCTGGGATCATGATCTGAGCCAAAGGCAGGCGCTTAACCGACTGAGCCACCCAGGCGTCCCAAAGGGTTTCCCACTAGTGCAATATTTAATATACATAAACCCCCTGAAATGTTGAGTAACGTAGCTTTGTACTGCTCTTTTATAGATTCAGTGTGTAAAGGTGTAAATGTAAGGCTGCCTGTTATATAAGTGATAGAGAAAAATCAAAGAGGCACAGCAAAATTCTTACAGGGTTAAAAAAAATATTCTTGCAGCATTTCATTCTAACAAAAACTGGAAAATAAACTTCTTTCACTTCAGAACACACATGAAACCTGAATAATTATTTGAAGTTGATAACAGAAACCGGGGTTTTGAAATATGTCACTGAATACAACACTTTTAAGCCTTGAGCCAATGTAGGAATTACTAAATCAGATTTTCTTTCTTTTTTTTTTTCCAAGTGGTCAAGGTAGAGAACTGTAAAATCAGTCATAAAACATATGGAATACTGAGGGATGATTCAAACAACCTGACTTACTTTTGTATGTATACACATTCATTTTTTCGAATTAGTACATACCATTGGAAACTACATCAACCCATAAAAATAACTCATACGCCTATTATGTTTTTCCATTTTAAGCTTGTAATAGCAATAATGACCTTAGCAAAAGACATTTCCTTGGAATTAATGGCTGGCTGGGAGGCAGAGCCAAGGGCCACTGGTTCCTCCCAGCTGGTCATTAATCCTCAGGAAATGCCTGCACCTCCATCATTATTGCTAAAGCACCATTACAGAAAATTCTCACAGTTCCAATATATGGAAATTTGAGGCTATTTTGCAAGCCCACAGTATTCATGTTAGTTAATAGACCACCACTGAGCACAGAGGACGTAATTACCAAAACGACAGAAGGGAAAATATTGTTCTCCTAGGTCTGTAAGGTTATAGGAAATGGAGACTAGCCTTATGGGAAGAAGTATATTTGAAGCTAGAAAACATTAATTTAAAGGGATATTTGGAATCACATACATAAAAGTTAATAAAAGACATAGCATCCATTCCTGTTACTTGGTTAAAAAATGTTTTTTAAAAAGGTACAAATTAAGGTTATATGGACCTTTATTTCCTCCCAAGCTGATCAAAAAGAATGAGGTCAGGAAGCCTGTTTATGAACGCAATATTATTATAGTTGACTAGTGAAGTTTAGGGAAATGCATACAATTGTGAATAGGATTTCTTTTTTTTTAAGTTTTACCTAAAAGTTGTATACATACCATTAAATATTATGCAGCCAACATTTGTTCTAGACTTTATTACCCCAAGAGTTTTTTTTTAAGTTGTTTTGTTTTTTGTTTTTTTTTATCTTGGCTAGAGGCTTAGCACATGCAAACAAGCATCTAATAACAGCAGATCAAAATGATAAATACAGTGTTGGTGTTCTGTGATGCAGTTTTCAATTCTCAAAAACAAAACAAAACAAAAAAACCCACAGATTTACTGGCTTCCAAGCTAAGATGAAAATGAAATGAAAATTAGGTGTTTTCAGGTCTATTTATTCCCTCCTTTAAATAAACAGGGCCCAACAAATGGTTTCAAAGTGGGGAATTAATCCAAAAATCACACCCAAAACAGTCTACAAATCTTTTCAATGTGTTATTGTAACAAACTACAAATGTTGGATATGATGCTTTACATGTAATGAAGTTCACTGCAGGTTCTCATTGTGTGTTACAAATAACCTCCTGGTTCTAAAAATGGTTTTGGAGCTAAAGAGACCTGCTATGGGGGTAAATTGTGCCCCCACCCAAAAATCTTGAAGTCCTAACCCCTGTGTATCTATGACCGTGGACTTATTTGGAAATAGGGTCTTTGCAGATGTAATTGAGTGAAGATGAGGTCATTGGGGTAGGCCCTAATCCAATATGACTGGAGTCCTTTCTAGAGAAGAGGAGATGTACAGACACACGATGGGAAGAATGTCATCTGACGACAGAGGGAGAGATTGGAATGATGCGCGCCAAGGAACATCCAGAACTATACCAGCAACCCCAGAAGCCAAGGAAAAGGCAATGGAACAGATTCTCCTCGAGGCTTCAGAGAGAGCATGTCCCTGCCAACCCCTGGATTTCAGACTTTTGGTTTCCAGAACTCTTAAAGAATAAATTTCTGTCGTGCTAAGGCACCCAGTTTCATGGTACTTTGTGACAGTGGCCCCAGGAAGCCATGACAGGATCTGAAGGAAGAGGTTCATCGGAAGAACTGTCAACATTACAAATGGAAAACCAAGGAAGACTGGTAGGGTGACAGGATATTGCTCCCTGTAGTGGAAAAGCAGTGAACTAGAATCAGGAAACCTGGTTCTTGTCCTAGCTGATGAGGCTGTGTGACCTTGAGCTGGACACTTAATTGTTCTCAACTTGCATTTTGTCACCTGCAGAATATGAGAGAATTCAACTACAGAATCTCTCCACTAAGTCTAGCGTTACCAAACAGACCAACATTTTCATACCTACAAAAAAAATCACTACTTTGGCAGAGCTCGAATGAGGCCTCAGTGACAGACCACAGGACATAGGAAGCAGAAATGTAGGCTTTCCTTTGCCACGTCCATGGCCACACCAGAAGTTTGACTATATTTATTTGGATCAAGTAAGGCCCAAGGGTGTTTGCTATGGAAGTCATAGCAACCTGTCGTGATATTCTTTTATAAATTTTTTCTGAACTTTCAAGATTCTCAAAATGTCTCCGGCTGATTTAAAAGTAAGCTTTGGTTTAAATAATTGTTACCACCAAAAATAAAGAGTGTTACTTGTAAATCATGAAGTTTTAAAGTGCCAATAGGAAAAGTATTAGTCCAAAGAGGAAAAGAAGTGCTTTATATGCCACAGCATAGTTGGGATTTAGGATTTGATAGAACAGCGGTAACAAATATGCTAAACTTGTTCTCCAAAAGGATCCATAGTGATGAGATTTACCGCCTGTTGCTCACTGGGTATTATGTCCAAACATCATCATCATCACCATCTTCATCATAAATGTGGTCATCTAATCAAACACTCAGATTCCAGGAGTGACTAGTAGAATGCGACAGACCTTTGTCATTATCAAATGTTAATATTCACAGTTTGAACTACTTGTAAATCCACTGTTTCTCAGACTGGAGTACAAGACTGAGATACTTAGCTGGTGAGGCAGCTTGGCCATCCGCCCGCATTTGCACCTTAGCACGACTTTGTTGTGTGCGTGTGTGTGTTTGCATGCGTGTGTATGACAAACAGTTGCAATTTTTTTTAATTGGGGAACCTAAAAGTATTGCGGCATTCTCAAATGGGTATATTCCTACAGGTCTCAAGATAACAGGATTCCACTACAGTTCATTCTAGACACTGGGCCAGAGAGCCAAAGTACAATTAACAGGACATTTCCCCAAAGAATATCTGTTCTCATGGACATTCAAAATCTGTGTGAAATGGATTTCTAGAGGGAGAAAAGTATTTATCCACAACTTCAGGACATGTTTTGATATCTCCCAAGAGGGCAAACAGGTACTCAAATCAGCCTGTTGTTCTCTGTGGCCTCAGGAAAAGCAGGTGGGTTACCCTACGAGGCCAACTCTTTGCTTCCTGGTCTCTGAAATTGGCAGAACTCTTAACAGAGTACAAAAGCATAAGTTACTCCAGGCAAATAGTTAGCTGTGTGCCAAGCCCACCTATGATTTTGGCTGGGCCAGCCAGCCCTTTCTAACGAGGGAATGTGAAAGAGTAACTACACAGCCACAGACAGGAACCAGGGGCCAGATTTCCACTCTCCACCTTCCTACAGCCACAAAAAGTTTTTGCATGCTTACAGAAGACACTTAATGTCTGTCATCACAGGATGTGTCGAAAACACTCAAGCAACCTACGGGCTTAGAAGAGAATACCTCTGGAGGTCATACATGAGTCTACACAGGTGGTAAAACTGTATAGAACTTAATACCCCCCCCACATACACGTGAGTACAATAAACATAAGAATATGGGAATATGATGGGTGGACTGTGTTCATGCAATATCCTAGTTGAGATTCTGTACTATAGCTTTACAAAATACCACCACTGAGGGGAAATTGGGCAAAGTGTACGGGGGATTGTTCCGTATATTTTCTTACTAATGCAAAGGAATTTACAATTATAGGAGTTAAAAAGAAAAATAAGGTTATATTTGCTGGAATCTGGAGTAGAGGAGAAAGAGAGAAAGTAAGGGAGTCTAATTTTTCTCTCTACCAGAAAAGGGCAAGAAAGAAACTTTTTTATTTAAAAAAATACAAATGTGTAAGGTTATCAAAATATGCCTTTCTAGTTTGATGTTTTTCCTGTCTAGGAATTTGGAAACAATGGGGAGGGCCCTCCTTCTGATCTTCTTTTAGGGGAGAAGAAGAGAGGTCAATAAAATCCAAACCATGTTGGGAGAACACAAAGTATCTTTACATATGTACCCCCATCAGCCAGTTTTCATTCTAAATACTTTCAAATGTCACAATATTACACATAGCTTACCAATTTTGCATTAAGTTAAAAGTCATTAATCCTGTAAGAGATTTTATTATGATTCATGAGCATGGGAAGCCTCACTGTAAACCTATGTAATCATCTTTTGTAGATTAACTGGAGCCTGCAACTGCATTCCCTCACATCAGCCTCGGCTTTCACTATGGGTTTTAATTGGGGAACGACGGCTATGGTGGTGTTCTCAAATTTGGATATTCCTACTTGAGGTCCAGAGGGAGACAGGAAAAGCAACTAAATTTATTGAGCACTCACTATGTGCCAAGCACTGTGTATTGAGCTGCCTAGCCCAGGAAGGGTGGGACCCATGTGTGGTGAGGGTACAGGCTCATGCCCCAGACATGACATCACACTACCACTCTGCCCACTCCAAATCACTGACTTAGGAGGCCAAAAACGATTACATGATTCAGTGGCTAAGGTCACAGACAGCCATGGAGGAAAGGGCCCCAGGGAAGCAGCATCTACAGATCCCCAATGGACAGCTGGATCACTGTGGCTAGTTTGACTGCAATACAGAAACATGTAACATAATCAACAGGGAAGTTACACCAAAATCCACTCTCTGCTACCCAAACTTGAGCTCTTTCAGCCCCATAATTAAACATAAAATCACGATGAATTGAGGCAACAAAACAAAAAATTAATATGATACAAACAGGGCAGAAAGCTGCTTCTAGAAATGCTAACTGTATATTCAATAGATTTTTTTTAAGAAGACAGCACACGTAAATATTCATTTAAATATTACTATGTCCACTCTACTTTCTTTCCCTCCAATTTTAACACTCTTAGACGGCCCTCATAAATGAGGCGCTTGGCATTCCTACTGGTTTCCCCCAACACCATGTCCTCAGCAACCCACACATCAGTCTCTCAGACCAACATCCCCCCCGAGAGTGTATCTCTGCAGAAATGGATTGTCCTCTACTGCCTGGGATCACTGCAACCTCCAAGGTCACTTCCGCTGTCAGCGATCCTCCATGTCCCAAAGTTCCCTTCTCATCCAGATAGGTTTTGAGCATGCCATTCTTCTGTTTGGAACTCGGCTGTGATTATCTTAGGAGACACGGATCTATCACCCTCTCCTTTAATGTCCATCACTTGAGACATCTTTCCTGCTCATCCACTTCTCCTGGGGGGCTTCACCCCTTTACTTACATTTTGACCAGCTGGCGCCCCTCTTAACCTCACCCTATACTTCTCATTGATTCACTCTCTCTGTACACAAGTGTAATCGTATGCTGTTCGAACTGTTTTAATATATGTCATTATACATCTAGAAGTTGTCCATTTTAGCCTTGCAACCCAAAGAGCAGATGAAAATGGGAAGAGAAAAAGAGCACAGGCTCCTGGTTGCAATGTAGGACAAGGGTGAGGCTGAAGACGGCGACCTAAATTTTAAAAGTTATATAAACAACAAACAATTTCATTCCCTCTCTTATAAAGTATTAAATTTCAATTGCCGATTATATTTACTGCTATCCCTTTATGACTGCATGGTGCTTTGCAGCCCATAAATTACTCCTTACGTTATCCTAACTACAACCCAGAAAGGAAGCCTCAGGAGATACGATACTTGTCATCCCTGTCTTACATACGAGCACACAGGCTCAAGGGTGTTAAGTGACTTATCCAAGGTCATATAGTTACAAATTCATTAACTCAGAAAGCAAGGCAGATAGACCTTCCATTACAAACCTAGCGTTCCATCTGAAGCCTCGTTTAGAACCAAGATTCTTAGTTTAGAAAAGCAGGACAAAGTCAGAAATATCTGGAAATGTTACCATGGGGGGGGGAAGCTGACTTCATAAATTCCCACAGGCTTTAACACTAATGATATAAGGTATTATATTTCGTGCATTTACTAGGAGCTGGACACTTTAGCTAAAACTGCAAGGTAGGGAGTATGAGCTGTGTTTACAAAAGAAGACACGGAGGCTCAGAGAGGCAATGATGGCTTAAGCCTGGTAAGGGCTAAGGCCCAGACTCAAACCCAGGTCTGCTAGGACCCGAAGTGTGTCCACTTTACACTGCACCATGTAAGAAGAATTATTTTGAAGAGGAACATACCAGATGTTTTCTATCACCACGAAGAACAGCACAAGAGGAAATGGGCTGAAAACCACACAAAGAGAAATTTAGGTTGAATACAAGACCCTCCTGTGACAGGCAGGGTGTTTAAATTTGCACACCATGACCAATGGTACTCATGACATCTTTCTAGACAGCTTTTTCTCACATGTAAAGAGATTTTCTACCAAAGATAGTTTTGAGATTGTAAGTAAATCAACAGAAACATTTTCTCAGGCTCAAAAATTTTATAGAAAGATAAAACCTCAAAATAAGACACCTAAATTTTCACTCAAAATCTTAAGGATATAAAATGTCAGCTTCTCAAATGGGGGGCACTAAATTTTTATTGGAACATAATTACTTAAAAGAATAGGAAATAACAATGATGAACACATACCACATTATAAGAATCTTGGGCAGAAAAAAAAAAATTCAGTCACAAGGGAATTCTTCTTCATACTGTGACCATGTATGGCCAAACCCTCTCAAACTATACAGTCTAGGTACATTGAACATCCTATTAATCCCATAATGTACATAATGAACATAAAAGCTCACTCACTTCATCATAGCAGGAAACAATGTGGTACTTACATACTGTATGGCATGAATTAGTTCTCTGTGAATACTTAGGAACCCTTAAGAGGTTTCAACAATGCAAGTTAGATAATAGAGCAGTTTTGTTCCCATAGGTTTTAGCAATTGAAAAGAGCCCCAGTTGATATCCACTGAGATTAGTGATTTAATGGCAAAGCAGATTAAGACTATGTATCAGACTAAGTCACTGTTTTATTGTTTAGAAAATTACAGACTTTAAATGGTTTTTGTGTAACTCATCAATTGTCTGAACAGGATGTGTAAAGCAACACACAAAATCCTAAGCCTGACTGGTTCGTGGATAAACTTTAACATCCACAAAAGAGTAGGCTACCCTTGGAAAAAGAGCATGTACCTCTGAAACAAATAATACATTATATATTTTAAAAAAGAAGAAGATAGTAGGAAGGGAAAAATGAAAGGGGGGAAATGAGAGGGGGAGATGAACCATGAGAGACTATGGGCTCTCAGAAACAAACTGAGGGTTCTAGAGGGGAGGGGGTTGGGGGGATGGGTTAACCTGGTGATGGGTATTAAAGAGGGCACGTATTGAATGGAGCACTGGGTGTTATGCACAAACAATGAATCATGGAACACTACATCAAAAACTAATGATGTAATGTATGGCGATTAACATAACATAATAAAAAAATAAAAAATAAATAAAATGTATAACCTTAAAAAAAACACACACACACAAGATCTACTAGTGCCTTGGTTTGATAGCCTGGAAACGAGCGTGCTGTACACAGCAAATCCAAAGGGAACGTCATTAAACTCTATCCCATTGCTATGCAAGGAATTCAAAGGGGGTGAATTAGGGTTGGGAATGAGTTCACTTTCACCCAACACATATAGGAATTACATGGTCCAAAGACAGGGGAATAAGAAAGGGGAATAAAGGATGTAAAATCAAACTTTACTTACTCTTAAACAAGAAATTTAAAATTTACTAAGAGCACAGGAGAATGAAAATGCTATAGGATGGACAGTATTATCACATATTGCCTTTCCATACTTTCCGATAAGCTCATAATGTGCGTACCCAGCGCTGGGTTCTACTCAGGGACTGTCAGCCTCAGAAGAACGGGGTGGGGGCGGGCACAGAGATGGTCATGTGCATACCATCCAACTCCATACCCTCCAACTCCATCAACTGAGAGCTATGCTTCATCCATTTCCATCAGGGAATTTAGAGAACATTAAAGTTGGGTCACCTAAGAGGATAATGGTAGGAAAGAAAATGTAGGGACAGAGATCCTGTAATAAGGAAATGATACTCTAGGATCAGCTTCTGACACACACTGGTATATGTCTTCTCTGACCTCAGATTCATTTGGAACAGTGAATGATAAAAGACTGGAAAACAAATGCTTCTTTATAGAACATTATCAGCTATCATCTTATGATTCCCTATTCCTAAACATAGGGTAATTCCTTCACCTCCCTGGGCTTTGGTGGTTCCTGGAATAGGGTGCTCCCTCAAGACTGAAAATATTTGGATTGTCTGGAAACTTGGCAGGCCTGCACTTCCTTTATTGGTAATGTTAATGCTTAAACTTCCAAGTTATGTGACATTGCTACCTTTGTTATTCCGACTGTGGAGTCCTTACCCCTTTGGTGGTATAAAACCTAGGATATTAGATCCCTCCCCCACCAATGAATCCTTAGTTGTAAACCTCCCTGCTTTAGGTGGGGTGCTTCCAAATGCCCCTTCCAAATGCCCTCGAAAGAAGTCAAAGAAACAAAGAGTTATTAACTGATTTTCCTCTTTTGCTTATTTTCATGTGAACACTCAAAATTAAGAGCAAAGGACATGAGAAACAGGCAATGAAAATAAGTTTTTGTAGAAAAAAAAAATTAGAAACTACCTGAGAAAATTATTCTGTGAGGTTCTGCCAACAAAGCTTTCTTCTGTTTTTCTGATGATCCAAAGCTGTGACAAAAATTCTTTGAAGGTACAGCGCTAGAGTCTATTTTGGAAAGCAGAACGCTATTTCCAGGAGTGAGGGAATGGAAAGATTAATGTAGGGCAAGGCATTCAAAGTCTGTATCGGGCCTGGGTGATAGTGGCTCACAGCGTCCTTCTTCAGTGGAAAGGCATAAGCTGGAATTTGAAATTATGACAAACACTGCCTTGATGCCTACGGTTTGTACTTTTAACCCCTTTGTAGCCTCTTTGAAAATACAAATCATCAGATTAAAAAAAAAAAAGGAAAAGACAAAGCATGCGATTCAAAACCACATTCATAGTGGAAAACAAACATCCAAAGACCATCATTTATACACAGTAAAGAAATACTGTCATTCTATTCAGCCAACATTTATTAAGTCCAGCTACGGGCCTGAAACTACACTAACATCACCAGTGATGATTTACTGACTGCCTGTGACTCGGTGAATACAGGTTTTTTGGTGGCTTCTCATTGAATTCTTACAAAATAATCCTAGGAAATGAGAACTATTAGGACTCTTTGTTTTACGTACGAGAAGGCCAGAGCTGGTGACTGAGCAGCTTGCTCACTCTAAACCTGCTGACTGAACACAGGCAGTCTGAGCTCTTAATCATTTGCTGAATTTCCTTCTAGGTCTTAGGTGCTAAGGGTGAAAGGATAAATATGATATGCTTTCCCCTTTCAAGAGCTCATTTTTTAAATACAAAGGGTAGCAGCATCCAGAAATACTAAAGTATACGATTAGTTGCTTTGACACCAGGTTATTTTAAAGTTATCTGATAAATTAGCACGAACAGAGAGAAAAAAATGAGAACAACGTATGTTGAGGCAGTGGCCCGACAGGATTATCCCGGTCTTTCCAGTTCCGTTTCCCCTCCTTCTTGGAGCCAGTATCTGGCCATTAAATACCTACCTTTTTAAACTTGTACTGACCAGATAAAATTCGACTCCCTATTTTGATAGATCAAATATGTGTACATTTGATATTAGCCTGGATGTTTGCTGTGGTGATACTGAGAGCATGTAAGCTCAGGCCCACTCGTTCAGTTAATTCATAGATTACATGCAGAGCTATATTCAAATAATGACATAGAGGGGTCATTAGGATTTGGAAAGCAACACAATCATTTCTATGGAAGGACTGTTAAATTCTAAGGAGCTCAAAATACTTGAAAACTGGAATTAATTTAGCTTCACAGCATCCGAAGCACAGAGGGGGTAATCTAAGGGGCTGACATCAGGTTTTCCTTTTTGCTTCCCGAGACTGTAAGTGCCCCAAGGCAGCCTCCATCTATACTGTTGGCCTTGATAACCCCAGGACCTAGCACAGGACTTGATCCACAGTACTGTCAGAAGACTTGAGTAAAATGTTTAGATAAACGGAAAATTGCAAAATCAAAGGGTCTTGCCTTTGCAGCCTTAGGGTTTACGTGGTCCAGCCAAAAAAGAGAGAAGTAAATAAACAAGTAAGTAAGCAAAAACAGTGTCCAAAACAGTCAGGGTAAGCATCTGACTTTTGATTTTCACTCAGGTCATGATCTCAGGGTCATGAGATGGAGCCCCGCATTGGGCTCCACGCTGGATGTGGAGCCTGCTTAAGATTCTCTCTCTCCCTCTCCTTTCTCCCCCCCCGCCTCTCAGAACAACAACAACAAAAAACAAAAAACAAAAAACAAAACCCAATGTCTAAGCAGTTTCTTGCATGTCTGGGTTGTCCATCTCACATGTTTAGCCTTCTTCAGGATACTATGTTCAAACAGACACTCAAAGTGCATTTTCTGGGTGAATGCACTGAAATCACAGCACAAAGTAATGACAAGGCTTCCCTTGATCCTCCAGCGAGGATTAGCTATATGATCTGTTCACACCCAAACAGGACTCTTTTGAGCATCACGAGGCAATCTCCCTCTACCTGAATTTAAAGAACTACCATTCCACAACCTGAGTCTAATGTAAGAGTAGATTTAATGCAATTCTTCTGAACCTGAACAGGGGGCAAAAGCCCCCTGTTGGGTTAGCAACCCAAGTTTGATTTGCAGCCACTCATCAATACTGAGGAAATATAATAAAAAAAAGAGACATAGCACCCTAAAAAAGACATCATATTTCTAAAATCACATTTATTATAAAAATGAATAAAGAATGAGTGAAAAACAAATTTCAGGGTCTTGGCTACGTTGGATTACCCCTGAGGACGGAGTTTGGGTAGCCTGGATCTATCAAGTCGACAGATAATCTGAAAACCTTATGTCTGCCATTACACCCCACCTCTTCCCCCCCGCCCTGGCCTCCCCCCCCAAGTCTTTTACCAGAATTGATCCCCTGTTTCTGGCCCTTCCCCCCATCTGGTGGAGGTGCTAATGAGTAGTGAAATCGCCAAAGGTCAGGCAGCAGGGGGAGCTGGGAAAACAAAGCAAAGAAGGAGACAGGAGGCTGGATCATCTAAAAACTCAGTAATCAGTCCCTGGGTAACAGAGCTGGCTGTGGCAATAAAGGTTCTTGGGCTTTACAGCCCTCAATGCTTGAGAGCCATTAGCTACAGAAAGAATGTTCCCGTCAAGGACTTAACCAGGAGAAAAAGCATGGGTAAACTGAGCAACCTGCCTAAATGTCTTCAGCTCATCAAAACACAGAAGTCCTGCTTTTAGTCCAACGTAGAGACAGGAGGCTCGATTCAATCCCATCAAATTGAAATTTTGCCAAAAATGGTTAAATACTTGTGTCAAATACTGAAGAGTTAGAATAAGGAATTCCTGGATTAAAAAAAAACCTTAAAATAAATGCAGATACCACCCTTAAAAACAGAACAAAACTATTTTCTTGAAGTATGGGACAGTTTTACCTATGTTGCCTGGTAAAAATTACACACACACACACACACACACACACACACACACATAGAAAGAGAGAGAGCATATTAACTGTATTTATCATGAGAATTTCTAATATTTTAGAAATACATACTGCCATCATAAATACTTTGGGTAAGCATAGGTAAATATGTGTATGGTGGTATGGGTAAAGTCTTAAATATCTTTAACTACCATATAATTTCATATTCTTTGAATTCCATAACACCTGACAGTTAATAAGAGCGTAATTGAGATAACTGTCTTAGGATTTTACTGAGCTGATTATTCTGTGTATAGAAATAGGACATTTATCGGAACAACCTCCTCCTGTAATTTGCCACTCAATCAAGTGGAACAAAAACATGTTCTTCCTTGATTATAGTCTGAGAAGACCACATGGTTTTTGTGGAACTGTGGTGGTATCACCTGAGTGGCAGACCCCAAGGTCAATGGCTGTATAGTTGTGAATAGCCAGGATCTGGTAGAAGTTGGCTATGCCAAACTGAGCAGGATGACAAAACAGGGCAGGTTATCGACCTCTTTTTTAAAGACTTCGTTTAACAGAATAATTAAGAATAGCATTTCAATATTCAAACAAGTAATAAAGGAGATTAATCTTGAATCAAAATATGAATGATCAAATCCAATTCTTGCCTTTGGAGTATGATTTATTTCTTAGTATTTTTATATTTAATCTTGCATTTTTGAAGAGTTATTTTAGTAAATTTTGCAGTAAGTTATTAAAAGAGAAAATAAAGTTAAATCACTTTTCTCCCAGAGAGTTCTATTAGAGTTTGCAAAGTACTCCATTTTTATCAGAAAATATGGCAGAGGAGATGGTTTCAGAAAACACGGCTTACCAGTTTTAAACACATTATATGTATCGAAAGACTCATATTTAAGTTACTGAGCATATAGCAAAGAGCCATGTGCTTTTGGGGAAACATCTCCATTTTTTAATGCATGTTATTACTACAAGTTTTTAAGGGAAAATGGTTTTGCCTCCACACACTCCATTAGCAGTTCTTGATGTTTTATCAAAGTCATTTCTTCCTCTCCGACTCCCATAAGAAAGTTACAAGTATCTGCAATGTGCATTATTTGATACTTCTTTCTAAACATCAAAGTTATACTTCAGTTTAAACAAAGCAAGTGTTAAATTACAAATGGCTAAAAGTTAAAAAAAAAAAAGAGGGAACAAACATCTGGAGGGGAAAAGTCATGGAAATGAAAACCTAATGTTTGAACTTCAACATCAGATTTCCAGGTTCCTCAATGCACTAATACTTGGGATCTTTAGAAGAAATCCAAAGAGTTTTAATCAGTCTAGAGAGTAATAGGTTTTATGCTGATTTAATTTCCTGTACTTGATCTTCACATCATCACTTAAGTTTCTAGATGTCTTCAAACTTGAAAAAACAAAAAGCCTTTGTTGCCTATCTAGAATCCTCCCATGTCTGACCAACAGCTGAAATTACATCACTTTCCTGTGCATCACAAGCTCTGAAAAGACAACTGCCTCTTCAAAAGAGATGGAATGGAAATGCATATTTTTACATCAGTGTACTGCACACACCCCATTACCAAATAAAGAGAATGAGCAACCCACCCCCAAAACAGCTGGGTTTCGTTAGTGACCAATCAAAGTTCAGCTTCAGCAACTGGTCCTTGGTTCAATTTCTAGGTCAATCTCAGTATCTCCAGAAGGTTTGTTGGTTGGTTGGTTGGTTTTTTTCTTTACATACCATTAATTCATATTGGGGCTATACTTTCCTTCTGTCCTGTTTCCTTTCTCATAAAGATATTCAGAAAACAAAACACCTACAAACATCTTTGTTCCCACTGCTTTATTCTTTATTATTCTGTCCTTGCTTCTTTTCCTCCAGAAGCACTTCCCTAAGCAACATCTGGATGGAGCCTTTCACCCTCCAGGTTCACACCTTCTTGAGCCTTCACTCCATTCTCTCAAACTTTTTCCAAATATTTTCCATCACTAACTCTGTTCTGTGACGAGCTCCCTTCCTAGGCAAAAACTGAGAAAGGCAAATATTAAATGCCTCGTCTCAACTGGCAGAAGGACTGACTAATGGAACTCTATAGAGGTTCCAAGAAACCAGCACATCTCTGGGTGCGCATATTGAGACACACAGGAGGAATCATACTTTTCAAATTGATGAACAACACATGACACCAAACCTTTACAATTAGAGGAGAGGCTTTTAAGCTGCTACGTGCAATTTTCCTCTTAACTGAAAATAGATTTAAAATGTACTTTAGGATTATTTATAAGCAGTTTTTAAGATTGATGATACTAAGCCTAGATACATTAAAGACATAATGATACCACCAAGGGTGCTTGCTTAGTTGAATGCATGACTATCACCTTGCTCCATGTGTGTGACTACTGGTAGCTAGCTATAAGTAAGTAGGGTTTAGGCTGTTGGTGGTAACTACATGAAAATGTACAGTGGAATTAATCATAGTATCTAACATTATTTGAGCACTTGCATGTGCTATGCCTTTTATTAAGCCCTTTGCATGGGTGATCTTATTTAATCCCCACAACAACTCTATGTATTAGAAATGTATCTAACAACTATGAAAAATATGCTGCTCTTACCACCTTTTTAGAGATAAGGAAACCGGATCTTTTAAAGGTCACGTAATTTGTTCAAGATTCCACAGTTAGTCAAGTGATGGGCCAGAATCGGAACTCAAGCCATCTGAATCCAGATCCTGAGCTCTGAACTGTAAGACCAGCAGGAAATTTAGGTCCCACTTCTCTCTCCTTCCTTTACCTCTCACCTCCTCCACACCAAAACATTTTTAAAAAGTAGAAGTCCAGACTAGCTCATTGAATTAATAGATCCAGAATCTAATTCAAACTCGGGGGGTTGGGGAGGGCACAAAGGAGAATAAAGGAAAGACTAGAAGTGCTCTTAATCAAAGTCCAGTTAATATACTCATTGGATTTGCCGCTGGTCCATTCCCTCGCCGAAGCAAGACTGATGCAAGTTTCTCCCCTACTTCTATGCATGTACTTTTGGTTAGTCAACTCCTGAGTAGCCTACCAACTGCCGATTCCAATCACGTCAGGTGAGAGGGTTACCCTGCAGATGTTTTTTCCAGGCCTGTTACCTGACACGGTAAGATTTGTAGGACATCTTTTTTAAAGGTGAAAGAGCTTTAAAACAAAAAAAAAAACAAAACAGCTCAGAAGAATACAAGGGTAGCAATTTGGCTTTTTGGCCATGTACCTAGTAACTCTAGTCTGTTAAAAAAATCTATCTCTAACACAAGGAAATCGGTGAATGACACCATTGGAAAGAATTGAATTTACTATGAGGTCCAAGCCCATTGCCTATGGAAAATACAATAATTAATTTATTTCTTTAGCAGGAGCTTTCCTGCAAAGAACGCCACTGAACTGAAAGCCTCGCGGCGGCTGGCTTCACACTCTACCCAACAGAATATATACAAGCAAAGAGGAAACACACCATCACGAAAAAATACACAATTTCCTTTTATTTCCTCTTCTGACTAGAACAACTCTTCTTTGGGGACCAAGTCAGGGAGCCGTAACAGTTCACTACACAATATTTTCCATTCTCACAGCCAACAAAAATTAGAAATCACCCCTGTCAATGAGGATGACCCAGTTGTTCCCAGAAAGCAAGGGCCTCCACGGTGGATGCCTCTCATGGGCTTCTGATCCAGCATGAAGATCAGATGCCTGGAATCCATATCTCCCTCCAATGAGTAAGAATCCATTAAGAAAAAACAAAAACAGAAAAAAAGCACCTAGGTCCTTGGCTGGAACACTGGCTGTGTAAAGATGAGTGGTAGGAAATAAAGCCATAAAGATAGGTGGGTGTAAACTGTGGGGGCCTTGAAAGCGCAAGGGCAGCTTGTAATTAATTCAGTGGCTGGCTGTGCAACCACAGAAAGTTTTGGAGAAAGAACGGTGACATGACTATAAACTACAGATGTTACTGGTGAACATTATAGGATACCCCAAGAGTAGAACAAGTACAAGGCAGAAAGACCAGCTAAGAGGCAAGCTATGGAAAGAATCTAAGTGTCCATCTACAGATGAATGTTTAAGGAGATGTGGGGGGGGTGTGTGTATGTGTGTATCACATATGGGATGGAATATTGTTCAACCATGAGAAAGCAGGAAATGTGGCCATTGGCATGGATGGAACGTGAGGGCATTATGCTTAGTGAAATAAGTTAGACAGAGGAAGACAAATACTGTATGATCTCACTTACGGGTGAAATCTAAAAAAACCTAATTTTATAGACAGAGAGAGTGGAATGGTGGTTGCCAGGAGTGGAGGGTGGGGAGAGTGAGGAAAGGCTGGTCAAAGGACACAAACTTCCAGTTATCAAGTCTGGAGATCTAGCATGCGGATTGTAGTTAACAACACTGTATTATATGTTTGAAAGTTGTTAGGAGAGTAGATCTTAAATGGTCTCACCACAAAAAAAAAAAAAAGGAAGAAATGGTAATTATGTGAGGTGATGGAGGCGTTAACAAATGTTACTGCAGTAATCATTTTGCAATACATTAAGTATCAAATCAACGCTTTGTATTCCTTCAGTCTACACAATGCTGTATGTCAACTGTCTCTCCATGAAGCTAGGGGACACAAGAGAGGTCACACTTGATGGAAGCTCTCGTGCCCGTTAACTTTCATTGTCTTTGCTTACAATTTCTTTCATTTGAGCAGCATTAATCTCATGACTTCAAAGAACTTACCATTTTCTATTATGCTGCATTTTAGAAAGTTTATACAGGTCTGCCCTCTCAAAGTTCTGATGCTTAGAAATTGGCAGACTTGTATTTACATGTATGCTAATCCCAACTTGGTCAACGACATGCTCACTAGCATATAATGGAAGCAGCACTTTTTGACTTCTGAGACTAAGCAGCTTTATCCTCATCTGCCAGAACACTCTGGGAACCTTGAGTGTGTGTCAGAAGGCAGACCATCTACCCTGAGACTACCAAGCTGGAAAGGCCATGTGTGTGGGTGTTCCAGTGGACATTCCCAGATGCACCCAGACTTCAAGCCCATCTTGCAAAAGCTCCAGACCCGTGAGTGAAGAAGGCTCCAGAGAGCATACTCCAAGTACTGGAGTCACCCCCAGCTGCTTGAGTCCTCTCACTGGGGCCCCAGACATCTGGAAGCAGAGACAAGGCTTTCTGCTGTGCCCTGTCCATATTCCTGACCCAAAGAATCCATGAGCATAATAAAATTGCTTTTTTTAAAAAACATTAAGTTTTGGAGTGGTTGATTAATCACTAATAGATAACTGGAACCATATGTACAACAAGAAAGGTGATAAACCCACCGGTTGCGGAGCCCACACTTGAAACATGATACTTAGGTCTGGGTGACATATTTCAAAAGATTAAAAAACAAACATACTCAGAAAAGAATAACAAGACTGTTCCTTTGGGGGGAAAAAATGAAAGGATTGAAGATATTCAGACTAAAAAAGACAACAAAGGGTATGTGTTAATTGTCTTCAAATATTTGAAGGGCTATCAGGAGTAAAAGTAAAAACAATTACTCTGTATCTTCCCAGGAAAGGAGGCCTGCTACAGGGAGGCAGACAGAAGAATTTTCTAATGTTCAGAGCTTTCCAAGAAGGAAGAGGCAGCCTTAAGAGGTAGTGAGTTCCCTAACACTAAGGGTCTCAAACAGTCCAGATGATTACCACCTGGTGGGTAGGTCTGGAGAGAATTCATTTATTGACCAGAAGGTTGAATGAAATGCTCTTACTTTAAGGTTACATTGCAACTCGGAGATGTTTTTAATCTAAAGATCATCCCCATTTCCTTGTGCTAAGAAATCTAATCCCAACACATGTTGAGCAGAGGAAAAAAAAATACAAGATGCATAAATTAAATGAAAGGCAATACCACAGTATAAATAGAAAGTGATGTAGAACTCTAGAGGAAAAGGAATGGCATACCAACAGGAAAATATAGTCCAGCATAGCAGCAAAGACACTTAAAAAAAGATGAAGCATGCAGAATAAACCAGGGAAGAGAGAAAAGGACATCCAAAGATCCCTTTGCAAGAAGAGACCTCGTATAGAGGATGTCTTTATCTTTCTTGAGAAATGCCTTTAGTCATATTCAAGACTTTTCTCCTCTGTCAGTGGGAAAGACAGACCAAAAGAACATGGGTAGTGTAGCAGCAAAGGGAACAAGGTTGAAGTGGTAAAATGAGCGAAGCTCCTCAGTGATCACTGGGTTTCTGGCCTCGAGGAGCTACAGGACCTGTGTGCCTGTGGGATCAAGGGCACCTGCCTGGAAGCCACGGTAGCTAACGTCAGTCCGCGGGAATGACTACTAAGGGAAGCAAACAGATCTGAAACTAAAAACCTGGTTTCCTAAAAAGCCAACGTAAAAAGGAAAAACACAAGCCACCTCTAAAATGAGATGGGTCCAAAGCAAAGCCATGAGGGAAACAACAACAAAAAAAAAAAAAAAAAAGGAGAAGAAAAGAAAACAAAGAAAACGTTACAAAGTTATCTCATACACATTTCATCTGATTTTATCTCCATTTGTAATCAACTTCCAAGGTTTCATAATACCCTTTAACCTTAGTTACTCAACCCACGGAACAAGTCATCTCATTGTTACCCCTGTTTGAAGGAAGAGTGGAGACTCTTTTCATGTTGATAAGAGATAGAAAGAGTCACTCCCAGGAAAGAAAAGCATTGGGAGTAAACTCTTGGAGCCTAATGGTAAAGGGTGGTGATAATTCGGCGCTTGCCTTAACCCTTTCCAAAGACTCATTGAACCAGAAGTCAGAAATACATGTAATTGATAAAATAAAAGTAATTTTCACTTAAAAAACGAAAAACAGAAAATTTTCATTACCAAGAAGAAAAAAAAGAGCCCAGAAATTATATCTGATTACTCACCCATTTCCTAGGTCTGCCTCTTGGCCGTTTTTCTCCAGTGGCTTCTGCTTTCTGCAAAATGAAAAAGGAAGTCATATTGTTTCCTACCTGACATTATTTATAAGTGCTGCACCGAGGGACACATTCCAAGTAAGAATGTTCTGGTTTGCGATGAGGTATGGAGATTGCTTTAACAATCCCCTTCTC
The DNA here is from genome assembly GCF_003265705.2 of Callorhinus ursinus. Classification (NCBI taxonomy): domain Eukaryota; kingdom Metazoa; phylum Chordata; class Mammalia; order Carnivora; family Otariidae; genus Callorhinus; species Callorhinus ursinus. The sequence continues at coordinate 38,486,226 of NW_027397076.1, forward strand.
CATGAAGGCTCATCTTCTTCTCCATGTTAGAGTAGATCCTCCTTCCCGGGTGTTTCATTGCATGATGCGCAGAGATATCTACGCATCTCTCACCCTCAAACACTCCCCTGGAATGATCTCCTCTGAAATGCATGAAAATGCTTTTAATAAGCCATTTTGCTTTTATTTCTATCCACAATAAAAAAAATACTCCCACATAACCATAAATATATAAATCATATAAAATACTCCCACATATCCACAATATAAAAAAATACTCCCACTATATCCATGATTTAGAAAAATCATGTCTCTTAAGTGATTTTGTTTCCATGTCACAGCTAAAGTTACAAAAATTAAAACTGATATATTGCTTTACAACTTAAAAAGCACTTCTACCTACATTGCCAATCAAAAGTAAGTCTAAAGTAAGAATACATAGGCTTTTAATGAAAAAAAAAACCAAACATTTGCATAGGTCTACATAGTTAATTTCCTATTCCTTGCCAAAAACAATCACGTGTCAATCAATTCATTTAAAGCAGAGAGAGATTAAAAAAAAAGAGTTGGCAGAAATCGTCAATGTTTGTCCCTGTGATGGAAACTAGGGTTGCCAAAAATAGTAATTAATAAAAATGCATATTATTATCAATAAGTCCCCACTCAACACAGACCTGACATGAATATATATCTAACTACCTTGAGAATTTATTGCTTCAAAGAAGATTTTTTCTGGTATCACACTTGTTTTTGCCTTTTGCATCAAATTTAACATCATCTATAAAGTAATTTCCTTATGTTTATGACCCCTACTCCAATCCCCAAATACACCAAAACACACATACACACACACGACATACATCTTCTATAAAAACATATGTTTATACTTTTCAGGATAAAGAAAAGTTAGTACACACTCTTCTATATATAAGAATCATCCCAAGGCTATAGAAACACAATAATACAGGTAACCTGAGCCAGCATAAGTTGTTCTGCATTGTGCTTTTGTTACCTAAGTTAGCAGCCAGTAGGTACTTGGTCCAGTGATATTAAAATTACCTGTTATAACTGTCTACACTGCCAAGTGAGACTCTTCTTTCTCTCTTCAATCTGCCTTATAAAAAGAGATGGAGATAGATGATAGACAGACACACACACACACACACACACACACACACACACACACACACACACACAAAATAAGCCACAAGATTCCTCACAAATACTATCTCCCTGACCTGGCATTACTAACCAACAGGTCCTAGGAATTAACCCAAATTCTGTATGATGATAATACTGTTAGTTCACATTTATTGAGCACATGTGTTATCTTCATCTTTAATTTTTACAACAGCCTTATAAGGTAGGTATTATAACTTCTCTTATTTTGCTGATGAGCAACTAAGTCTTAGATAGTTGAGGAAAGTCACACACAAAGGCGGTACAAGGCATGCCTGGGAGCCTGGGGTTTGAGCCCCAGGTTCTGTTGGCCTCTAAAAACTGGCTTCCTCCCCTCCTCACAATACTACTTCCTCTTAGCATATGCGCATTCGCTACCATATGGAGATATTTTAGTCAACTAAAATTGTCGCTGACTCAGCTAATTTCCCTGAACAGAAGGAAACCTGGTAGCCTTTAAGAGCTCAGTCTAACCGTTAGGTTTGGGCACCATGGGTCATTTACTACCTGTGCATGGACTCATTTATTGTCAGGGGTCAGCGGCACTGTCTTACCTTTAGTCAGAGGGCATGAATTAAATTAAATGAAAGCCAGGAGTACCCAGGGAATCACACCCTCTTTCTGAGTGCTGTCTTAGGGAGAGAGAGTTGTCTTAAGGGGAACACAGACTCTACTTTGGAAAGCTTGGATTCAAATCCCTGCTCTGCCACTTTAGCTTTATGACTTTGGGCAGGTCCCTGAAAAACTTTAATTTGGTTTCATGTGTGACATGGAGAGAATGCCTCCTAGGAGGATCGAAGTGCCCACCATAACTGCGGTGCTCAGTCAATGCTCTTTCACGCCTAACAAGATGGAGCTCTTCAAGGGAAAGTTTTCCTTCAAGTTAGTCCAATCTCAAAGAAGGTTCAGTCAATGCAAATATTCCATTACACCCATCTGTCACCTTTAGAATGAAGCTTTTAAGAAACCCTTTGGCTAGTACACAGTGAGTTACAGGAGTACAAAATTCCCTAATACAGAAGCAGTGTCTGATTTAATTTTTGGGATCAACTGTGAGATTGCACAGTTTACCCAGTAGTAAATTACACAAACATGGAAGATAGAAATCCTTTTTAATGGGCACAGGGATGGTAGGTGGCGTTAAGAGGAGGAGGTTATTGACCTTCAAGGCTAGACAGTGCCACACCAGCCTTTCTTGGTACAGTTGTTATGTTTCAGGGGCCATGATGGGATCCAGGAGTATCTAAAATCTGCTAAAGAGAAGGTTGTTTTCTAAAAAGGGTTTCACTGCATTTCAAAGTCAGAGAAAGAAAATCTCTCCAAGAGAGAGAAAGCCCTGCAAATAAGAGGACTTTAAAATGAGCATCTCATTGACAAAAAGCCTATTCAAAAATAAAATTCGCACCATTAACTAAAGGGCAAAATATCACAATTATCACTTGGACTTGTTAAAAGCAAACTGGCTCCTTGGTCTTCAGGCCAGTGTTACATGTAAACTGAAACCCTCTTCGGAGTCTAAATCTAGAAGAAACACATTAACTGTGCTGTGTGGCGTCGATCGGGGAGGTTTTCATTGTTCTTTAAAACCCACATTATTTAATCATTCTGATCAAACTTCACAAAGGCTGCAAAACAAGTTAGAATTTTAGTTTGTAAACCAGAAGAGATCCAGGGTTTTTATATAGAGGGAAACACTGGCTTTAACTTTTTTCCTGTGTTTAATGCTCTCCAGAATATTATTTTTCAATAGAAGATAAACAAAACATTTCAGGGGCTTGTTTTGTTTCTAATACATCAACACACACAATACTGTGAGAGTATATATTTGGTTTCCCTTCACCAGAGTGGAATTTGGTTCTATACTACAAACCCATGTATAATTGAGACAGTAACTTATTTTAAGTATTCACAGCTTATGGGTGTGGAGGGGTGGGTGTGGGGGAAGAGGCTGGGAATTCTGCATTTGTAAAAACGGAGATTTCAGACTATGGCCACACGATTTTACAAATACTTGCAATTACCACATCATGTCTTGTTAAAAGTGTTATTTATTCCTTGCTTATTTTCATATTTTGCCTTCCTAAAAAATTTTAGATTCAGAACAGTATGTTTCATTGTATAATATGCTTAGAAGCAAGTTCATGAGGGTTGGGAAGAATGTTAAGTGGGAAATGTAATTTTTCCTCTTTCTAAGAAGTCTGGTACTCCAAGCTCTTACATGTTACTCCACACTAAAAAATAAATAAATAAATAAAATAATTGAAAAAGGAAATTCATCTAACAAGTATAACTCTTAAGCTTGGAAACAGCGTTTACATTAGTGCCTGGTACATAAGATGTGCTCACACACTTACTGATGAAGAAGGAAAGAGAGAGAGAAACACTGGTGTTTATATCACGTGTGTCTTATTTCCTTCTTGCCGTCAGAATTCTGCAGCATTTTGTCTAGACCCTTTATTGAACAAATAAGAAAACTGGATGTGTTCTGATCTCCAAAGACATAGTCCTGTGGGTTTTGGGGGCCAGAAGTCTGGGGGGGGGTATTAGCTGCAGTAGGCACCCATTTCGAATCCCTTTAAAAGCTTATAGAGAACTACTCTCCAAAGGGTTTCTTGAAACCTAACTTCTAACCTGCCTTTCAGGTTACTGGACATAACATAACCAACGTTGTAGCAAATATTTTACAAAATATCCGACAGCACATAGTACTTGGAAAGATCATAAGCATTAGAGTCAGATTTAAATTCAAGCCCAGGTGCCATCATTTTCTAGAGCTGAACATTAGACATGTCACAGTTTACAACTTGGAATTAGTTTTCCCATTTGTGAGATGAAGACCATACTATATACATCAGAGGATTAGGGAGCTAATACATGTGTAAAATGCCTGACAAAAGCTCCAGCATGTGGTAGGTACTCAAATGTAATTTCTTCTCTCCCCCCATATTTTAAAATGCTACCCTTAAAAAGAATACCTCCCAATTCTGAGTGATTTTTCTGAGCATTATCTTGCATTATCTTACTTAAATAGGACAGCCATTACTTGCTCAGTTTCACAAAATGTGAGATTAAGCCAACTGCCCACGTTCGTAAGTAGTGAAACTGAGACCCAGTGTGATTTCAAGGCAATAAAGGGTCTGTTCTTCTGGGAGATAGTTCATATAAAATAAAAGAGCCATGGGCAGATTTAAAAAGAAAAGAAAGACTTCTAGGGTGAAAATCAAATGAGTCATTAAAAGTAAAACATTTCCAAGTTTCCTATAAAGACACAGACAATTGCTGAGATTGGAAACTAAGAGAATTATCCAATTCTGACTTCTCGGTCAAATTTAAATAGCTATTAATTTTTGTTACTTTAAATGCTCTCATCACATTTTATATGCACTGTGATAATGCATGAAAGCCCAAACTCCCTCATCCCAAATCAATCAGTGCCTCTGCACACAGAAAAAAAAAAAAAATAAAGCTAGAAAAATATTTGGGCATAGTACCTTGTTTTGTTTTCGTGTATCTTTATCTTTACAGACACAGTTTTAAGACTAAGACCTGCAGACCGAAGAGCATATGGAGTGAACTATCCAACGTCTAGAAAGTCACATTTTATTCCTTTCAGTTGTTCTTTTAAACATATAAACAGTGCAAATCAATGTGCACTGGCATTAAAATCAACTGGATCATTGAACAGGCTAAGCACTATTTCTCATTTTACTTTTTTGATAATCCAGCTCTGTGGGGCTCCAAATTTTAAGTGCAACCATCTTTAGTCTTCAAAAGATGTTGCGAGTTTGCCATCACTCCATATTTTACAATAGGAAATATAAGTGAATTCTATCGTCCATTGTAGTTCATGCTCATCTTACCCAAGGAAGCCCTTATTTCAACTCCCATGTCATTATTTACAGACGCCTGTCTTCACCTGTACAAACACTAACTTAAAGCCAAGGCCAAAATGACAGGAAGAGCTACTTTCAAAGTTTAAGGTTCTCCTCCTTTAAACCATCGCTCTACCTTTTTTGTAATCAGAAGAATCAATAACTATGATACAAGAGTTGACAGGGGTTACCTTCTGAGCAAACTGCCCCCTATAGCACCATGGAGAAAAGACAGTGACTGTACCATTCCTCTCTAAGTCAATAAGAAGATGCCATTCAAAACTGTTCAGTGTCTTAAGACAACAGAGAACACCACAATAACCTAAAATAGAATCACTTTTCAACCTTTTTCTCCTGAGTAGAACAAAAATTCGTAACTGGAAGTTTTAGAATCTAGGATAGTGAAACTCATTATTCTACTCTCGTGCCAAGCTAGGTGGTTCCAAGGTGAGCTCTGAAAACCACAGAGGGTGAGCTGACAACACATGATAGGCTGGAATGCCTTAACGGACATAAAATGCTCTTCAGCCTCCATCTATTCTCAAGAAAGAACTGAAACACAATTGAATACCAGTCTAGGATGCTCTATCTCCTTAGCAGAATGATTGGTTGAGACTTTGAGATGAAAAGGAGCCAGGTTGTGGGTCAAAGCAATGAGGAGCTCTGGATGATAAGTTTAGAAGAATGACAGCTTCTAGAAAATTAGAACTATGGGTCCCTTGAAGTAAAGTTTTACTTCGTGAAAGAATCCAAACGTGTCTGAATTGCCCATATTTGGATCATAATCTGTGATGACTCAAAGGCATCATCAGATAGAATTTACTGATGCATTAAGGCTTGGTCCTCCCTGGCAAAGTGAAGTGGCAATAAAAGAAAAAAGAGTCAATTGCTTAGGTAAATCAGCATAAAATATCAAGATAATGGAGACAACACTTAGGTTTTACTCAGTTCCACCCATCTGGGTACAAATATTTGCTACAACGTTGGTTATGTTATGTCCAATAACCTGAAAGGCAGGTTAGAAGTTAGATTTCAAGAAACCCTTTGGAGAGTAGTTCTCTACAAGCTTTTAAAAGGATTCAAAATGGGTGCCTTTTGTTTGTTTTATATATTACACAAATCAATTTTATATTCTTCAGATAGGGCCCTGAATCCCAGTGGAAATTACCATTCAAACATACAGGAATCAAACAAAATCATTCTAATCACACAGAAACCATAGCTGGAACTGTATGACAACTTCCAATGCCCATCCTTCCATGACTTACCTAATAATGATGCCTTTGGTTACTCTCTTCAGTTGGACCTATTATATTCTGAAAAAAATCTTGTCCTCACTCAGCATCTATGCTCTAACATTTATTTCTCTGAAATGATGAATAAAACCTACATCCCCTATCACAAAATACCTGTGCTTGGTGTTAGTAATCATTTATGAAAAGTCAACCACATTTCTAAGAACACAATTAGAAGAAAAGCACAAATCCGCCTTTATAGGGTCCAATCAATACCAGACCTTTTTTTGTACAAGCAAATGGAAGGTACAGATCAAATGTTTACCTGAACACCTTATTTGAAGTATACATACTTTACCTAGATGATATTTTCATTCTGCACCTTGCTCTCTAGCTCTGGCCATTCCACCTAGAGTCAAAAGGAAGTTCAAGCAAATCTATGACACTATGAAGTAGGGCTGTCTCACACCTGAGATCTTTTTATATGCCATTTCCTTCTATTAAAATTTAATTCAGTCTCAGAAAAAAGTTTTTGCCCTGAAAATACCTGAATGAGAATTGGCTTGAGGCTTACAGATGAACTTGACTTTGACCTTAAACACTGGAGAACGAGTGACAACCCCTCTAGTATTCTCTCATGATTACAAAGCCACAGCAAAACCCCTAAACACACAGGAGATTATATCTTTCTCTTCTCTAAACAGGCAAAATGCAAAAATACAAAGTATTTCCATCCAGCACAAACATGAGAGGAAAACAAAACAAAAAAGAAATTGAGAGACAACTGGTCACAGGTATACCTCAAACTAAAACATAAATTACAAGGTCAACACACACACACACACACACACACACACACACACCAATAAATTATTTATTCAGGAAAACATTAACTTCTGATTTCTTTTATTAAGATAGCAATATGAAACTGGTTCAGGGAGAAATTTTGAGCACTCAGATTGGACTTCTCAGGAATGACTAGAATTGCTACATAATGGTCATCCATGGGAATCTGTCATGATGGAGCATAAGCAGATTGAAGAATTATTACCTTCTCTTTCAAAAGTTCCAAGCAGAACAAATTGTGCTTTTATAAATGTTTGTTTTATATATTACACAAATCAATTTTATATTGAATATGGCCTGAAATTAAAGTGCTAGCTAATTGAGTAGTTGTCCACTTGGTCTTGCAACATTCAGCGTGCATTGTCAAGTTTCACATTGCTAATTTTCCAACAAGCAGTTTTGTTTTCAAATGCCCCAAGGCCAGTGACTGAGTCCAAACACAAACTTTGTAAGTAAAGAAACTCCAAGCAGCAAGAAATTTTAAACACACATCATGAGGATTCCAGTGTATGTTGCATCTCTTCTAATTTTAGAGTTCTGTTCTCCTATATACTTACCAGTTTTGTTTTATATTTTTCATTGGGATGAATCTCAGTTTGCACAAGAATACCCAATTTATTAATCACAGGAGACTTCTCATATCTATACTGGTCAGTCTAGAAGGGTATGTTTATCTTACATGTTATGAACAATATAACTTTTTCTGAAAAAGATTGCTTCTCAAAGTCCTAACAAACATGTTTTGTCAGAGTACAATATATGTTTGATAAACAAATTTATGTTTGATAATCATGTTTACATAGGGTAGTAACAAACTCAATAAATACTGATTTGAAAGTGAAAATACCTTAAGTTTACACATGCCATGAACAATTCATCAATGTCATTCATTATTTTGCAAAGTATTATCTTCTCTAAATGAAGCGTAATTTATAAAACTGAAGAAATATAACAGTCGTGTTATGGGCAAATATATTTACTCATTTTTATTAGAAGGGACTTTTATACTAGAATTGTGTGAAATAATTTTGTCTGGATGAATGAAAGCTATCAGGGAAAGATTTCTGTGGGAAAAAGAAAATCAATTTCTGTTTTAGAAGTTGTAATAATGTATACATATGCAGGAAGAATTATCAGAAAGATGAGTAGCCTAGCAGGATCGTTTGTAAATGCCTATTACTAAAACAACTAAAAATAAATCAAACCTTACTTGGGAGGAGACCAACTTTTTTGTTATTTTGCTTTAGGTAGTAAATTAGACACAAGTCTCAGCTTTCCTTGTGTCAATAAAGATTTTGTTAGTCAGTGGTAAGCTTTTCAAAATGAAGAGAAGCATCTCTTTACTCATTCAAAAAAATGTACTACAGTGCAATGTGAAAGATGAGATTCATTTTCCTATTTTTGCTTAAAATTTTAAATCAATTATTTATGATGAGATATACAGATTTCTTCCTGGGAGATGTTGTAATGATGCATTTTTCAGAGCAATTACATCAGAGTTTCAAAGTTTGTTAGCTACCTACCAAGATATTCCTTTGCCATTTCATTAGAGTAAAATTAAGTTAGGTAAATCCCACATTTATGCAACATTTAAAAACTCCTTTGTTAAATTAGCTCCTTTCAGCTAATTTCATAAACCAGGTAAAAATGTAACAAATAGGAAATATTCATATTAGAAATATCAGATTATTTACTGTCAGTTCTAAATGACAAGGTAATTTAGAGCTACTTCAAAGTTTATTGATTAAATGTGGGTCACAATGAAATCGTCACTCTGTGAAGCAGTTTTATTTAAATACATTAGAAATCTGCTCCTTCACTTCAGCTCTGTTCAAGATTATTAAAATAAAACAGACAAGAACTCATAGTTACTCCCTAAACAACTTTTATATGTATCACTGGTTGCTATGGCAGTTTATAACACTGAAAACTATCACATCTAACGTGGTTAGTGCCCACAGTCACAGAGAAAACCACACAAAACATTAGTCCCCAAGGATGACCTTACAGTCCTTTTTAACAAATCCTGTACATGATGTACTCAAATCTACTAAAAGGTATACCATAATTTACTTCTGAATTTTGAGCCTTTGTTTTCAACTAATATACAGCCCTACAAATAAAATACAGAAACTTCTTTTGATTTCTTTATAAAGTTAAAAAAAAGTGAGTTTCATATTCACCTTCGCTTCTCTGTACATGCATTGACCCTGAGATACTTCCTCTTTGCTAGCTCAAATACAACCAACATGAAGATACTTTAAACTGCAATTTAAAATTTATAAATAAAAACACTGGAACTTATACCTGACTGGGTTCTATCCTGCTCCAAAATACACAATAAATGAATCAAATACTTGTTTAAAAAAACTTCTCATTGTCCCATTTAGAGCATTGCTCTATCACCTGATGGAAAACCATTTTGAGAGATTATGATATATTATATTGCAAGTTTATTGTAAGCAAGCAGCATACTTTATCATCACATTTAAATCTGTAAAATTCATGAAAATTTTTTTCCAGTATCCCATAACTGTATTTACTTCTAATTATCATTTGGCAAAGTACTTAACCTTATAGAAGGATTTGGTTTTGCAGTAATCATGTAAATAAGCACAAAGTAAATCAATCTTTATTATTTTTGAAGGAAATTGCAAATACCATCAAGCAAATCCTATAGTTCAGATTTATTTTTAACTCTTTCACAACCAGTGCAGATCTTAATTGCGTCTTTCTCCACTCCCCCTCCTCCCCTTCCCAGCCCCGGTTTTGAGTTTCATATTATTTGGTGATTGTTTATTTAAGAACAACACTGGAAGCATCTTCATAAACTTTTTATGCTAAGCAATTATGCTTAGAAATCTTACTTTGCTTGGAAATGGTAAAGGTAGGAAATGAGTCTTGGGTTACCCAGTTGGGACAAATCCTTAGGTTTGGATCTAGAATGGGAAAATAACAGGGAAGTTCCTGTGGTCATGGAGAAAGTTGGGGGGACTTAACTTGAGAAATCTCACCTTTTGAGCTGCTTTGGAGGGACTCTTGTTTTTGCTGCCTTTGGGTCTTCCCCTGGGTCTCTTAGGAGAGGGCTCACCGGTTGGCTCCTAAGTGTGGGGGGGAAAAAATGCTGTTGTGGAAGAATGTCTGAAAGAAATTGACCCTGACTCTATAGTTACATTTTCTGCATGTGCTGCTCAAAAGAACTGTGGGAACACATTCAGTAGGAGCAAAATGGAATGATGATGGTACTGAGTTTACAGAAAGAGGAAATAACTATACTTTTATTCCCAGGGTTCAAGAAGGAAATTCTATTTTGCATATGAAAACTAGATTCTGTTTCAACTCTAAAAGGTAACAAAGGCTGACAAGGTTGCATGGTCTAGGAAGAAAGTTACACAGTTTTAAGGTGTAAAATTTGAATGGTTATGCATTTGGCAACTTATAAATCCTTTACAGGAATGCTACTACCCAATGTACTAGCATTTCAAACAACAGAAATATGAAGCTAACATCATAAATACTTCAACAATCTTCCCTATTGAAAAGATGGTTTTTAATAATCTCTGCATATCTGCATTGTAGGTCAATTATGACTCAATCAACACATTGAGTGAAGTATTGGAGCAATTATCCAAGATCTTCAACTCAAAATAACTTCATTCCCCCTAAAATTTCCAAATAATTATGGTAAATCTGTTGTGGGAGGTTTTGCTTGAATTATCTAGGTAATTGCTTCAGTTCTTCACTTCCTTTTGGAGTTGTAGGCATGGACTCTAGCCTAAATTTAAATGTCTTTTGATAAAAATAAACATTTTCTCCAAAACTTGCTTTTGAGAAAACTCTTACGGTGGGGGAAGACTGGAGAAAACTAAAAGAGGGAAAAAATGGGGGAGAATGTAAGTTTCTGGGAAGGAGAAATTGAAACTATCAATAGGTTTAGCAAAACTTTGCCAAGTAGTAAATACTCAAGTGGTTAAGAGAATGCGATGATTAATATTCCAGATCCTAAAATATTTATCCATTGAATCATCAATTTACATTTCATTCAGATTCGGTGATTAAATGGGACTAATTAACTTAAAACGCATGAAAGTCTTCAATGAAAATTCGCATCCTATTTGGAGAATCTGGGGAAGGTTCCCTGCAAGCTTCTGTGGGACCGCTAGCGCCAGTGGGCACATCCGGAGCAAACACACCGGAGACACATTTTTCTTTCTTTGTGAACTGCCTTAACTCAAAGGTAAAACCTCCAATCACCTCCAGATCCCATTGCAATTCCTTTTGGATTCTTTTTTGGAGGTGGGGGACAATTCGAGTTAGAGAGAGCTGGGTGGCGGGTGGGAAACAAGGTGGGGTGGGGGAGGGAAGAGACTTCCTGGGAGGTGTAAAACAGGATCCTAACGCGGTTTAAAGTGTCGCTTGGGCAGAGCGGGAAAACTCAGGGGCCTCTAGATTGGCTTGTTTCCTTTGATGATTTCAAAAAGGTACAACCCTTTCAGTTTTTCTAAAACGCTCTGGCAAGCAAACATTGTTCGATTTCCCCCCACCTTGCTCTCGGGCAGCTTTGGGGCTCCAGAATTATTTTCTAATCGGCCTATCTGCCGTGAAGGAAGCGCTTTAAGGCCAAGGAACGCAGGAGAAGTTTTAAAGCCCGCGGAAGCGGAGTTTAAATGTTCTCAATAGGCATGTCCCGCTCCAGCCCTGCCCGCCGAGGCTTGGAAATTGCAGCGAACAAAACCCCCCGCCCTGGGCGCTGCGCGCAGCTCTGCAAGCGCCTGCTGCACGCTTAATTGGTTGCATCCGCAGACAAAACCCTCCACTCCGCGGGGTCCCGGGCGCCCCTCGATCGTCCCCTCCCCAACCCCCAACCACTCGCCCCGGAGTAGTACTTTTAATGTCTACAGCTCGGAGGCGCGGGATCCAGGAGCAAAAGGGGGACCGGGCGCCTGGCGAGGAAGTGACCTAGCTACCGTGCACACTCTCGGACACTACTTTCCGCCGCGCCCACGGCCAAACGAGTTAATCCCGTCCCGTGAGGACCCAGGCTCCCCTGAATCCCCTTTCCTCGGACACCTCTGCGGCAGCCAGCAGAACGGCCGCCGCGCCGCATTTAAAGAGCCCTAAGAGGACCGGGCGGGCCCACGAGCTCTTTGTCGGGAGCGAGCGACTCTCGGGCCACCGAGAACTTGGGGAGGGCGCCAAGGGGGCGGCCGCGGCGCGCCAGTCCCGGGCCCGCGAGCAGCCCCGGTTGGCGGGAGAAACAGCCTCCGGCCCCCAGGACTTCAGCCCCTCCAACCCTGAGCCTCCGGAGCACCCCTGCGCCCCCGCAACGCCCCCCCCCCACCTCCTTCCCCTCGGGCAACCGTAAAGCGGCTCGGAAAGTGCCCGGCGAGCCCTGGATTGTCTGACCCCGGCCGCTTCGTCACGAGGAGACATCGCGCCACTCTGGGCCGTGCACAATAGCGAAAGTCCGAGGACGCGCTGCGCCCGACCCCACCTCCCGCCGCCTGCCGCGGTGCCCCATCTCCCCGCCCCGAGGAGCGCGGGCGCCCGGGGGCTTAGCCGCGCACTCGCGCCGAGGACTCCGCAGCCCGCCCCCACGGCCGGCGGGCAGCGCGCCGCCGCAGCCGCCGCCGCTGGACTCCCGCGCTCGGGTCGCCGCGCGTCGCTGGGCCCTGGCGGAGAGAGCGGAGGTGGGCTGCTGCCCCCACCCCGCCTGCGTACTGACTTGCTGCTGCTTCCTGGGTCGGCCGCGTCCTCTCTTCTGAGGCGCCGGGGCGGCAGGTTGTCCCTGGGCTGAAGTGGACGGCTGCCCGGCGCCTTCACCGCGTGCGCTCATCCTGCCTGCCGCCGCCGCCGCCGCCGTTGCCGCTACCGCTGCCGCCGCTGCTACCGCCGCCGCAGCCGCTTCGCCTCCGCCGCCCCAAATGTGCCCAGCACCTTTCGGGAGATCGGGCGGTAGGGCTGGAGAATGAGGCAGGGTGGGCGAGAGCTGGCGTGCTGCTCAGGCTGCTGCTGCTCAGGCTGCCGCCGCTGCCACCATCAACACCGGACGTCCAGCGGCTGCCAAAAAGAGAGAAGAGGGGAGGAGGAGAAGGAGGCGCTGCTGGTGGCGGCGGCAGCGGTGGGTGGGTGCCGGAGGTGGAGGTGGAGGTGGAGGTAGCGAGAGGAGGAGGAAAGCGAAGGAAAGGGAAAAGAGGGTTTGAAGTGGGGAGGCTCCCCTCTCGGTTTGGGATCGGGAGTTGCGGTCACCGGTAGCACTTCGGAAGCGGCTTGGAAATGGAAGAGACTTGGAGTGGATTGTGTCCCTTGAAATGTTAGGCGGGGAAAGAATTCCTCCTCCTCTTCCCTCCCGCTCCGCGCTCGCAGAGCAAGAAAGAGAAAGAGAGAGAAAACAAATAGCGCCTTGGGCAGTCAGAAAGCAAAAGGAGGATGGGGAGATTCGGCCGGGATCGGGTCGGGCACTGAGCGCAGGCAAAGGACGGAGCAGTGGGTGGCACCGCGCCTCCTCGGGTGGCGGGGGCAGGCGGCAGCGGCACCGGAGAGTCGGAGGGGGACGGGCTGCTCGCCCCTGCGTCCTGCACCAAGCGCGCGCTGCCCGGGCTGGAAGTTTTCTGAGTTCCTGCCCCGGGATTCAAGTGGGAAGAGTGTGTGTGTGTGTGTGTGTGTGTGTGTGTGTGTGTGTGTGCGCGCGCGCGCGCGCGCGCGCGCTTGGGGAGGGGGCGGCGGGATGGGGGGGAGTGCCCACCTCTAATCGTGGGCGGATAAAGGGGAGGGGGCTGCGCAGGAGGAATAGTATGAGGAGGAGGGAGGCCAGGCGGACCGCCGAGCCAAGGCGCCTGGCCGCGGGCCAGAGGCAGCGTTCGAAATACAACTGCCTCGGCGGCGGCGGCGCCCGGGTGCCACCCGAAGCCCCGCTCACGTGCTCCCGCCCGGCGGCGGGGTTAAAGGGACAGGCCGGGGATCCCGGGACGGCTCGCCGCCGGCCTCGTCCCGCCTGCCGCCCGAGGTCGCCCCTGGGCGGTTGTCCTAGTAAGGCACGGGAATGTGACCGCCCCAGAGCCGCGTTTAGGGGCTTGGCCATTACCTGCACCTCCACGACGCGGAGCCAACACTCGGCAGGAAGCGTGTAGCTGCACGCGCGGCAGCGTTCTAGTTCCCTGTGAGTGGGAAGGAACTGAGGAGGAGTAGGAACGGGCCCCCGGCAGCCTTGCTCTGCCTGGGAATACCCTCATCACAGATTGCACGACCCGAAGCGCGCGCACACAGAGACATGCACTCAGATCCACATATGCACACTCGCAGAGGCGCATACATACATAAGCACATACGCATGCATGCACATTCGCAGACACATGCACACGTGCAAACAATGTGCACACATGCACACGGAGCGCGCCAGCCTCTTCACTGAGCTTTTTTTCTCCGGGAAAGACCAGAGGCGAAGCAAGACTTCGGGCAAGACTTCACCCCCACCTCCCGGCTGGCGCTACGCACCCGTGTTCCAACGCGGGGCAGAAGGGTTGCCCCTCGCGGGAACCCCATAGCTTCCCTAACACCAAAATTGCGCCAACTGTCCAACTTTCCCTGTAATTTACCCTGATTTAACCTTTTCCCTAGGAACTCCCTTTCTGCCAAGTCCTAATTTTATTGCTTGGGCTGTTTTCTGAGTTACGTGAACACTGTAATGACCACAGTCCGTTTTAAAAAGGTGGAGTACATTTAAAAATGTACCTCTTTTCATCCTTGAATAACAAAAAAACTCCGAAAAAATTAGGTTTAGATTTTCACACATCACGCCCCAAATTATTTTGGACCAATTCCAAAATAAAAACTTTCACCCGAGCAACAAAAATTCTCTTCCCCAAAATACAGACCACCGTGGAATAAAGACGCCTGCTTTACAGCCCAAGCAGGGAGTTAGGCACAGCCAGGTTCCGCTGTGCCTGTGGAGGAGGCGCGTGTAAATATCTGCTTCGGCGCAGCGGCGCTGATTGGTCCGCGTTGCCATTTTAAATCCATTTCCAGCTGCCCTTTGCAGAGCTGGGACACTTAGCTGCACGTTGAGTGCCCTGCAGAAACCCGGGGTTTCTCCTGGGTCTGGGAACGCTTAGCTGTGATGGAGAGGGAGAGCCTCCTTCCCTCTGGATGGAGCCCAGCAATTGACTGTGGAGGGAGAGGTCTAACAGGAACCAAGGGTTTTCTGCCGGGGCTTGGCTGAAAGACGGTATCTTCATCAAAGGGATTGAAATTTCACGTACTAACGATTGCAGTGACATTTCCTAACTGCCAAGTTTGCACATTTTTTAATGTGTTCACATTCGCACTGTAGTGTGCGCATTTTACTTACACATACAAAACGGGCTTCTAGGTTTGTTTTTGTTTGCTTGCTTTTGCAAGGACCAGAGAGAAAATTCTGAGGATGAATGCAGGAGAAATCACCGAGGATTTCAGCCAGCCAGTTTTATACTGGGTACATTGTATCCTCGGATATTTCTTTCATATGCACAGAGGCTGGCAAGAAGGGGATTCCAAAATTTGATTTTTGCATTAGTCCTTGACTCTAAGAAAAGCACAAAAAAATTAGTGTGGGAGAATGTCCCGCCACTCGTTTTCAGCCCACCGTCACTTTGCTCTCAGATTATTTGACCCCTTTGGAATTTATAGCAAGGATATAAAACAAATATTGCATCCAATTATACCTAAATCAGTTTTATATATTTTAATTCCTGGAAGCTATATTTAATTTTTTTCAGGTTTTTGTTTATTTTCTGTCAGGAGAGACATTAAATTTTGTTTTCATCCTTGAAATTACTTGAGACTTTAAAAAATGGTGTCATATTCTTTTTATTAAGTTAAATGGTTATATTTTAAAGAATGGATTTTTTTTTACATCCACATTTGAGGGTGTTTTCCCCCACCCGTTTAAGTTGCTCAATTGTTATCTCACCATATTTTACCCATCCATTCAAGGTTAAACTCTTATTTCTAATTTGAAACCTTCCCAAGGTGGTCTCTGTCCCCATGAAACTATTTTCTTCTGCACCTACTATCAAACTGAACAATTAGCACTTTGGTTGTATATGTTAACTAGGTTTCTAATTATCTGTGATACATGATTTAATGTTTGGATCAGGTCAGCTCATTAGTGGGTAGTAAAATCAATTCAGTGGACACACCATGTCATCTTAAAAAAGACTATACTAGATAATATCACAGGTAAAAGTTCTGCTTTAGTTATATAGTACATGCATGTAAAAGTTGTATTCAGATGCTTTTTTTCCCCACCTCTTTAATATTTTGGAAATTGGTATTTTCTTACAGCTCAGGGTCTCTTGGCACTGTCTTATCACATCTTAGCCGGTATCCTTTCTATTTTAGTGACATACGCAATATGGATGGCACCATAGATCAGTAAAGATATGTAGTAAAGTCTCTTTCTTACTGTGGGTTGCAGTGTTACCTGTTTAAATGCCACCGACTTAGACAGTTATGAGAGCTGGGTTCCTTCACAACTCCACTAAGCCAGCTCTGCCATCTTTGGCAAATCATTTCTCCTCTTTGTAGCTCAGTGTCCTCATTTCTAAAACGAAAGATCAATATAATCTCTGAGGGTTCTTCCAGTTTTAACAGACTTCAAAACATGTATGATATCTTGTTCTCTAATTGGGTTTTGTTTATATGTAACTGATATGTAGATTCTGTGGAGACAGGTATATTTCTAACACCTCTTCTTAGCACCAATTAGGTGTAGGTAGTGTTCAGGTCATAATAGACTTTGGTACTTACTAATTTATTGCTATGACAAAGTTACTCTGAATAAGCTACTATTTTATAAATGTATCACAGGATGAGATAAGCATTACATGTATTAAAATATCTTAATAATTCTTTTGACTAAAGGGAAATGCATCTGTGATGAAGAGATTGAAGTTCTCACATTGCACTTTATCACATTATATTTATTTATACTTTAATATGGCCATAAATTAAGGAATAATTTAAGGAATTTCTCAGATTGTAACATATTGAATTAATCATGGATGTATTCTATATGTAATTAAACAGATTTATTATAACCAGATATTTTGAAAGTCAATCTATTTGGGGGGTCACAGAAAAAAATTATAACTAATATTTAGTGAACAGAATGCATAGTATACACACACATATACATATATATGGTATATAGAAGCTCAGTATACAGTGTAAGGTAAACACATATTTCTGAAAAATATTCCCAGTGTTTTGATATGGACTCTTTTGCACTGCTTAAACTCACAATTTTAGAGATTGTGTCTTTTGAAATATGCTTAGTGTTTAATGAAATGTAGCAAAAATAATCTCTAAGACTTTCCCTATATTATCACCAAGAAAGAATATATACTGCCAAGTTAACATTTTGTTGGTGGGGTGGGAGGTGGGGAGGTGGACAGGCTTTCTAGTCCCATAGACAGAGGATCACCAAACAAAATGAATTTGTCTACTTGTTCATTCATTCAGTCAACAAACACATATTGAGTTGGTTTTGCACTAATCTCACCCATTGTCCTCTCAGGACTCAGGAAGTTCATTCATGTGGAACTGGAGAAAATCTCTTTTGAAACAGCTAGGTGCTCACTTAAAATCTATTTACCTATTATGTTAAGGCTTTCACTAACCCTTACAAATATTTATTCTCCTTTATCCAAGCCATCGTTCACTCAACAAATATTTATTAAGTACCTCATATGTGCTAGGATTCACAGAACATTGTTTTTGACAAAAGTCATGGAAGCAGAACAGAAGTGGAATAGTTTTATTTCCATCTTGCATCTATTGACATTATACTGTCATCTCCAAACAATCTTGTCTAGATATACTATCAAGCAGGAAGGATATGGACTTTTAAATCAGATTTAGGAATAGAAGGTGTGGCCTGGAGAATGTTAAAAATGACCCCTAAGACTTCCTTCATTCCTGGTGTACATGCTGTCATAATCTATGATGGCTTTTACTCCTATGATAAGGTTAATGTTCAATGGTACAGTTCACCTTATGATAAAGAAATTATCCAGGTGAGCCTGCCCTAATCATATGCATGCTTTTAAAGCAGAGTGTTATCTCTAGCTAGGAGAGGAAGTTAGAGATTTGGGGCTCAAGAAGGATTTGACCCTCCATTGTCGGTTTGAACATGGAGATGACACATGGCAAGGAATGTGGGTAGCCTCTAGGAGCTGAGGGCAGCCCCAGGTTACCAGCCAGCAAGGAAACAGGGACCTCTTTAGTAGAACCACAAGGAACTGAATTCTGCCAGAGAGAATGAGCTTGGAAGTAGGATCTTCCCCAGAGCCTCCTGGTGAGAACTCAGCTAAGCCAACACCTTGGTTTCAGCCTTGTGATACCCTCAGCAGAGATCCTAGTCATGTTATACCTGACTTCTGACCTACAAAACTGTAACCTAATAAATGAGTATTTCCATGGTGTTTAAAGTCATTAAGTCTTTGCAACAATAGAGAACTTGATATAAGAGGATCTGGTCAGATAAACTTCCCCTCCTTTTCCTATCCCATGGACTACTTACAAAGCACAATTACTCGGTATAGTTTGTCTGGAGACGTCCACACCTACCAAGTCACCTGCTGTGTCTCTTTGGGCTTATAGTGAAGCAATGGGCAGCATGAAAACACATGATCTTGCGTTGCATTCCATCCTTCTCTCTCTCTCTCTCTCTCTCTCTCTCTCTCTCTCCCTCTCCCTCTCTGCCTTCCTCTCTTCCTCTTTTCTTCTCCTTTTTCTCTATCTTAGTACCTTAGAATGCCTAAAGCCATCATACTGGAGGGACATGGGGAGAGGTTATGTATTTAGATAATTCCAGGTCCCCCCAACCCCTGCCTCAAAACCACCCCAAACTGAGGTAAATTAGATCAGAGAGGAGAGATCCCTGCTGAGCCCTGCTCCAGTTGCAGATTTATGAATAAAATAAATATTGTTTTTGTTCTTAAGCCATAATTTTTGAGTGGCTTGTTACATAGCAACAGAAACTGGCCCATCTTGTTTTCCCTAAAACTAGGCTCTTTTTATTCAATCAAGAGATTGAAGTTCTCACATTGCACTTTATCACATTATATTTATACTTTAATATGGTCATACATTAAGGACTAATTTAAGGAATTTCCCAGATTATAACAGATTGAATTAATCGTGGATGCATTCTATATGTAATTAAACAGATTTATTATAACCAGATATTTTGAAAGTCAATCTATTTGGGGGAGTCACAGAAAAAAATTATAACTAATATTTAGCGAACAGAATGCATAGTATATACACACATATACATATATATATGGTGTGTATATATATATATATATATACCTTCTAAATATTTCTTTGACCTCCAGTGTCACTACCCTAGTTTGAGCTCTCTCCAGTTCTCATTTGGAGAACTCCAATGTCTTTTCTCTGGTTTCTTAGCCTTCAGTCTTACATTTTAAAAAACCATTCTCTACAATGCTTCTAGAAGGATCTGTTTTTTATCAGTTATCTCTTTTTCTCACAAATGTAATAGTCCTTCTAGACTTTATTTTTTAAAAGATGTATTTATTTGTTTATTTTTTGGGGGGGATGGAGTGGCAGAAGGAGAGAATCTTCAAGCAAACTCCCCACTGAGCGCAGAACCCGACATGGGGCTAGAATCCCAGGACCCATGAGATCATGACCTGAGCCAAAACCAAGAGTTGGATGGATGCTTAACCAGCTGAGCCCCCCCAGGCACCCCCGTCTAGACTTTAAATGAACTAATATAGGTTCATGCTGCACATTCTGTTCCATAGCCTATTTTTATGCAAATAATATATAATGAACATTTTATGTTGATGAATGTTCTTCTACAACACCAGTTCTGATGGCTTTATCTTATTCTATAGTAAATATATATATGTGTGTGTGTGTGTGTATATGTATATGAATAAAATAGAACACCTGGAATTAAGCATTTGATAAAAATTTTTGTGACTTCCTTGTGAAAAAATGAATATGGATTGTATGTTCTGCATTCTCTTGTGCTGACGTCAACTTGAAAAATAGCCTCTTTATCAGCATCCTGGCATAATTTTCAAATGTTCAGATATCCTAAAGGTAGAAAGAGAGCTAACTATTGATGCCCAAATTAAGATTCAAAAAGATCTCAACAAGCCGTAATACAATTTAAGAAGATGAATATGAAGTATGCAATTAGTTTCAAAAGGGGAAAAATATACCTACGCAGGGTAGAAAAAGTGACTTAAAAGCAACTCTTAGGATTGCATATAAGATTAAATAAACAGATATTGCTAGGTTCCACCTAATATCCATTCTGCCCTTCTAATTTGGTAAAAGAACACCTACAGTACTGAGTATAGCAATATACCCAACTGTAAAACTGCATTTCACAATCTCCCTTCTAGATTGGAGTAGTAAATGAAATATAAGCACAGATCCTTGGGATATACTTCTGGGAAAGCCCTTTAAGTGGGACTTACTCAGCTGAGAGGCTTCTCCATTTGCATGTGGATATCCAATTGCTCCAGTACCATTTATTGAAAAGACTGTTTCTGCTCCATTGTATTTCCTTTTCTCCTTTGTCAAAGATCAGTTGACTATATTTGTGTGGGTCTATTTCTGAGTTCTCTATTCTGTTTCATTAATCTATTTGTCTATCCTTTTGTGAATAACACACTGTCTTGATTACTATAACATTATAGTAAAGCTTAAAGTTGAGTAGTGTCAGTTGTACTTCTTCAAAATTAAATTGGCTGTTCTCGTTCTTTTGCCTATCCATATAAACTTTAAAATCAACTTATTGGTATCCACAAGATATTTGCTGGGATTTTGATAAGGATTATGCTAAATCTATAGGTTAAAGTGGGAAGAACTGACATCTTGACTATATGGAGTCTTATTCATGAACATGGACTATCTCTCCATTTACTTAGCTCTTCTTTGATATCTTTCATCAGAATTTTGTAGTTTTCCTTATGTAGATCATATATTTTGTTAGATTTATACCTAAGAATTTCATTTTGGGGGGTGCTAATGTGAACGCCAATGTGGGTTTAATTTCAAATTCCATTTGTTCATTACTAGTACATAGGAAAACAATTGACTTCTATATATTCACTTTCTATCTACAGCCTTGTTATAATCACTTATTACTTACAGGATTTTTTTTCCAAATGTTTGCAAATTTTTTTGTAAACAAAAATAGTTTTATTATTTCCTTCCCATACTTTTTATTTCCTTTTCTTGTCTTTTTGCAATTAGCAATTCATCAATTACATTTTGGGTTACCCTACCCCCAATATTGGTTCTGCAGTGGTTTCTGCTCTGGAAAGTTGTGATTCTCTGTATTCATCTGTCTCTCCAATTTTGAGGCAGTGATTTACCCTGTAATCCCACTTCTCTTCGTGCATCTAAGAATTTTCAGTTTGTTTTGCTTTTTACTTGGTAGGACAGAGTGGTAATTTATAAGCTCCTTACATCCGAGATTGGAACCCAAAAGTCCCCACAACTGGTTCTTAAATACCCAGTGAAGGTAATATCACTATACTTTTCCCTTGTCAATGTACATCAGGAAAATTATTTTCAGTTCTAGGCATCGTTTTTTTTAATTTTTTAAAATTAATATATAATATATTATTTGTTTCAGGGGTACAGGCCTGTGATTCATCAGTCTTACATAATTCACAGCGCTCACCATAGTACATACCCTCCCCAATGTCCATCACCCAGCCACCCCATCCTGCCCACCGCCCTCCACTCCAGCAACCTTCAGTTTGTTTCCTGAGATTAAGAGTCTCTTATGGTTTGTGTCCCTCTCTGGTTTCATCTTGTTTCATTTTTCCCTCCCTTCACCTATGATCCTCTGTCTTGGTTCTCAAATTCCTCATATCAGTGAGATCATATGATACTTATCTTTCTCTGATTGACTTATTTCACTTAGCATAATACCCTCTAGTTCCATCCACGTCATGGCAAATGGCAAGACTTCATTTTTTTGATGGCTGCATAATATTCCATTGTGTATATATACCACATCTTCTTTATCCATTCATCTGTTGATGGACATCTAGGCTCTTTTCATAGTTTGGTTATTGTGGATGTTCCTGCTATAAACATTGGGGTGCATGTGTCCCTTCGGATCACTACATTTGTATCTTTGGGGTAAATACCCAGTAGTGCAATTGCTGGGTTGTAGGGTAGCTCTATTTTCAACTTTTTGAGGAAACTCCATACTGTTTTCCAGAGTGGCTGCACCAGCTTGCATTCCCACCAACAGTGTAGGAGGGTTCCCCTTTTTCCATATCCTCGCCAACATCTGTCATTTCCTGACTTGTTAATTTTAGCCATTCTGACTGGTGTGAGGTGGTATCTCATTGAGGTTTTGATTTGTACTTCCCTGAAGGCATCATGTTTTAAGAGGGATTTTGAGAAAAAAAGAATGTGATCCAAATGGGTTTTCCAAATATGTCACATGAAGATAATTTGAAGGAAATGTTTTTTAGTCCAAAGAGAGACATGTGGCAATATGATCTTCTTAAAGGACTGCCATTTTGATGAAGTAAATTTAGACATATTCTTTGTTGTTTCAAGCAGAAGAATGATGGGTAGTCATATTTCAGCTAGATATAAGATAAAACTTTCTAAGCTTAGGGCCATTTGAAAACATACTGTTTAATCTAATTGCATAGTAAGTGAATTCCCAGTTAGTAGAGTTGTTTAGGAAGAGACTTAGTGACTAAAAAGAGGGACACTGTGGTTAGAGTCTGCAGCAGGAGGACAGATTAGGCCAGAACCCTTTCTTCAAATGAAAGCCATACTGAAAGTGTCTCAGTCTATCCTCACTCCCAGAAAGAATCTCTAGAACTTCCCAGAATAGAGCTTTAAAAGACTGGATTACAAGATAGGTTGAGAATTCTGACTCCAACTCATAATGTTAGGTAGCCTCAGTTACAGATCAATATTTGCCCATACATATATTTGATACCCAAGAAAAGTACTGGGAAAAGATCCGGTTTATCACCTGAAAACTTCCAAATAAAAATAAAGTCCCTTACCATGTATCATAGGTACATGATTATTGCATATTTTAATTGTAACAACTACATTATCACCAAAGGGAAATTTTAGTGTGTGCCTTCATTTTCTTAATTTTTGTAAAGTATACATTGTAATAAATTAGTAACTGGTACCTATTGTAATAGCAATAAGAAGCAGTAAAAAATCATAATAAGAATGAATGATAAAGCACCCATTTGGTACCAAGTCTTGTTTTGGGTATTTTTGGGGAAGGAGGCAAAGTTCAGGAAGAAACGTAAAGGAAAGAGAGAAAAACAAAAACAAATCAGACCTAGGTGTGGGGTCAGACTTCAAAGAATCTAAAAAATGGCCAGAGTTAAATGTACATAAGTCACTATAATTTAAAGCAGAAAAAGATAATCACTCTCAAGTGTGTGCTGAGTGAGTTCAAGGAAAGAAGAGATTTCCACGGTGTGGGGATTAAGGGGGCTACTTGGGAACACTGGTGCTTGAGAGGGCCTTAAAGGACAGCTAGACCCAGAGATGAGAGGAAAGGAATTTCAAGCAAAGAGAGGATTATGAGAAAAGTTGCTGAAATGCAAACCTGAAATACATATACTAAGAGAGGCTTTACTGCATTAGTTAAATGCCAGCTGGAAACAATTCACTGCAGATGATTTTGTGGAGACACTTAACTGCAGGACCACGTAGAGAGATTGGGCAGAGTTATAAGTACAAACAAGCAATGTTGAGGCACCTAGACACTAGCAATACTGGGGAACTGTTACCACCCTAGGGCTAAAGGGGTAAGCCAAGGGGTATTAAAGACCCTAGGGAGCGTTGGAGCCCTGGAGGGAGGGCTATCTACAAGGAGCTGAGGCCAAGAAGGCATGTTACTACTGCCAGAGAAGAGCACGAGTGGGTTTTAAGAAATACCCTGACCTCTTCCTCCTCCTGCTCTGCTTCCTTATGCCAAACTCAACAAGAAGCCATTAAGCAAGATATCCTGGGTGACTTAGGCCACCTGTAGCGCCTCCAGCTAGGGCACAGAACAGCACAGAGAGAGACAAAGACTAGATCGGGGCGGGGGGTAGTTGGTTGAGGAAACAAAGAATAATCATGAGATGGAAGATTAGAACTTTAGAGAAGATTCTGGGACATCTTAATTACCACTTTAAAAAAAAAGTGGTACCAAACTACATTTGGTAGTTAATGTAGAAAACATTGATATCTTATCAGCAAGACAGTGATATAACAAAAATCCCAGAACTGCGCAGGCCAGGTAGGCAGAACTCCATGATGTAACCAGCGTCCCATGTTCCTTCTTTCATTCTGCACCCTAGTTCTTAGCACATGGCTTTCATTTGTATGGTCACCTCTACCTCTTGTCTCACATCCATATCCTAGACAACAAAGAGAAGAAAATGACAAATGAACCAAACTTTTCCAGAAGCAGATTTTCATCACAGGGTTAACCTTGACTAAATGAGGGAAGCTGGGAAAAGGCACATTGCTACTCTGGTGGAAGTCAGTTGTTTTTTGGTTTTGTTTTTTAAGGAAAAAGAGGGGAAAAAATACTGGGTAGAGGCTAAAAGCATTTTATATAAAAGAAAAGAAAGCTTATTGGGATAAGGGCTTTCTAATTCTTAATTATTTGATCATCTAGTAATTCCAAATTTGGGTGTTGTTGCCCAGATGGAGAAGTTGGGAGAAGTTGTTTGGGAAATACACAGGGGGTCTGAGATTTGAGACATACTGAATTTTGAGTGACAGCAACATGTAACCCATAATGGGTAAACCATGTTAGAAGTCAGGAAAGAGCGTAGAACTGGAGACGGGGAATTGAACGGTAAAGTAGACTGGATTATTGTTCCCAACTCTCACCTTCCATACTTAATAAAATTATACACTCATGCCCTTTGCCACTGCAAGCCAAGTTTGCTTGCCTGCTCCACTGAAGTTGGGTTTGGCAACATAAATTTTTTTAACAATTGAGAGCAGAAATGAAGCATCATTTTTAGGCCACGGAATATTTCTGCTTGCTGCTTGAGATTCTAAGATCCTGTATGAGATGAGCATCCCTGATTCTAGGACAAATATTCATGAAGTATATCAGAATAAATGCCCAACCAAGCCCAGCAGAGCCACGGTCAACATGTAAACCCATGAGAGAGAAATAAATGCTTGTGGCTGAAGTCATCACAGAAGTGTGAGATTGTTTTTATTATGCAGCGCTGTTGTAGCATAAGTCTAACACAAGTGGTCATTCTCAAAGACACAAGAACAGATGGAAAGGACTTCACCCCCATTAGGATGACTGTGATCAAAAAGACAGATAAAACCAGTTTGGGCAAGGCACTTCTAAATGGCTGGTGGGCATGCAACATGGAACAGCCTCCTTGGAAAATAGTCTGGCAAGTTCTTCAAAATATTAAAGGTATAATTATTGTAGGACCCAGCAATTCTACTCCTAGATGTCTTACCAAGAGAAATGAAAACATAGTCCACACCAAGCTTATGCATGAATGTGGATAGCAGCATTATTCACAATAGCCAGAATATGAAACAGCATAAATGCCCGTCAACTGATCAATGGATAAACAAAATGTGGAATATTACTCAGTGATAAAAAGAACCGATGTACTGACACATGCTACAAATTGGACGACCCTTGAACACATTGTGGTAACTGAAAGAAGACAGACCAAAGGTCACATATTGTATGATTCCGTTTAAATGAAATGTCCAGAATAGGTAAATCTATAAAAACAGAAAATAGATTTATGGTTTGTGTTAGATGGGGAGAGAGATGAATGATCACTACGGCATGAGAGATTCCTTTTGGAGGAGATGAAAACTTTCTAAAACTTGATTGTGGCGATGGTTTCACAACTTTGTGAATGTACTAAAACTAGTGAATTGTGTGACTGTAAATGAATGCGTTGTATGGTATAGTTTCAAACAATGAACAAAAGACAAAGCCACAAACCTGCAAATAAGACATATGCTGTGAGCTGGGGGCAACAAACCCATCCCCCTCTTTCACCTGATCTGACTGTGACAAATGGCATATGTGGATGTGTAAACTGGCTGGTGTCAGTGGGTGCAGTCTTTGTCAGACACACAGAGATCTTCTGTATGTGGCACTAACTTGCCTATGTAGGAAAGACAGATATGCATGGCTTCATTAACACCATGAGCTAAACCCAGTGGTTTTCAAACTCTGTAAAAAATCTTTCCTTTAATAATGTACACAAGCTATACTTGAATAAAATCTAATTATAGAATATTCAAACAATTCAGAAATACTTGGAGTCAACCATGAATGCATGGAAGTCCTTCTTTATCAGCCTACCAACTCCACATATTCTTGTCCCAGAGGAACCACTGGAAACAGCTGACGCATAGCCTTTTAGTCCTTTATTCTAGTCATTTGCATAAATACATAGGCAAATGTACAGCATTGCTTTACAGAAATTAGACCAAGTACTGAACCTTGATCTTAAAAAACTTAACATGTCCTGAAGGTCTTTCCATGCGTTTTATCAACTGTATGGTATTTTTATAGTATGGTTATATCATAGTTTGATTTTTTATTCCTTTACTGAAGCATATTAAATTGTCTTCCATTTACCACTATTACAAAACAATGACAAAGGAGTTCTTGATATACACATCTTTAGGCATGTGTGCAAGTATATATATCTGCAGGACAGTTTCTACAAGTTACATTTCTGAGTTGCAGAGAATGCGCATCTTAAATTTGAAGTCACTTACTTATTTTTTTGGCCACACAAGATCAGCATCCTTTACCCATGCTTTGGGAATCCCCACCTAATACTTAATGGGGCACATCTTGCTTCTCAATATAAAAGCTAAAATGCCAGATATTCTGAACTGGTCAAAACGCTTTTTAAAAAATCCACCTTTCTGCCAAAATTAGCCTAGGATGGTTTCTTCTGCTAGCAATTCAGTATAGATACATCTGTGTATACACATACATACATATATACACATATATATGAAAATGTAAATTTTAACAAAATCTGAATCATAAAAGTTTTCGATTCTGAATCTTTGCTTTTTTAATAGCCACTTATTTATTTTTATGTCCATTTTTACCATCGTTAGAGTCTACCATTATAAAGACTTCCTTCATTCCCCCTTTCTAATGCTTGCTTCAATTTCTCATCAATCTAGGGGTAATCTGTAACTTAAAAAAATCAGCAAATTCACATTTCTCAGACTGGGATTGGTTCCTTGGCTGATCCCAAGACCAAATCTCACAAATCAGGGCAACAAAATCTGAGACTTTTTTTTTTAAAGATTTTAATTATTTTGAGAAAGAGAGTGAGAGAGAGAGAACACAAGCAGGGGGGAGGGGCAGAAGGAGAAGCAGACTCCCTGCTGAGCAGGGAGCTCAACTCAGGGGCTTGATCCGAGGACCCCAGGATCATGACCTGAGCCAAAGACAGACGCTTAAGTGACTGAGCCACACAAGCACCCCAAATTCTGGGACTTTTGTCTACACTGAATTTCCTCTCACCTTCTCCTGCCCCCAACCCCAATTGAACAGGAAATACGTACTTAGCTCCAAGTTGTAGGCAGCCATTTTGAGACTAGGAAAGGGCACCCTCTAAGGCCCAGGGTCAATATAGTGGCAGTAGAGCAAAGAAATGGAGAGGAAAACATGTTTTTGAGGCCTGGATAAAACCTTGCCTGAAGGACTGTTCATTTGTATGACCCAATATGTTTTGTTTGAGACAGTTTAGGTCAGGCTTTCTGTGACCTTCATCCTATAGATTTGTCATGAGGTTAAATGATTTAATATATGTAAAATGCTTAGAATCACACTTACATGTGGCATTTACTAGACTATGGTAGCAGAAATAACAGGCATAATACAGCATATGTGATACAAAAATATTCCATTTGTCTTCTTTGTCTCTGGTGCTCAAGCAGCTCTTATTCTATTACCCATTCCTTTGTGATTTTAACCACCTCGGAGTACCCCCACTACTGCCTCACCCCGCTTTCTTCCCATTTTCCTGTCCTCTCCCCATTCATTTCATCTTTCCCACCTTCACTCCCTTCCCAAAGCTTGAAGTGGCATGAGGATGCAGAGTTTAGAATCAGGGAGAGAAACCCTAGAAGGTGATGAAGATAATGCTTTCATGCCTATTAAAGCGAGATCTCTACTATTTCTCTCTCTTCCTTCCTGCTACTTACAATCATAATACTCCAAAGCTTCTGTTGTTAATAAACAAATGATAATCAAAAGTTAAAATTACGTCTTACCTCCCTATTTGTGAAAGCGTACAGTTGGTCACATCCCCCCACCCCCGAATATACACCCAGTACAAAGGCAAATTGCTCTTCCTTTTGATTCAATCATTTGCCAGGCGTTCTATACTATTTTACACTTTTTTTCAGTATTTTCCTTTCCAGTGAAATCTTTCCATCAAATATTTATGTGTAAGTATCTTTTATGTTCAGATGAGCAATTGTGTAGCACAAGGAAAAAATCCCATTGAGGTGTTTGGATGGTTCACAGTATGGACAACTGAATTTTCAGTGGCTTGGCAGCATCACTTCGGGACAGAATTTCTTTTGTGGTGCAGCCCTAGCCTTAAAATGGACACTTCTCTAAACTGTCATTACTAGGAGACAGCATAAAAATTACACTAATATTGATATGATAAAATATTTTATGAATATAATACAGTCTTGATTACTAATCTGATTTCCCTTGGAACCTATAAAATACATAGACATTTACTATGGGAACATTCTAGTTTAAATTTTAATGCAGAGTAAAAAAAGAGAATGATTCAGAAGACAGTAGTTTTCTCATGAAGCACTAACTTACACGTGATTCAAAGTTATTTTTCCCTATTTATGTCTTCCCAAACCATGACTTAAATTAGTCAATGTTGATCTTCTGTTTTTTAATCTACTCATTATTTATTTGCTCATACATGCAGTCAACAAAGAACTATAGAGTGCTTACCATGTGCAAAGCACTGTTCTAGGTATTGATAAGGGGGAGAGAAGGAAAGAAAAGTGAGTTAAGTTCCTCTTCCTAAGGAGCCCCCAGTTGATTAGGAGCAAGACCCAACACACAAATATCTCTAAAAAATAAATATGGAGCAGGCAGAGAGAAGTACAGTTCAAACAAGAAACGGTTAATCCAAGAGAGAAGTGGAAAAGCAGGGGGCATATGTGTGACTTAAATTATCCCATTTAGAAGGATGTATGAAAGGGAGCAGTAAGAAAGAAGGGCAGAGAGGTAGGCTGGGCTGGACCACGGAGGGTCTTGAAGCCCAGTCCAAACACTTCATGGTTGACAAAAGCTGAAGGTTATCTGTAGGGACTTGAAAGATCAAATCTGGGTTTTAGGGATTTTGATCTGTGAGAATTATACAGAAATGGAATGCAAATGGTTACAGACCAGAGGCACTGTACCTGATGATACTGTGCCCAATATTTAATTTTCCTTGGATATATATAGTTTCACCAACATTTGTGTCACGAAATGACATTTTTACTGACATAAATATTGGGGTTGACAGAGAATGAAGAGATGAAGCCTGAAGCCCAAGTCAGTTGCTAAAAATCTAGTTGTCGTGTCGAAACCAAGGATTCTGAAACCTTTGCTGAGAACGCTTCCGATGGCTCTACGAGGAGCGGGGTTTGCAGCACGCCAGGGACGTTCGCTGTGGATGGAGAGGGCAAGTTAGACCCACCATTCTTTTAATCCCATCACGCTGCACCATACGTTTGTAAATAGTGTTTTTGTCGTGAGCCTAACTGAGGGAGATTTAGTGCTATCACTGGCCTATTTCTGACTCACTATTGTCTAAGATCTTGCATTCTTTCGAAAAGTTGAAACAGAAACTAGAGTAAATTACACGTATCTGCTGCCTAAAGGATTTATGTTTTCCCTTTGTTTGTTCTTAAATACCATCATTCTACTCATCTGCTGGCTGTTCAGTTGCAGGACATAGGGCATGAGGCCAGATATCCCGCCCTGCTGTTCGCCTCCCCCACTTATGAAATTAAGAGGGAAGGGAGGGCTGTTGTGGAGGGAGAAGAAGAAAAAGACAGAGGAAGTTCTTCTGTTTTACTCAAGACCTCATCCAAAAGTAAAAGAAAAACGTTAGTGTAAATACCACTACAAAGAAAATTTCTGATTAGCCAGAAGCTTTCAGTGTTGTAGCTGGCACTGGTTCACTTACCCTACGCAATGAGAAATATAGACTGCATGAATTTCAACAGCACATTGAAGCGCTTTGTAATGGCACTAAATCTCAGCCTAATGTGCTGATGGAAGGGGCCCACCTGCCTTGTTACCCAGGGCTGGGTCTGAGTTAAAGTGTGTGATGACTTGCGGCTGGCCTCCCTCACCAGCGCTTGTCCCTGGGGCTCCTCTATCTTGCGTTTGGCAACTGCCCGTTCATCCTTCTTAGCCAACTTAAGAAGATAGACAAGGTCTGATTTAACCATAGATTCAAAGCAATCTGATTTTAATATTTAATGTGCTATATTTCACGTTCCATCAATCACTAGAGCTCTTCCTTCCTCCTTCCTTCCCTTTCTCTCAGTTTTCCTTCTCTTTCCTCCCTCACCTCATGCTTCACTCCCTCTCTCCCTCCCTCTATTTACTCCCTTCCTTCCTTCTTCCTTCCTTCCTCTATTCCTCTTTTCAAGGGGCAGTAAGTCATTTTATATTATTCATGTTACGAGAAATTAAAAGAGGAATCATATTATGATCAGGAAACAATGCACTGCCCTCAGTTAATGGTACATGCTGTCATCTGACTTACATTGTCACGGACACATGGGTTCCTCTTAAGTCCAGTTTGTAACTGTGGGTAGTTGGTATTGGCATTCCTGATCAAGGAAATCTGTACTTTGAAGGCATAGGGGAAAGCACGCTGTTTTTCTGCCACACTAATATTTGTAAACAAACCCTAAGCTTTTGTCCTGGCATGGTGTTCCCACCATTGATGCCAACAAATGGTTGTGTGGGGACCCACTTCTGTGACTAAAGCTGCTGGTGGTGAAGCATCAGCTATGGTGCCTTCTGTGCTGTGATTGTAACATATTCTCACAGCCTCTAGGACAAAAGCACTATATCAAGAGACATAGAGGAGACTCATACTGTGGATTAGTTTCTTAGGGCTGCTGTAACAAATTACCATAAACTCAAGGGCTTAACACAACAAAAATGTGTGACCTCACATTTCTGGAGGCCAGAAGGCTGAAATCAAGATGTCGGCAGAGTTGGTTTCTTCCAGAGGCTCTGAGAGAGAAGCTGTTCTATGTCTCCTAGCTTCTGGTGACTGCTGCAATCTGTCGCAATCCTCAGCCTGTAGACTCATCACTCCAAGCTTTGCCACCATCTTCACGTGGCTTTCCCTTCCATGTCTCGTTCTCTTCTCCTTTCTCATAAAGACAATGGTCACTGTATTTCAGGACCCCTCTCCCCATGAATCCAGGATGATCTTATCTCAAAATAGGATTGTCCTGGATTCACGGGGGGGGGGCCCTAAATTAAGTGAAATTATATCTACAATGACCCCATCTCCAGGTCAAGTCACAGTTATAGGTACCAGCAGTTAGGACTTGGGACATATCTTTGTAGGGGACATAGTTCAACCCAATGAAACAAACAAACAAACAAATATCAAAGATTAAAATCTATAAAGCCACTACAAAACCAAATCAACATTAAGCCAGTGGGAATGGAACTTTGAGCGCCAGGATTAATCTGAGACTTGTCATGAAACCAAAGAAAACACACACACTCCTTTCATCCACAAACTTTTTGTCTAGAATGGTTTCTGTTGAGTTTTGTAAAGTGGGTTCTCCTTGAACATTGAGGTCTTGTTTATAATCATTCAGAAATCCAACAGAAGAAAACAATGTTGCTGAGTTGCTTCCAAATGTAGTACTTAACAAATTAAAAATGACTGCAAGGAGAAAAACCATGTGGATGGCTTCACTAAAGATTACCTTGGGGTTAAGTACCATGCTCTATTAGCTCAGGCTCCATCTCTCAGGAGACACAATTCAGAGAAAAGTCAAAAGTAGTATTGATTAAATCAATTTAGCATTTTTAATACATAAAAGTCAAGTGGTCAGTTTGAAAAAAAGAAATGTCAACTTCACTCTTTTGATCTTGATAGCTTTCATTTAATCATCAGAAAGCCTTTGATAGACCATAAATTTCTCTTGCTTCTAATATTATGATCATGTTATACCCCTGCCTCAGAGTGGGGAAAAGTATAAGCCAGTGGCTCTAATAGTTTAGGCTTTTCTGTAAGCCGACCGGCCGGCACACTTTTATGATTGCTGACAACTCTGTCTTTGGGGACACCTCTGTTTTGTTAACACTTCTGCATACTCGCTCAAGGGAATGCATTTGATACTTTCAAGTGAAAACCCACATCTACTTCCTGATATATTTTTTGATATCTGAAATATTGACTTTGTAAGCAGAGAAGTCCTTTGAAAAGCAAATATGCCAGGAAGATGGCTCTGTGAGCACATTTTGTCCGCAGTCTGAAGGATGGAGACATCGGGTAACTATCTGAAGACCCTGGGGCAAATAGGGTCTTGATAGGACCTTACCTTGAAATTGAATTCTTAGAATACACATTCAAATGGGATTACCACAATGCATGCCACTAAAGTGGTTTTCACACCATTTGCCATTTGGGATGACCCGTGTCTCTGAGTCCATCCAACAGTGTGGGTTAACAAGAGTTGACTTTACCTTTTCACTTATCTCCAGAAACAGCTCCACCTGCACCCGTGAGCCAGAAAATGGTTAAAACTTATCCTATAATGTTAATTCCCATGAAAAGGTGGCTTTTAAGATGAGGCAGTGCTCAGATTTTGTACTGGAAAAACTGGCAGCAATTTGACAGGAACATATAATAGTCTGGCATTATGTTGACATGACTTCAACAAGAAAAACTTGTCAACTGTAACTCCTGGCTATGTAGACATTTGGAGTTACATATATGCACTCTCGGAAACACAGAACGGGACCCTCTATACAGCCATGAGACTCTTGACTATATTTGTGGATCAAGCCACTAACACCTGTAAAAATACATATGAAATATAAACCTTAATTGAAATATGTTCATCATGCTTAATTGAAACATGCTCCCAGGAAAGCAGAGGAGGTTTTGCCTACGTAAAAAATTGCAGAATAGAACCCAAACGTAACACAATATTCTTCTATTGGTGGGGTTTTTTTATTTAATGAAGCTCTTTGTAAGACAAATATCTCATGTGCTTGGCTCATTAACAATACTTATTTTTTTTATCAGAATTAATATTCTTCCATATTTTCTTTGGAAATAGCAATATTGATGTTTATGTGAAATGCAAACAAATGATGCAACGTTTCACATTTTCCAGTTTTTCACTGGGATATATTCATTCTCTAAAATTTCATGTTAGCACAACCAAAAACAAAGTGCTTCTACAGTTCATTTCAAGATAATATATTGCTCCATAATAGCAAATGCAATGCAACTTGGGCTTCAGAACTGGAAGCTAAAGCAGTCTTTGTACATGAGTTCATTATAGCTTGAACAAGGCTCTTTTGGTAGGTCTTAGACCACTGATAAGTTATTAAAAGACACAATTTCCATGCAAGTGGCAAAACTTTTCAAATACATAGATACAGATAAAGATGTAGACACAGATATATTTCAATACACTAACTTATAATATTTTGAAGAGAAAATCCTTGGCAACCAAGAGAAAATTACGAACATGCAATTCTAACAAAAAAATTGAGACAAAGTTTACAAGAAAAAGACAAGCTAACTCTTTAGAATTTAGTGGTTCAGTGAATGATAGACCTCACTCAACAAAATCACGTATCTCTAACCTCCACCTGTTTACTTTATCATTAACGTATATTAATACATGTTTTTATATGTAATTTTCCATATAATGTTTCATAAATATTAGAAATTTTTAAAAAGGTAAGCTCAGTTTGAAAACTCTAAATCAATCAACTTCTTTGAAACTTTTGGTAGAAAAAGCTGAACATAAGCATCAAATTATGAGTAGCTGAACTGAAACAGACAACATTGATCTGTACTATGTCCTTAAATTTTACTGACTTCTTGGTGTATACCAGTTAAATACATATAAGCTTATGAATCCTCGTGAAAATCCTTAGAAATAGGTATCTTGCAGATTTCAAACAACCCTGAAACTCGAGAGAAGTTGGATTTCTCAATATCACATCTTGAGTAAGTGGTAGAATCTGCACTCTTAACCACAGCCTTCTAAAGATGATTCAAATTACTCATCATGTATTTCCTAAAGGAATCACTTGCATATTATATACCGTATTATCTATGTTAAATTAAGCAAAAATTATTTTCTCTTGTTTAAATAGAAAAATGCAGTAAAAAAAATGGGATTTTTAGGTTATTAATATATTTGAGCAATGTACACTAAAGCCAAGTACCAAATAGCAAGGATGACATTATACATATTTTCATAGGAATAAGATCTTTCTGGAAGATCATAAATATTTAAGCACAAACATACCATAGAGTGGCAACCAGGAAAATTCTTGATTCAATGTGGAATGTTCTCTGTACAATCTGAATTTACTCATTAATTGCCAAATATCCACTTTGCTTTGGAATGTGCAGATCTTTAAGCTAGATCTTAGCTTTCAAGATATTTAACCTCCCAGACTCCGAGAAGACCTTGTGAAAATAATGTATAAAAGGAAATAGTCCACAATCATCAATTTTTATGTTCTTCCTTCATCCAATTCAAATATTTCAGTCTTTGCCAAGTTTCTCCTACTCATTTTCTTTTTTTTGCAATTGCTATAACTTTACTATTTTATTTTATTCATCAATCACATGTTTGGCTTAAAGGGTTAGCTTTACCTAAAATACCCATTTTCCCCTTCTTCATCAAAAAGAGAAGTCTTGAGTCGTAGCTGGATGTATGACTTTCCAGAATAAAGGAATTTCTTAAGTTTCTCAGCTTCCCTTGCAGCCAGGTAAGCCCTTGGGAGTTCTAGCCCATGAAATGTAAATGGAAGTAAGAAGTCTATGCCTACATACCCCATCTTTGTGTTTTCTTATAACGTCAGAAGCTTTGGCAGCCATCTTTGAACGTGAAGTGATCTTGGAACAGAGGCTTCACAACTAGGCAATCACCTAGAAGGAGGTGGTCTGTACCACTGGGGAATGCTATTCCAACCAAGATCAATTGCCTTCAGACTTTTGAACATAAGAGAAATATTTCCAGCTTGCTAATTCATGTTTTTAAAAATAATTTGCAGCCAACCAATTTATCTAAAACAACATATAATTTATGATCACATTTGATCTGTGTTGCTTATAAAATGCCACAACAAAGAGTAGCACAGGTTAGTTTTAGAGTTCTGGTAGCAGGCATGAACAAACAGCTCGGGGGATCCAAACACTGCTAAGTTTCGATTGCCTATGAATTTGCTGGCTGGCTTACCTTTCTTATGTACATGGTACAAAGTGATTTTTCTTTGTCTGACTAATATCTGACAAGGTCCAGTTCAACAGATTTTGTGAGTGAAAGGCGCTTTGAAATAGTTAAGTACCTGCGTATGCTTACTTTACAAAGTTTTCAGAAATGAAGCTTGTGTGAACAACTGGGAATTCATTTGCATGCAAAAGTCTAGCATTCTGCATTCTCAGGTGAGGTAGGTGGGGTGGAGATGTTTACTTGGTCAATCTTAAAGACGCCTGGAGATCTTGGCATCTGAGGCTCCAAGCAACTGCTGAGCTTACCTCAAGGAAAACCTCTCTCAGTAGAGGCAAGTCACTAAAGGTGCAGAGACAAATACTAAAGAGACAGTTTAGCCAGTTTTGCCACAGCCATTAATGGCATTCGAACAGGGGAGCCTGTGATGCTTTATCTTGAGTCCATGACTGGTTATATAGATAAACCACTACAAGTCAGACTCTACTCAAATGTTTAGTCAAATTCAATCCAACTGTAGCTCTATAAAACCAGTCCTGTTTTTAGTCCAGATCTGACTAAACAGTTTATTAAACTTTGTAAAATTCCAGATGAATTTTGTATCTAATTTCTCATATGATATAGCAAAAAAGAATAATTGAGTGCTACCCAATTTTACATAAAATTTTAAGTACTTAAAAGTTTGAGTTTTGAGGTATTTATACTTAAAAGCCATTGAAAAAAGTGGTTGAATAACTATTTCCTCCTTGGATGGAGAAACAAATTTTCCTTTAACTTAAAAAAAAAAAATCACATTTGGGAGGCAGCCACCAGGGACAGTTTCACTTGGAAAGAGACTTTTTGAGAAAGTTCCAAGTGACTGAGAAAAGAGAATTATAATGGAATTTGCTCCACAACTTTTATTCTGACAGAGGGGCTATTCATCCTATGGAATTCTTGTAAAATCACTGACCTGAACAATATGCTTCTGAGAATGTTTTCCTGCTTAGCTTATAAAGATATTATTATGTATCTATGATATAATCACTAGAAAATGCTCCCTCTGGGGCATTTGTTGTTTTTCTAATTATCATAGTTAATTGTGGAATTGATATCCCTGATGTGTGTAAAGGTATAACAGGAAAGTAGATACAATCTTTTATGCAAACTACCACTTTCTGTCTTCATATTAGTGTTATATATAACAATTCTGTCAATGAAAGGACATCCTATAAACAGATTATTTTAACTTAAAGGGCCAAAAATGATCGTAACAAGGTTACAATGGTTCCTATAGTTATTTGCGATTTTGATGCCAAGACAAATCTATTTTGAACTATAAGCTCGGATACAAGTGACTTCTCTGAGCCTTAGTCTCCTTTCCTTGCAGCAGAGCTAGAAATACCTCTCATTTCACAGGACTGTTTTGGGGATAAAGACAGATGAAACGTGGAAAGGGTCTAACACGGACTCATTGCTATCTATTACGAGCGTTACCATAGAATCTGTGCAATTCTAAAGCCCAAAGCCCCAAATGATAGAAATACATATTATTTTACATTGATTTTCATTGTGAAACTGAAGCAAAGTAACTCAGGAAAGTTAACCAACTATGAAGAAATTGTACTCTTTGACTGTCAGTTAGGTCTTCTCAATTATTCAAAGTATTTGGGGAGATCAGAGATTAGGTTAATGTAAAACAACTTTTGAAACTAAAAATTCTTTACAATTGGCTTTGGAATGTGTTTGGTTCTTACATTTGAAAACTGGCGTGTCTGGTAGTCTAGATATTCACTTCAGAGAAAATGATGAAGACATTCTGAGGAAATGTGGTTCAGGCAGAGAGAAAGATGCCCGACCTCCCCATACAGTTTCTTCATCCAGCTCTTCTCTTAATACAATGATAGAAAATGCCTGCTTTCTCTTAACTGACAAAAAAATCTTTGCTCTCTCCAAACCTCCTTAAAGTAGGGAGGTGGCTAAGTATTTGATCTTCAAAGGGCTTGTCTTCATGCAAACTAAGTAGAGGAAATTGAAATGTCTAAAAAGCTATAATTAAGCAGATTCCATACTAACTGCATTGAACTTGAAAGCAAGTTTATTATGGATAACCTAAAATTCTGATAAACCACCCAAGGACAATACTAATTAACCTCAGAGTGCTTTGAATATTATGAGGCATAGATTCAAATATGCCTTTAAAACAAAGCCTGCATCAATGATTTTATCATTTATTTAGAGGTATTAATTTATTAAGTGAGCATCTAAAAAACTGATATAGTAATAATATTAAACTGGAAATTTTTTTGAGAAAAATCACTTCTAGGAATCTCTCGAATTATTTTATTTTAGATAAAATATTTAATACATGATTTGAATCTGACAGGAAATGAATAAGGCCCACTAAAATGCACTTCAATACCAAAACTGCAAAGTATTTTTAAAACCACACATGAATCCATGGCTAATGAAAGTGAAGCAAGCTATTCTTAACAATGAAGAGAAGGTGGCGTTTAGCAAGGCAAGGATATTAAATCTGGTCTCCAGAAAATCCAGAGATAATAGTATGACAGTGGGTTTGTTTGTTTCTTTTTAAGAATTAATTGTAGAGCTTATGTGTAATTTAAGAAACAAAACAAACGAGCAAAGGGGAAAAAAAGAGAGAGAGAGAGGCAAACCAAGAAACAGACTCTTAACTAACTACAGAGAACAAACTGATGGTTACCAAAAGGGAGGTAGGTGGTGGGATGGGGAAAATAGGGGATGGGGATTAAGGAGTGCACTTGTCGTGATGAACACCAAATAATGTATGCAGGTGTTGAATCACTTTCTTGTACACCTAAGGCTAATATGACACTGTATGTTAACTATACTGGAACTAAAATAAGAAAATTAAAAAAGGAATCAATTATGGAACAATTTAAGAAGGAAAGAGTGTTTCTAAAAGATTTAAAACAGAGCTTTAGAGAAACTTGATAATATGTAATTGTACAGTGATTTTTAACATTCTAACAAGAGTGTGGGCTGCCGTGTTAATGAGTATTATGTGGATGAGTGTCCTGGGTCAGATACTGGATTACATAAAGTTAAACGTGCATTCATTATCTATTGCTACATAATACATTTTTCCAAAATTCGGCAGCCTTTGCTGGATGGTGCTGGCTCAAAGTCTCTCATAGGCTGCAGTCAAGATGCCATGTAGGACTGCAGTCATCTGAAGGGCTGACAGGGGCTGGAGGATCCACTCCCAAGAAGGCTGTTGGAGGGGAGGCCTTAGTTCTTTGCTACTTGGGCTTCTTTGACCTACAGCAACTGGCTTTTCCCAGAGCGAGTGATCCGGGAGAGAGTAAGGAGGAGGCTGCATTTCCTTTTATGACTGAGTCTTCAGACTAGGAAGACGCATACTTCTACGCCTGCCATAATCTATTCATTAGAATCATTAGTCACTAAGTTCGGCCTGTATGCAACTGGAAGGGGGATAAACTCCAATACTTGAAGGGAGAAGTATCAAAGCATTTGTGACTATATTAATACCACTACATATCACTGTAGAACTTCTCAGAGCCTTTAATAATACTCTAAAGTGAATCCAATAGTGTATGTACCATTTCTCCAGCTTAGTTGACCACTGAACTCATTTTTGTGGATTATTTTGCAGAACTGGTGTTTCATGGAGACACTTCAGGAAACACTGGAGGTTTAACACTGCCATCACACGCACACAAATATCTGTTTCTATAAGAAATATATAGTATTGTTAGCTTTTAGTGATGGCAATTTATTATTATCCTTGTGCTAAGTAACAGATTTCTAGGCCTTAGAGAGTCAACTTTAGTCACTGAGTGCTTATTTCTGCCTTCTGTGCCAGGCACTGGGCTAACCAACAGTTGGCTATTTAAGGGCAAATAAGAAAGGGCCCTTGTCCCTGATGAGCCAATACATGAGATGCAATATAGAACAACTACACTGAAATAATAGCAAAGACAGAACATAAATTGTGCTTGCACAATTCTAAGTGCTTGGTACACATTAACTCATTTCCTCTCCACAATAACCCTGTGAGGTGGATCCCTGTTTCACAGGTCAGAAAACTGAGACATCACCTACTCAAGGTTATACAGCTACAAAATGTGAGAGCTAGGATTTAAATCAAGGGGGGTCTGACTCCCAAGTTTAGCTCTTAGCATTATGAATGTGGCTTGCTAAGTATTATGCTACCAGATACTTACAAGAAAGAAGATCGCAGACGGCCCTGACCTAGGGGACTAGAGGAAAATGTCACAGCAGAGGTGACATCAGAGCCAGGCCTCAAAGGATCAGCCAGATGGAAAAGGGAGAAAGGCAATACCACCTCAGGACCCCGTGTCCCCAAAGACAATGTCCCGTTCCCGAATTGTGGGTTTAGAGAACGCCAGTGTGAGTTCTGGGAGATGCATGATCGAGGGTTCTGGGAGACGAAGCTTGGAAAGCTAATGGCAGTTACCTGGGAAGTAAAAATCAGAACTACAGGTGTTATCTAGCTCACATCTGAAAATGTTTAATATTAATATTCACCTTTGCAAAGAGAGATTCCCAGAGCCAAGAATATCTGTCTAAGATAGCCTGGAAGATGGGGTGTGGTAGACACTGTGATACACCACCCAGAACCCCTTCCAGGGATGAAAGACTCCCTCTCCCAGCTGCCGGGAGTGCTGCCAGCAGAGAGCCCTCAGCAGTCAGCCCCCCTATGGGGATTGTATCCGCTGAAGAGAGCTGCCTCACCGAAGGCCATGACCCTTCTCTGGGATGCTGGCGTCCAGTGACTAGGCAGTGTTGGGATATAAAGGCCGGTCTCTCTACCCAACTCAGGACAGCATGCAGGGCCACCCCAGCTTTGGAGGTCCCTACAGCAGTCTGTTGCAGGTCGGGTTGAGGCTGTGTCCCAGCCTGACTCTTCCCTTGGCCCAATCCTGCTGTCATCTCTCCTCTTCTGCAGGAAGTGATCCCAAGACACCCCATAATAAAACTCTTGAACTTTACCTCCATTTTCGAGTCTGCCTCCTGGAGAACCCAGCCCGTGCCCATCTGTATCAGGAGTGGTTGAGAAAGCAGATGCTGGGATGGAGCCGTGGAGTTCGTGGCTGGTGATTTGAATTCCATCGCTGGGGTAGGCGGTGCCTAGGTAACCTCTGGTACAAGGTCGTAGTGCAGTCGTGTTCACCACCTTTGCCAGTGGTGAACTGGGATGGTGTAACAGTGACCAGGGGCATAGAGATCACTGATGGGTGTGGTGTAGTAAGAGTTTAAGAAGTGTGTAGGAAACAGTAACTATGAGGATGGTGGGATTGGTTGGCTATACCCACGCTCAATTGACACTCTGGAAAAAAACAATTATGACAAAGAACTAAGAGTGACTGACATTTAAAACCTAAGAGTGAAAGCCAGAGACAGCTTCCCTGGTAGCATAAAGAGCCTCTCATCTCCTAGAGGGAGGGCAGAGAAAGCCGAAGGACAGACCAGGAGTTAATAATAACAGTAGCAGAGCTCAAAATTTAAGCTCCCAAACAAGGCAGATCTGTTATGCCAATTTCAGGGCCCTTGGAAGGAGGGGTTTGGGGTGGGGTAGGGGGGGACTGACGCCGGCACACGGACAGGACATCTGGATTGATGTGCATGAGAATCATGAATTCCCAGATTCCCCTGAACCAACTGAGCCTGCACTCTTTCTGTTAAGGGCTAGCATTTTCCCTTGCTTGCTATGAGATTCAGTCATGGTATAACCCAGCCAAGGACATACTGGGCCTGATAAGGGGAGAAGAGCTGACGAATGGGCAGGAGCCGATGAAGGTTCACTGGTCTGGATTAGGTGAATGCTTGATAAAGGGTGGTAGAATGCAAGGTGGGATAACCATTAGTCTATCCAGATATAGGATTTAACTACCTGAGCAAGGACCCTGGGAGATAGCACAAACACACTGCTAAGATGCCTCCTAGAAAAAGAATTGAGCACACTCAGTGAGGTAATCATGCTGGAGTTGCCATGACAGACAGTGAGAGGTTTTAAAGCTGAGAGAAATGGGCATGTGGCAGTGGATATACTACGTAAGGCAAGAAAACCATCAGAGGTCCTCCTGCTGAAATAAGGGAGGAGCATTATTTGCCAAGCAACAGGGATATGTTGGTAAGAGGGGCACCAGCATCTTTATGTCCAGTGGTAACTGTCCTCTGTAAGCCATGGCTAGTGGTAGGAAAGGTCAGCCCTGGTAGCCATGGGAGCCATAACATCCCCCACCCAAGGGAGACATAATTATGGTAATGAGAGGCAAAGCATAAAGGCAGACAGAGGGGGTCTATGTTCAGAGTAATATGGACATTGTTAGTAGAACAGTGTCCCTAAGGGCAAAATAAATAGGCAGCCAGGGAGGGTATTACTTAATCCATTAAATCAAAAGAGATTAAGGATGGATAACCAAGAAGCTGAAGCCACTCATCCCAATAAAATGTTTTTGAACTTGAGCCAAGTTTTGGACCTGTAACCTAGTGGTTGAAGAAGAGGCTAGGTCCCCAGGAAGAAGGACCCTGCAATACCACAGCAAGTGAACACAATAATGATTTCTCTGTCCATCCCTAAAGAAACTTATGGCCATTTACTAGGGATAAGGGACAATGCCACCCAGAGATTCAAAGCATTGCCTTGGCTCCCTATACTCATGTGATCACATGGGAGCTAAATAATAAATGGAATTATGGCTTGTGTCTGGCTCCCAGTGAGTCCACTGGGACTGTGGACAACCCAGTGGTCGTTTCCCTGGTCCCCAAATGTGTAACTGAAATAGATATACTTTGTAGCTGGCTGACCCCTCCATTGGTCTCCGGGCCTAAGGAGGTCAGAGTTATCCAAGAGGCCAGGAATAGCCAAGTAGAAATCTCTGAAACTGTTGCAGGTCTGGTTGAGGCTGTGTCAACCTCAGCCAAAATAGTAAGTCAAAAACAATATTGCATCCCCAAAAATGACAGAAGTTAAGGAGGGAAAGAATGTTTGGACACTCTGTCTATTTCCTATTGAGATCAATATGCTTCCTAGCTAGGTCACTTTAGGAACTGAACATCAAGTTTACTTCATCTTCAAGGCCTCCAAACTGAAAAAATAATTTCTAGGATCATTTCATTATCCAATTCTATTATGATGAAACTTTTTGAAAAATCCACAAAAACTTTTAAAAAATGGATTTTGCCTATATGTTATCTCCGGTACTCTTAAAAACACATGCAACTAAAGAGTGCTTATACCGTTTGCTAAGGGGAAAAAAAAAAAGCTTGTCATTAAAAAAAAAAAAAACTATTTTTGTCTGGGACAGAGGGCTGGCAAGATGGCGGCGCCCATGGAGCCGTTCCGCCAGTCGGGGGAGGGGCTACCGTCAGCGGACCTGGACAGCCAGGCCGTGCTGACCTATGCCAGATTTACTGGTGGCCCACTCAAGGTGCACAAGATCACCAAGCCCTGGCCGAGCCCTTCAGTAACTCTGCCTGTCCTTCGGACCAGTCATGGAGAGACCATCTCGGTACAGCACAAGATCAGCACCCACCTTCGAAAAGAGAAATACAACGCTGATTATGATCTGTCAGCCCAGCAAGGGGCAGACACCTTGGCCTTCATGTCTCTGTTGGAGGAAAAGCCGCTCCCAATACTGATACATACTTCTTCGTAGACACCAAGAACTAGGTGGACGTGACCTGGAAGCGGTATGCAGAGGCTGTGCGGTCTCCCCTCACCTTCTTCCTTCCTGCCCGCATGGCGCGGCAGGTCGCTGAGGAGCTGCATCTGCTTTGTCGGAAAAGCAGGTCTGAGAACGAGGATGAACCGGAGAAGGAGCTGTACCAAGAGGCTTGGGAATCCCAGACCCCGCCGTCTCAGCACCTAGGCTCTCAGAAATTCTCTTTTGGAGATGCCCCAGCCTCCCTGCACACCCTTGTCTCTGGCTACTTGGCCCTGCTGC
Organism: Callorhinus ursinus; assembly: GCF_003265705.2. NCBI lineage: Eukaryota > Metazoa > Chordata > Mammalia > Carnivora > Otariidae > Callorhinus > Callorhinus ursinus. The sequence continues at coordinate 38,529,846 of NW_027397076.1, forward strand.
TGCAGGCAAAGCTGCCCAGTGGAAAGCTGCAGGCCCACCTTCGAGGGCTGCGCAACCTCTGGGCCTACCGCACACACATTCCCAGCCTCAGCTTCCCCTGAGATGGAGCCGAAGTGCCACCTCCACACCAGACACCAGTGGGCGCAGAGACCAAAAGAACCACACAGGCACAGGAACCCGATCCTGTCCATGCTGCTGGGACTGACAGCCATGGTGGACTAGCCTTGCTCAGTAGCGTCGTCTCTATCCAGCGGGTAACCCTGCTTGGGCCCCAGGCACATGGTCCCTGGGCATGGCTGAGGATGGCGAAGAGGAAAGATTTGTTCTCATGCTCCCAGGACTGATTTTTCTACTATCATACGTTCCAGAGGCCCCTATGTTTCCCCGTTGTTGGTGCGGCTGGAAATGGGGTGCCACTCCCAGAGTAAACCTGTCCACACTGAAAAACAAAACAAAACAAACACAATTTTCATTAAGTGTGTGTATGTGTATATGTATGTGTACGTGTGTATAGATGTTCTAGTGGCTCTGTTAATTTCTTGACCCATAATGATTTCAGTTCCTAAAATAGGAAATCTAAGGCTGACCTTACTGAAAATAATAAAATGTATACATTACCATTTTGTCCTTCCTTTTCTCTTTCTTATCTCTTCAACCCTTTCTTTTCTCAACCCAACTTGCCTCCAGGAATTTCATGTGAATGATTTAAGGACTATGGCAGAAAATCCAGAAAAATGAGACCAGATTATAGTGTTCGGCAATTGATATGTTATCCTTTTCAGAGAGACTTTACTTTTTGTTGTTGTTTAAAATGAGAGTTGTAAATGGATAAAATTTAGGGAGAACATGGCCTAATCACCATTGGAGGAAGATTTTTTGATATTTCAGTGGAGCAGGCTTCATAGGTCTTTTCTAAAAGAGGGAACTTGGTTCCTTAGAGTTTTTGCTTCAGACGACAAGATGGTAATAGTGCATTGCAAGGATTCTCAGAAATTACAGATTGTATCTTTCTCATATCCCTGCATACTTCCCACAACTAATGCATTGTCTGGCAGGAGACGATGAAAAGCACAGGGCTCTGGCAGCTAATAAATAGTTCTGATTTCCGAAGTAGTTCCATAAATATTCATAAGTTCTCCATATTCACCTTATCAGGGTAGACAAGGCCCTGCCCCGTGTGACCTAGTCTCCATTCTGGGTACCTTCTCAAATGGTTAAGGATGTAATAGGAACAGAGAACACTTATTTAGAATTATCTACATGTCAACTATTTTTGCTCTTATAACACAAAAACAGAATGCCATGAAATTTACATTCAACGCTTTTTGTTGTTAATGTGGTGCTATTTATAAGTTTGAATTAAAACGGTTAATGTGTGTGGATCACTTAGTTCTAGGAGATCACTAGGAGAGACCTCCGAAAGAATCTGAACAAGACTCAATCATTACTATCATAGTTATTACTATTATCTAAAAGATATTTGGATCACATACTACAGATCATAGAGTGCCCATGTTTTATTTGGTGAACACAGTGTTTTTAATTATTTTCCCCCGGTGTTTGCCGCTTTTTAAAATTAGGTGGTAATGGGACACGTGGGTGACTCAGTTGGTTAAGTGTCTGACTCTTGATTTCCGCCCAAGTTATGATCTCAGGGTTGTGAGATCGAGCCCTGTATTGGGCTTTGCACTGGGCATGGAGCCTGCTTAAAATTCTCTCCCTCTCCCCCGTCTTTTCTCTCTTTCCCTCTCTAAAAAAAAAATAAATAAATGATAAAAATAAAATAAAATTAGTTGGCAACATTTAAAAAAATCAGGGCATTACAAAGCTTGGATGTTTTAGCTGCTGGGTCCACTTTCTCATATGGCACAGTCATCAGGGACCAACTTGGGCTAGTCTCCCATTTGCCACACTCCTCCCCGTGCCCTATTGTCCCTCACACTGAAGCAGGCCGGGAGTAGCTCTTTACCGTAGCATTTGTGCTGTAGTCTGTTTTCAGAACTGCCTGCTTTTCTTTTCTTCTTTTTCTTCCTCAACATTTCTAGTCCCTGCGGACATTTCAGTTTGAATATCTATCAAAAAGTGCAATATTTGCAAATTGAAAGGGACCTCACGGTGTTGTTCTATCACTTTTCCGCCTTCCCCTTCTTGCCTCTGTCACTGGACGATTATTACTACCGACCCGTGTCCTTCTTTGGACAAGTGGTCTGAGTGAAGGCTTTACCTTGGCAACATCTCTCTCCTGGGAAGAGAGGGTGTGGCCTCTGTGTCCAGGAACCTGACAGAATTTTCTGGGCTTAGTCACTGTTGCAAATGTAATTTCTACTAGTGAGTGGAGCAGACACGAGGCTGTTTCATAGAACCTGGGAGCTTTTACACTTGTTCCCAGCCCATCCCCCAAAATAACCCCTCCACTCTATAATTACATTTACATTCATGAAATTGAGTAAGTAAAAGTTGAAATTCCTTTTAGCAAGAATTCTATGGCTGTGTATTCTGTACAGTTCCAAACAAAAAAAATGACTTAAGCATTCCAGAAGGAATCGGTTGTCTAGTGTTCTGTAACTGAAAATAATTAGGTATTTTAATGTTCCCTTTTTAACTCCTTACTGTGTTAGCGTTTAGAGAGACTATGGTAAAGATTATATCCAGTCTAACTTTTATAAATCAGCTTGCCTTTTCCTACTCTCTTTTTGGGACTAAGATTTATCAATTAGAATTGAGAATGACAAGCTTGGCCCTCAGCTTTTGTGGAGTACTTCAATATTTCATTCCCAAAGTTTCTCTTAATTTTTCTATCGTTGTTTGTCCTCAGAAAGGCCCGTACCAACAAACGTGACTTCATTCTTCTAAGTAGCAATTAGTTTGAATATTGGAGATCTGAATGTATTCAGAAAATCTTCCAAAAATACGTTTGTAATTAGTTGACTGACCGATTACACATCTAAGGAGAAACCAAACTTCTAGCTTTGTTCTTCCACTGCTCTTCAAATATGGTTTCTGGAACACTTCCCTCCACATCCCTTCCCAAGATGAAATACTGTCTAGCTTTTCCACTGCTCTTGGATAATAAATGAACAGTCCTGCATTTTGGCATTTAAAATGACCCAGTCTCTTATCCTATGACTACTAGTCCAGTGCACTGTAAAAATCATTTGAGTCCAATTTAAAGCTTTCTATGTAGACTCTAGTTGGTCATGGGCACTGTTGTTTTTACCGCTTTCCCTCACTTAGCTTCTTCCCTCCAGCTGCTGCTTCTGACCCTTGTAAAGTTGGATCAAGCGATAGAGAAGCTGACAGGAAGAGCTTCGGCGAGACATTGATGGTCTAGGATGGCAGATGCTTCAAGCTGATTCTTTGTCTCAGTCAAGGCTATTGTTGGCTCCTCTTATCCTTCACCGGGGACCTCCGACTGCCACCACCTTGACATAGTCAGTTGTCCAATTAACACTGCTCCTTTGGAGGGCTTCTGTTAGGGCCACATCATCTCTCCAGATCATCACTTGCTTATTCAGTAAGATCCCCTCTAGGGCAACCCCAGGCTGGCTGCCTTTTACGTGGTCCACATCTGAGCTCCCAAACCTTTGCCAGTCATCAGAGGAAGTGCCGTTTGTTCTACCCCAGTCCTCTTTACTCTGTGATCAGACACAGTGGTGAGGCCACAGCCTCTACAAGTCCTATTCTTTGTGGGTGTCAGACCCCAGGCCCTACGTTTCCAAACTCCGGGCCGGGGCGGGGGGGTTGCCTGTAAGTCCCCCGAGATACCCCCTTGGAGTCCCTGTTGTGTGTGTTGGAGTACAATCCAACAACCTTTTTTCAAAGACATTCTCTCCCCACCTCTTCCAGCCCAACTAGAAGGAGATGATGCTGGCCGACTTGGTTTCACCCCCTTGGCAAGTCCCATATGGGTGCCCTAGTAACTCCTATTTTAATATAGGGTGCTTGGAACCGATCGCCTTATTCTTGGACTTTGGTGCCTCCATCAAAACAGAAGCAGAACGACCCCAGCGCTATCATCTAGTTACATAGTCAATCCTCTTGGCTTCGTCTCAGTGGTATGCTGGAGCTGGTCATGAACCATGGCCGTGATTAAAATTTAAATGATATAAACCTACAATTAAATAAATTAGATATTTTTAAAAGGGTAACAAGGACTCAAAGTTCGTCATTTTCTAATTATTTCACTCCATCTTGTTATCTCTGCTTTTGAGATTATTTGCCTATTGTTTCTATATGGTAAAAATAACACCGGAGGGCGTGACACTGCACATTTCTTCCCAACTCTGCATTCAGTGATGTCACTGTGGCAGCCAAAAATCAGCTATGGTGGGAGTATTTACACCAAGGAAATTGGCAAATGTAACAAATCCGGTGCCTCCCCCTTCCCCCATCTTGTCCTTAACATTTGCCAACACACCACTGCTTAGAATACACTCTTCAAAGACGTTAAAAACTAAAAAAAAAAAAAAAAAAAAAGATGTTAAAAACTGTCAAGATAGCAGGTGCAGTCCAAGCTAAGGCAGCTCATTTCAATAAAAAAGGGCTACTTTGTAAGTGCTAACACTTCCGAGGGATCAATAGATTCAGCATGTTCAAACAAAGCGTGCCTCTCTCTCTCCAATGCTTGCAGTTCTTGGGAGATCAAATTGGTTCGTCTTCACAGGTATCCACCCTTAATACATTTTCAAGTAAAAGTCTGAGATTAGACAAAGAAGCTCCTGCAGCTGCACATTCCTTGGCAGCCCACACCATAAATGCTTTTGCAAAAATGCCTCACCCAATTTTTTAAACTGTTCTGGGCTACATTTAATAGTTGATGAAAATAATGACTTTTAAATATGCCACTGCACAATTAGGCCACTAAAGCAACTGAGACACTTTGAGAAGCTTGAGCCTAGGAAATAAGACAGACATACCTGCGGGGGGAAAAAAAGCAGAATATCTACAGGAAAAAGATAGAATGTGGAGGTCAAAATTTGCATCTACATAGTCAAATTGAATAAATGTGAATGACACCGTAAAAGAAACAACCTCTCATTTCTCATTCAATAGTATGCATTTGAGCATTAAATAATCTTTTCATCTCGTTTTGCTCCAGCATACTCCATTGTTTCTCAGAAGTTGGGAGACGGTAGGGAATGCTCATCCTCTAAAAGTGGAGTCTTTTTCATAAATTTTAGAAGGAACTTGTTGACATGAGAGTTATTGACTTTAAAGAAAATAACGTGAAAGCAAAATTATGAGACATATAGAACAGGATTGTTGCTGAGCGGAAGGACCTCCTTTATGAACTTGACCTCTTCCTGCCTGACACCGTCCTGAGATCCCATACGTTGATAGCCAAAGCTAGAAACACCTTTTCCATCTCCCCTATGAGGAAGATTTCCCGGCATGTACCCGGGTGACCATATTGCTTATGGCCACCCTCCCTTCAGATTGGTTCTCCCCCTCCACTGGACTGGGTGTTAAATATCACCTTTGAATACCACCTTTCAAAAATCACCTTTGGATAATACCTTATACCCGACAAAGGACATTCATGTCCACCATTCCAGATAAGCTTCACAATCATTCTGTGAAGTAGGAAAGACAAATATTACTGGCATTTCTTTATTTTATTTTTACTTTGTTCATCATGATAAGTATACTCTTTAATCTCCATCCCCTATTTCTCCCATCCCCCTACCCATCTCCTCTCTGGTAACTATCCGTTTGTTCTCTATAGTTAAGAATCTGTTTTTTGTTTTCTCTCTCTCTCTCTCTCTCTTTTTCTTTTGCTGGTTTGTTTTATTTCTTAAATTCCACATATGAGTGAGATCATATGGTATTTGTCTTTCTCTGACTGACTTATTTTAGTTAGCATTATCGTCTCTAGCTCCATCTGTGTTGTTGCAAATGGCAAGACTTCATTCTTTTTTATGGCAGAATAATATTTCATATATATGTATGCCACATCTTTTTTATCTGTTGCTGCTTCCATAGTTTGGCTATCGTAAAAAAGGCTGCAATAAACATAGGGGTAGATGTATCTCTTTGAATTGTGTTTTATTGGCTCCTCTTTAAAAATGAATTGACCCAGCTCTCTGGGCTAATAGCTGATAGAACAGCACATAGAATCGGATGCTCCTATCTCCTGACTCTGGGTCCAGCAAAGTCTAATAGAAAGAGTATGTATTAGTTTTCTATGCTGTGTAACAAATTCTGACAAACTTAACATTCATTTGTTGTCTCACAGTTTCTGTAGGTCGGAAGTCCTGACATGACAAATCTGGATTCTGTGTTTCCTGTCACAAGACTGAGGTCAAGATATGGGCCATGCTGTGGTTCTTACCTAGAGCTCAAGATCCCCTTCCAAGCTCACTCAGATTGTTGGCAGAATTCAGTCACTTGAGGTTGTAAGACTGAGGTCTCTGTTTCTTCCCAGATGTTGTCCACGGCTCACTCTCAGGCAACTAGAGACTGCCCTAGTGCTTCACTTGGTGGCCCACTCACAATGTGGTAGCTTCCTTCTTCCAAGTCAGCAGGTAAATCTTCCTGGATTCTGCCAAGAGTCTCCAACACCAGAATGTGATCACTGGAATGACTACACCATCCTAGTCACATGTTCCATCCACACTTGAAGAGGGGATGATACAGAATGTGGAACATCAGAGGAGTGGGAATCTTGGAGGCCATCTTGGAACTCTGCCTACCACCAGGCATGAATCCCTGATGCACAAAGAGAACATCAACTTTTAACTCTGCGCTTGCTGGCTTTGTGACTTACCTACCTTGAGCCTCGTGTTCCTCAAAATTAGGGCAATCCTGCTCAGAGAATTATTGTGAGAAAAAGAAGTGCTAGCATCTGGACAGTGTTTGACATACGAAACTTACTCACTGAATACTTTCTTCTGCTCTTGCCACTACATGCCAATGCATGTAGTATTGCATGCAGGTACGCCAGGTTAGCTCAGCATTTCTTATGTTATGATAGTTACAAAGCAGCACGTTGATATTTGACTTTCTGCACGGGCAATGGAACACAGAAAGTCAAAAAAGATGACTAGCTCATCTTCCTTACCCCATCCTAAGGAGGATCTCCTCTATTACATGCTTCTCATATTATCTCCTTAACCTTAAAAACACTGTGCAGTAGGTATCACTATCCCCATTTAACAGGCTAGGAAACTGAGGTCCCATGTACACCGTGAATTAGTGGCAGAGTTCATGACTGTGGATCTCAGCCTGTAACAGGGTATCCCACGAAAGAGCCACTAAGAAACCAAGACATGAGTGTGTGTGTGTGTGTGTGTGTGTGTGTGTGTGTGTGATTCATCAGGAAGGAATGCAAAGAATTTCCCCTCCCCTCAGGGAGAAGGCTGGGCCCCTTTACCCTCAACAGAGAGTGCACAGATTTTCAAAATGTTGCAAAGGTCCATCAATTCCTATTGTGAGAGAAGAGGAACTGAAAGAATATTTTGTGAATAAGGACTCAAGAGAGAGGGACTGGAATTACTGATAGTGATCTGTTTCTCTCACTATTTAGTGCTATTTTTAAGGTTCAAAATAATCCTTTTGTTTTCATTGATGTAATGTCATTATTTCCATATCTTTTAAAATCTTCAAATATGAAACAAGATCAGTGACCCAATTATTTAACTCTCAACGAAAGAAAAACAAAATGAAAACAAAACAAAACCTTGCTGAACACATGTTCCTACCCAGAGGATGATTATTTCTAATTGAAAAGAAGATATACTAATTTAGAAAGATTACTCCAAAGCCCTCAAAAAGGAGAAGAGATTTAGTAACTGACAAGGCAGAATTAATGCTGCAAAAATAATTCTGACTTTAGTTTAAAGATTTTCTGAAAAAGGGGACTATGATCATAGCAGTATTAAAATGGATGCAGGTTAACACTCTGATGACATGGTCATTTATACTGAAAATGAAAGAAGGGGAACATGAACTAGATACATTTTCTTTGAAATAAAAGCTACATCTTTCCAGGAATGAGGTCTCTGTAAAAAGAAAAAGTGAAGCCTTCAAAAAGATGTCAGAGTATAGAATAAGAGATGGAAATCTTTGAAGTTGAAGGCCTCAGAGAAAACTATTTGGAGATAGATTATTACCATTTCTTCATCATTTCACCAACTGGTATAAAGTCAGAGAAAGAGCTTTTCAGCAACTGGCTCATTTAAATTTTATTTATAGAGGATTTAGCTCTGAAGAATAAGGAATATGTTGGATCTAACAAAATTTTCAAAAAAATAAAAAGATTTTCATAGGCCGAAATGAGCACTTTCTAATATAAAGGTTAGAGTCCTTTGCTTGGGTACAAATATATCTCACTCTGTAGGTATGAGACAGACGTCACACACATGAGTTAGCAATAAATGTTGTAGGCAGAGATTGTGTTGCCTACCCGTTTCCATTTTCCCTTCTTTCTTTGATTAATTAAACAAATTTTATCAAAGTATAGTGGACACACAATATAATATTAGTTTCACTTCCCTTCTTCCCTAATAATAAAATCTGGATTTTATTTGGAACCGCAATGTGCCTAGCTAAGACTATATTTTTTAGCCTCCCGTAAGGAAAGGTTTGGCCATTGAGATATAAATGGAATCTTTTGCAAATAGTTTTATGATATCCATTTAAAGGGTATCGATTCATGTAGGAGGAATATCTCTTTTGCATCTTGCCCTTCCCGTTCTCCTGCCTGGATCATAGAGGTAATGGCTGGAGCTCTAGCCACCACACTGTGTCATGGATGATTGATATGAGCTTACTCATATCATACCCTTAGGTAGCAGAGAAGAAAATTAAGGAAACACTGCATCCCTGATTACATCATGGAGCCTCTATACCATCCCTGAACTGTACTACTTCAGGACTTCCTTTGTGTAGAGAATAAACTCTTACCTAGTTGTCCCTCTAGTCAGGTATCTGTTACGAGCAGAGGAACTCAATTCCTGATACTGGTCAGCAATACCATGTGATTATGAAAATGGTCCAAATGGTCCAAGATAGCATTCATAACTATTTTGTACCTGGGTAAGAGTACACAAAACAACACAAACAGAACAACAGCAATGAAAACTGATGCCAGAATTCACCTCTACTGCGAGCTCCAAAAGAGAGGTGAAAGTTATTTTCCTCCAGCGTCCTGCAAGAGTATGATGTTGGATTGATGTAGAGTTCAGGAAAGCAGAAGATAAGGTGGAGGATAAAGGCAGAAATGGCTGGCCCCGGGACGGGTAGGTTGTGAAGCCGGGAAGAGAGGGGAGAGGGCTTGCAGCACCCTGGGGACTTAGCAGTCCTAGGAGCAAATGTCCGCACAGTGCTCCAAGGAATGCTGGACACCAGACAATAAAGCTTTCATTCCAGTTATGTCAAAGACTCTAATGCCCACGCCTGATGTGCAAGGAAGAGAGCCTTAACATGGCTCTTTACATGGACGACAGCAGACTTGGATCATGAAACTCTCCTGGGGACCCATGATGCCCTGAAGATAAAAGACAGATTCCTCAGTCTCCGGGACCCACAGAATACCTTCTCCACCTCAATCTTCCCTTTATGTGACCCTACAGAGGCAGTAATGAATAAAGAGTGATAGCGAGTAGTGACTTTTTCATCGGTATGGTGAGGGAAGCCTCCAATTTGATTTAGAACAGCAAAAGTACTTTCTTGCATCTGTGTGTGATAAAATAAAGTCCATATTTTTACGGTGTGTTATTAAAAAAAAAAAAAGGCAGTGCGAGTTCTGCTCAGCTTTGGTCACAGCATTTGATGAGTGGCCAAGAGAGCAATGGGACAATGTACTAAATATAGCTGGCTGTCCTCTGTATTCATTACTTTCTTCTAGTACCTCCAAGTTTTAGCGGGGCATATGGCTCCCTAGAATCATCACATTCCCCAATCTCTCTTCCTTACAGGAGCAGGCACGTAACTAGGTTTGAGTCAATGAGATAGAAGTAGAAGCGGCAGTTGCTGGGCACCCTTCCTAAGGGAGAGTGTGCATGCACACATAGGTCCTTCTGCCCCTACTCTAGCCTGCTGCTTCGCACTTGGTGCAGCCACTCAGATCTCAAAATGGAAGCTGTGTACAGAAGAAGAGCAAGCTAGCTGGAGCCTGGCTCTGTGGTATTGTGGGAGGCCATACTAGATCACTCACCAGAAGTTTTAGACAGAGAAATATACTCACGCCCTGTTTAGACCATAACTGGTTAGATTTTCAGCTACTTTGTAGCAAAACCTAACTATCACAGAAGGCTTCAGGAATCACAATCTTGTCAGTGTTGAAGGGGCTGGGTCTACTGACCCTGAAAGAGGTCACTCAGAGGAAAACGGTAGCTGTTTTAAAAACCTGAAATTTATTGCAGGAGAGAGATAAGCTTTATTCCATGTGGCTCTAAGGAAGAAATTCTAGAAAGACAAATATGGATAAAATCTAAGACAAACTATGAGTATCACTTCGAATTGAAGTTAGTGTCTGACCTGGATACTGTCACTAGCTCTGTGATCTGGTGTGACTTCATAATTTAATCAAACCCTTCCTTGGACTAGAAGCTCAGTGAGGGCAGGGACACCCCTTCTCCTTCTCTGCCCCCCCCCCAAAAAGATTTTACCCAGGGTTGGCCCTTGGAGGTACTGGATACAAGATTTGTATGTGGGTAAAAGGACAAAGCAGAGCTAGAACGAGGAGTGAAACGTCTTTGCAGGGCCAGAGGAGTGAGCTTTGAGGATAGTCTTGCCCCCAGTAGCAAACAGAATTTCATTTCTTTTTAAATTCAGTCCCTTTTCTTGTTTGGTTAAGTCAAAGCAAAATCTCCTTTCAACAGTTAATGCTGGCAAAAGTGACCATTATCACATAACAGAAGAATGTATGGGACAGTAATGATTCTAAGGAAGAGACAGGGAAATTCTCCATTTGCTTTCTCCAGTGTGTGTGTACATATGTGGAAATATTTAAGGAGGAATACACCAGGAAATATGGTATCAGACCTTCCTCACTACTGCTCTCAGATATTAGACATTTACTGTATTTCTTTTATCCCCTTCAGCCACATCTCAAGCCATGCCATCTTGATCCCATTCAGAAAATTTGAACTTTGTAAGTAAAATTATATCAGATGTTTTGGTCACAATTTTCTTTGTATTCCTTTTATCCCCAAAACTAATTCAGGTGTGCCCTGCTTTAAAAAGTCAAATATAGTATACTAGAACCCGAACTTGCAACATATAAATTAGAGGGTGAGAATTTACAAGGAGGTTCTAAATGTATCTTCTTGGGAGAGAGACAAACATTGAAACTAAAGCCACTTTGTTAGAATAAAATCAAAATATCTCTGAAATTAAGAGGCAGACCAATAAGAAAATACTATTTTAAGGACGCAGAATCACTTGAGACATCCTTGTGATTAGGGCATTCATTGCAAATAGAAGTGATTAGATATCTCTGGAGTCTAGCAATCAACAAAAATCTATGACAGAACAATTGTTTTCTTTTTTTAAGGATTTTATTTATTTATTTGAGAGAGAGAGAGAACGAGCGGGTGGGGGGGGAGAGGTAGAAGCAGAGGGAGAAGCAGATTCCCCGCTGAGCAGGGAGCTGGATGCAGGGCTCCATCCCAGGACCCCAGGATCATGACCTGAGCCAAAGACAGATGCTTAACAGACTGAGCCACCCAGGCGCTCCTAGATAGAACTATTGTACAAAGAAGAGTTCACCCTACATTATATTGGAGGGAAATTATTATTTTAAATAAAATGTTCTTACAGAAAATAATCACAGTAACAACACAGTGTTTTCCATGATGCTTTTTATAAAAGAGCCCTTTGAATCAGATATTTGGTACTAGATCACTCATTCATTCATTCATTCACTTAGTAAACATCACTTAAAGCCCTCTGCCGCCGCTCCCCCACACCCCAGGATAACTGCTGAGCATCCAAAGAATAAGTCACGGAGGTAAGACAATTTGTTCATTCACAGGCAAGGAAACATAATAGCTTATGGTGAGTGTAAAAAACTATTGCGAATCGGAAAATAAGCTTTCCAAAGAGGAGCTGTGGCTTAGGCCACCTCCTGTTCCTTGAGAATAGAAGGAATTGATACATGGTTCTCTGCACTACTTTCTACCAGCCTTCATCAAGGTTGGCAGATGGGGCTCGGAAGAACAATCACAGTCCCTAAGGGTTTTCATTGTATTCTACACCAGCTATGTTGACTGTTGACTTTGGGAGAGCTTTTGCCTCTGGATTATGCTTGGCTTCAGTAGAGGATCTGGAAAGGAATAAGAAGGAGCAGCTTGCTTTTTTTTTTTTTTTTGGTTTTTTTTTTTTACTTAGGACGAATGATTTCCACAGGCAGAAGAGGAGGATCTTATCCAAAAGTTGGAAGGACCTAAAGACTGAAAATGGCTACCATTATATGGTTTCTCTGAGAGAAACTTTCCTTATACTGGATTAGAGAAAGCAACTGGAAACCAATATTCCTTGATTACCTCCTATGTGGTGGGCATTGTACTGCGAAAGCTTACAAAAAATGTTCTGCAAGGTAGCCAGGATATGAATAACACCACATTCTTATGGATAAAGAAAACAAATCTTAATTAAACCACGTGTCAAAGTCTCAGAGTAAGAAAATGTCAGAACCAGATTAGGAACTCTGTGTTTCCCTGAAACTGAAAATAAACTTTCTATTTCCAAAACTATAGAAAAAGACTGCTTTCTCCTCCATAATTCTGGGACTTGGAGCTGGCTGGAGGGACACCATATGCCTTTTCATATGTTCCTAATCCAAGGAGTATTTCTCTAGAGTAAGATCTGCAGACTGAGACCCAACTGATGCATAGGGTATATAGATGAATGGGTACAGCTGGGAAAGATTAAACTTTTGTCCAGGGAAGAGGGGGAAAGAGAGTTGGAGCATCTGCCACCCTAAGAGAATGCCACTCTGGAGTGAGCTTCCTGCAGAGAGCTTCCTGCAGTGAGCATGTGGGAGATATTGTCAGGCAATGCAGCAGGGTAAGCTGGGGAGACCGACCTTGGCCTAGGTGGGGTGTGGGTAGGAAGCAGAGTACCTCAGTCCGACTGATGAGTTTGGAAGGAGAAGCTGGACATGAGATGACCAGCCCTTCTTCTTCCTTTTATTTTTAGGTTCTACCAATCTGTGAGAAGACAGCTTATTCCTTCTTCACGTTACAAGATTTACGGGAGCAGGTCCCCTCCTGGGGGAGGAGTTATGGTTGTCAAATGCCAACCCTGACCGGGTTGGTAAATCTGTCTCATTCTGGAAGCAAACTTGCTGATAGAGAAAACATTCGCCATTATCTGCTTCATCAGTAAGAATGTATTTTGTATTCCTATCTGCCTTACCCTTTTGTCCAGATTTACATGAGAGAAAGCAGGTATATTATTGATTGGGCCCCCTCAAACTTCAACCAGGTAAATAGAAGGAGGAAGCCGGGTCCAGGGGATAGAATACATGTCATAGGTAGGAAGAATTTAGACCCATGCAACTGAGCTGTGGTGCTGGCGGGAGACATTTCAGTAGGAGGAGCAGAGAGGTATGCAGTCGGTATCAGCCGAAACCTCTTTTGGAGAGATTGATTCTGCGTGAAGTACCACCCCAACTTCAGCCAAGTAGCAATCAGGCTCAGCTTAAGCAAAAAGGAAGCGGGGGGCGGGGGGTTGGATTAGCCCAGTTTTGCTCCAAGCTTAAGGAGACATGTTCTTTTTTTTTCAAATTCATTTTATTCTGCTCCCAGAAGACCAAGTAGAAGAAAATTCTGTTTGTTTCTAACCTAAGTTTCTAGCCAGAGAATGCAGAATCTATCTGGATCACCCAGAGGCCAGTTCTCCAGAGCAAGCCATTACAAGGGGATTTAAAATCACAGCACTAGCTACTGACCAAATATTTGGCACTGTCTCTGTGTATAAAATGAGGTGACATAAAGGAGTGTGGCTGGCCCAGGAATTCAGGATATTGTTCTCTCTTCTTTGGGTCCGTGGACCAGGGAAGAAAAAAGAATTCCTGCCTCAGGTTTAGAATAAATGTTCTTCTCTTCAAGTATATATATATATACACACATACATATACATATTACTTTTTCAAATTCTATAAATTGCATACACTCATTATAGAAAAATGGTAAGTTGAATGAAGAAAATAAAAATTTTTTAAACTCCCAAAGTATTGGCTGCAATAATGAGAAATCCAGACGAAGCAGTATGAAGATAGTACAACAGCTATATGATCCCTTCAGGAATCAGAATCTTTCTGATCAGGGATCTTCTATCTTTCCCTTTTACCACACTTACCATGAAAACCTTTGCCTCATATCTGGTGCCTCATGGCTGCAAGATGGCTGCTCTAGCGCTAGGCCTCATATCCTTCTAAGGCAGGGCAGTACCTCAGAAAGGTAAAAGGTTTGTTTTGTTTTGTTTTGTTTTGTTTTTAGAAACCCTCACTTTAGATTTCAGTGGTCAGCACTTCTCACATGGACTCCTAACTGCAAGGAAATTCAAGAAAGTGAGTATTTTTGGCTGGGCCCATGACCCCCCCCAAATGAAATCAGGGGGATTTTGTTGGTAAGGCAGAGGAAGAAATAGTTACTGAATAGGAAAGTTGGGGTTTCTTCCAGTCCTGGCTCAGCCCACGTCCTGCCTCCATGTCCTTTCCTATGTCTTGCAGCATCCGTAGCCCAGGCCATCCTCTTAGTAACCCCTGGGCTCTTCTGTCACCCAGGTTGGCACACCAAGGCTTCTTCCAATTTTACAGCTGGCTGACAAAATGAGAATCTCCATCTTTTCTAGTTATGGATCCAGCTGAGACCATTACACGTTTTCCAAGCATGTATATAAATGTTCCCTACCATTTCATAACCTGTTCTTTTCTCTTAATGATGCATTTATCATCAGTAGCTTGGCAGCAGATGCAATTAATTGCATCTCAGCTGCACAGCATGCTTCCTTGATTCATTCTATAAATATATGCCAAGCAGTATTGAAGATGCTGGGGATAGACAGTGAACAAAACACACAAAGTCTCAGCACTGGTAGTGCCGATAACCTGGTAAGGGAAGACAGTGAGCAAATGCGTGAGTAAGTACACATTATATCAGATGGTGATAAACATGTAGGAGAAAAATAAAGCAGGGTGAATGACTTAGGAAGTGTCAGGAAGGAGAGGTGTCCTATGTTATACACACAATGCTCAGGGAATGTTATACCAATAAGCAGATGACTGCTTATAAGAAAGAGAGCAAATCATGTGCATTTTTGGAAATTTTCCAAGCAGTGAGCACAGCACATGCAAAGGCCCTGACATGGGAGATGTGTGGTACATCTGAGAAACACTATCAGGACCTTTGTAACTGGACCAGGGTTAGCAAGGTGAGCAAATTCAGAGATGAAACAGAGATAGTACTAGAGATTCTGATATAGTCAGGAGAGCATATTTTTATTAGTCACATGGTATTAAATCACTTTGTTAGGCACTCAAGTTATTTCCAATTTTTCATATTTATAATTGACTATTTTTACAGGTTCTGGGCCACAGACCAAAATTCAATGACCCCTACATTAAAATAATAATTGATTAGTTTTGTTTTTTGAGACAAAGTCTTAAGCACAGCTCATCTTTTCTAAAGTAATGAACAAGGGAGGGAAAATAATACTAAAATACCCTCCAGGGGCTCCTGGTGGCTCAGTCATTAGGTGTCTGCCTTCGGCTCAGGTCATGATCCCAGGGTCCTGGGATTGAGCCCTGCATCGGGCTCCCTGCTCTGCGGGAAGCCTGCTTCTCCCTCTCCCACTCCCCCTGTTTGTGTTCCCTCTGTGGTTGTCTCTGTCTCTGTCAAATTAAAAAAATAATAAAATCTTAAAATAAAATACCACTTCATTTACAAACAAAACAAACAAAAAATGTGCTTACTATCTTAGTGAGGTGGATATGGGAGAATAGTAAGGAATAGAGGGAGTAAAGGGGAAATAGGAAGAAGGAAATAGAGAAACATAGAAAGGAAAAAGGGTGAAGTCTCCCAAAGTAGAAGGGGAGCTACCAGTTCTTTCTCTTTTTGCATGACAAACTACCTTAAATTGGCAATGTGAAACAACCGCCATTTTATTAAGCTCAGGAGTCTGTGCGTCAGGAGCTTGGGCTTCCCCACAACATGGCACTCTTAGCATATTTGTTGCATGGCGGCTCGCTTTTGGGAGGCCAGGGTGGGAGTCCTTCTATAGGCTAGGCCTGGAACTTGTAGGGCATTGCTTCTACCACACGCTGCGGGCAGCGCAGTTAGAGGCCAGCCCAGATCCAACGGGAAGGGAAATAGACCCCACCTCTCAACGGAAGGAGTGTCAAAGAACTTGAAGCCATTTTTAATTTACCAAGAAGAAATAGCCAGATTCCTTAGCCTTTACCCATGTGAGATCCATGGCGGCAATCTCACAGCCACATGACAAATTAGGCCAAACTTGAGCTCACTGTGGCTTACATTCCTGAAGTGTCTCCTTGAACTCCTCAGCTACATCTCATAGATGGTTAATTCTTCCCTAGATCTTGAAAAACTGCCTTTAGTAAATAATAACTTACAGATTTCCTCTATAGTCTTTAGAAAAACACCATCCTGAAAAACTTTTTTGTTTGTGTTTTGCTCTTTCTTGCTGACAGCCTGAGTTTTTTGTGTGTGTATCATGGAGTAAGTTCATATGTATGGCCTCATAAGCAGTAAATTGTCCAAGGTAACAATTTATGCCAGGAGAGTCTAAGAGAATGTTGATTGTATATATTTTACTACCTGTGTACTTTCTTGAAGAGACGGTGGTTTGATAACATATTATTGTGAAGCTGCTCTGTTTGGGGTACTTATTTGCAAAGCTGCATTAGCTAATTCCTTCCAGACTTCAAGATTCAGGTCATCTGGATCCACTGATTTGTGTATGTTCAGATTTTTCAAGTCTTCCTTTACCTGCATTGACAGAGCATATATTTGACAGAATAATATTAAAAAAATATAAGATGACAAGCAGATGGTCAGAATCTTGACTAGAAAGAGATCTTGTTGAAAATGGCTTGTGAATGTAGACCGTGCTTTTGTTTATGGGTATGTCCTTTTAAATATTTAGTTTGATCACCAACGGAGTTCTTGAAAGAGCCCAGTGCCTGCAGAAATATGCTAGCTGATATCCTCTACTTGAAGTAATGTCTCCCTTAAAAAAAGGGGAAGAAACAAATGGAGAATTTTTCTAGGACTCCTTGCTGCCAGATGTCCGTATTGCTACCTAAATCATGGAGGTAAAAAAACCTTTTCCTGATCCTCTATGCCTGATGCAGCCCCTTTTTCAGTTAAAAAAAAAAAAAAAAGGAATTCAACCCAGTGAAAACAAGAGAAGGGGAGAGAAAAAAGAAATGGAAAGACAAAGACTCATACCAAGAAGAATTTCCAGGAATTTCAAGTTTGCTGCTTTGTGCTGGGAAGGCAGACTAGTGAGGAATCTAGGCTCCACACTGATACCTGAAATAAGAAAACTAACACTTTAATATTTGAAGAATGGAAAGCTCCATTTAAAACCCTGGACACGTTGTACAAGACACACAGGGAAACTTGGTAGAGTGATATTTGAGCTTTTTCTACAGACTTTTCTTCATAGATGCTGGTGTCCCATTAACAGAAAAGAATGTAGATCAATATTTTGGCAGCAACATCTAGTACCTTTCATTATTCAGATAGTCAAATCTAGTGCCCAGTTGCCATCAACCTCTGGCTGTCATCACTGAAAACGCTGGTGAAGTAGAGGTGGCCCAGTCACTGGAATGTCAGAACCCACATTCTGCCTTACAGTCTTGGATCCCCATTTCAATTGCTAAGGTATATGGGCAGGGTGAGGGCAACAAAGCAAGCCTGGAAATTGCTTACATCTATTACCAGCTATTCGCTGCTGAATATTTTAGGATGGTTGAATGTTTTGGGGGGTGGACCTTCTATCTTTAACACACATAACCTTCTTTGTCTCATACCAGGATATAACCCCAGGTACAGCAGTACCATCAAACTCTAACAGCCATGTGCCATTTTACAACCTCAGGCCTATTTCCTCTATCTCTTGTGGCCTTCAGCAGTTTTGTTCATTTCCTTACATATACACTTATTCTCTCTCCCTTCTTGTTATACACAGCCAGGTTCTTTTTTATCTCCCCCTAGGAGTTATGAGCCATTTTAGTGATTCAGATGAAGCCTTGGGGTGCCTGGGTGGCTCAGTCGGATAAGCGGCCAACTCTTAATTTTGGCCCAGGTCATGATCTCAGGGTCCTGGGATCGAACCCCATGAATGATCTTGGGGTCCTGGGATGGAACCCCACATGGGGCTCTGCACTCAGCAGGGAGCCTGCTTCTCCCTCTCCTTCTGCCCCTCCCCTTACTCATGTGCTCTCTCTCTCTCTCTTTCTCTCAAATAAATAAACCTTTAAAAAAATAAAAAATAAATAAAATGAAGCCTTATTTTTAATGCCATCGCACTGAAATGTTTAATAACTAAAAGTATCCTTCACATTCTCTAAAAAGACACTTTAAGAGATTTTCCCCTTTATATACAGAGTGCAACAATTCATTATTCTAAAACTATAGGGCAGGGCTGGACAATATGGCAGAAGCTTCATCCACCTGCTTCCAGATGAGACTGTTTTTGGCAATGCACACAAGCAGGTCTCTCTTGGAGAAAGAATGTGATTTTACAAGAAGTAGAACAGTATGGAAAATCAGCCAAATAGTAAGTCATTGACTACCAGTTCATTAAAGAACCAATTTGCCAAAAGACCAACTTTTCAATATTATTGTTTCACCAAAAACTTGCTGCTTTGCAGTTATTAACACAATTGCTTGAAAAAATTCCAAGATTGATACTATGGGACATCATCACACCTGCAACTTCATACTCTTATTATATCACATGCACACAAAGTCCTCCCACCATCTGTGTAAAAAAAATTCCCAGCAAATTGCTTATAATCCAATTCCTTCCTCTCCCTATCAAGAAAGAAAGTCTGTAAATTATGAGAAGTAGGAAAAGCAGTAGGCTGGGTTGAAAACATATTGGAAGATAAAAGCCATATCCCTTTTAAAAATCATGGAGATTGGTGACATGCCTAATACCAGAATGTTTAAAAGCCCAAGAAATGATTTCTCCCCAAAGTAAGCTGTATTGAGCAGACTGACTGAAACACAAAGTCCCATTACTTTATTACTTGTCAAAAAAAATTATGGATCATTAAGGGTGACCAAAGTGGTCATTGGGCCAGCTGATTTATTGACAAATTATTATGTGAAATAAACTTTAATGGATTCATCAAGAACCATTACATAAGTACTCTTTTAAACAATTCTAGAACTTGTAAATTTTCTCCCCAGAATTTCCTTGCCTGCAAGTCTAAGTTCATGCAATTCCATTTTATTCTCAGTAGATATACTGATGAGCTAATTAAAACAGTAAAATCATTCATCAATAAATACTTTTTAAGTACCTACCAAAAATATTTTATTAGACACTGATAGGTGAAGAAAAGAAAGGAAATACTAAAGAAATAGGTGACAAAAATTCTGCTCCTTCCTGACTCAGAAGATAAAATATTCATATGCTGGCTGACTTGAGAACAATTACGAAACATCCTATCAGCGAATTCACAATAGCACTGTGTGAGCGTAATGGGCAGACAGCTCTGACCTCTGGGTGGGTCATGCCCACAATCCATCCCCAGTATCCACACTTGAAAACAAATCTTTTCACCTCTGGCAGCACGTCTTTTTTCCTGTCAAGGTAAGACCGCTTTCCCATTTTCAAATCATAAGATATTTATCTCTCCATGCAAATCATTCTCAACCCTACAGGTGTTTTTACACTTTCTATTGTTTTACTCATAGGAGTATATTTTGATTTTAAACTCAAGAAAAATTCAGAAAAAATTTCAGAAAAATTTGAATTCAGTCTATATATTTCCTAGCATAGATGCTTGAAAATATACTAAGATAATAGTTTTTAAATATTTGTACATGATGACTTTGAGTAACACAGGGGTCAGATGCCTGTAAACATCTACTTTTGACATCCTTCGTGTATTCAGAGAAAGTTTGGCCCAAGTTAAAAGACCAGGTGACTAACCAGTGAGCCAAATGAAGATCTACAGGGAATATAAGAGGCTTAAAAATACTGTAATTTCAGTTAGCTAACTGAAATTAAAATAAAAACTTTAAAAAATACTCTAATTTCAAAGGATGGGTTTTCTAATTAAAATGCAACCAAAGTTCGCACAAATGCAAAAAGGAATCTAGCTGGCGTTAGATTCCAAGGATTTGGGACTCCGAAATTATACATAATTTTTTAGACATGCATCTTAATTACTTGGAAATAGCTTAAAAAATAACCAAAACATTATAACAGTTCCTGAGGCACGGGAAGAGCATCCAAGAACCAAGCGGCGCCATCTTCCGAGACAGAGACCACATTTCTTTTATTGTTATATGCAGCAGGGTGCATAAGGTTGGCGGTCAATAAATACATTAGTAAAACGTTCACATAATGACAAGCTTCCATGACTGGAGGGAGCTTTCATCGAAGATATGAATAATATTTTATAAACCCCGACAAGCAAAATGGTACAATTATGTAGATAGACTTCTCTCAAATACTTGTTGATGTCAATATAATCAGATATGGCTCACTTCCATGTATTCAGCCTTAACTGTCTTTAGAGACTATTCAAGATCTAACTAACATACTGGATACACAGTTTGCTATATCTGAGTGTCAGCATGATAAGAATTAACAAAACAGAAACGCCTGTTTTTAACATACCCTTTGTATTCCAAGTCTACATCTGCTATCTTGGCTTGTTCTATCTATCTATCTCTCTATCTCTCTCTCTATCTATCTACCTATCTATCATCTATCTACCTATCTATCTATCATCTATCTATCTATCTATCTATCTATCTATCTATCTACCTATCTTTCTAAAGCTGAATTTTTAAATTCTTGAAGTGCAGGGTTGCAAGTGTCTTTTAAAGACATTCTAGTCCAGCCATCCAAGTCCAAATTCCTCCACATTCTAGTCTAGACACAGAGATTCATCGCTGGACTGAAACATCCATACCTTTTGTTTTGTTTGGTTTTGTTCTGCCTAAAGCAGGGATCAGCAAACTGTTTCTGTAAAGGGTCAGAAAGTAAATATTTTTAGGTTTTGTGGGCCATACAGGCTCTGTTGCAATTATTTCACTCTGCCTTTATAGTTCCCAAACAGCCACAGATGATAGATAAAGGAGCAAGCATGGTTGTGTGCCATTAAAACTCTATTTACAAAACTAGGCAGTGGGTCAGATTTGGTTGAGCCCTGAACTAAATAATTTGCTATGGGGTATGGAGATAAATTTTTTAAGAAAGCCAAAATAATATGAATAAAATACTCATAATAGTAACAAAAGCTATCCCTGGCTTTTCAGTCCAGATGACTCAAAATTTCTAAAATAAATTGGTCTTCTTACTAAACACTTCTGTTGGGCACTATTAAGTAAGGATCACCTCCTCCCAACCTTGCCAACCCAAAGTAGAGGTAAAAAGGAGAAGCTAACAGATATCCATTGCAATCACCTTTCTATATCCCAGCTATTCTTTTCTTTTTTTTTAAGATTTTATTTATTTATTTGATAGAGAGAGACACAGTGAGAGAAGGGTCACAAGCAGGGGGAGTGGGAGAGGGAGAAGCAGGTTTCCCACTGAGCAGGGAGCCTGACTTGGGGCTCGATCCCAGGACTCTGGGATCATGACCTGAGCCAAAGGCAGACGCTTAACTGACTGAGCCACCCAGGTGCCCCTATATCCCAGCTTTTCTTAAAGGTGACATTACCTTTTTTTTTTTTTAAAGATTTTATTTATTTATTTATTTGACAGAGAGAGAGACAGCGAGAGAGGGAACACAAGCAGGGGGAGTGGGAGAGGGAGAAGCAGGCTGCGGCCGAGCAGGGAGCCCGATGTAGGGCTTGATCCCAGGACCCTGGGATCATGACCTGAGCCGAAGGAAGATGCTTAACGCCTAAGCCACCCAGGCACCCAGGGTGACATTATCTTAAAATGAAATGAGGTAAGATTGATACAGCAAGGATGCTATAACCTTGTCCTAAGACAATGTTACCCAACCACAGGCAGATAAAAGAGGTGATGCAGGAACCCTGGATGAAGAAGTAAAGACAGAGCTCAACTCCAAATGGAAGATCATGGAGTGAAGCTGATTTTGAAAAGGAGGGACAGCATGGCCTGGTGTAACACACATGGGCTTTGGATTCAGAACCATACAGATTTGAATGGTTTCTGCAATTTAGGGATTCTGAAACATTTTTTTTTTTTGAGCCTCCATTGCCTCATCTATAAAATGGGGATAGTAATACTTATATTTTCAGGATAGTTATAAGGGTTACATTAGGTAAGATCTGTGAAGTTTGGGTTTTTTTTTTAAGATTTTATTTATTTATTTGACAGAGAGAGCACAAGCAGGGGGAGCGGCAAGCAGAGGGAGAAATGGGCTCCCCACCAAGCAAGGAGCCCAATGCAGGACTCGATCGCAAGATTTTGGGATCGTGACCTGAGCCTAAGTCAGATGCTTAACCGACTGAGCCACCCAGGCGTCCTGATCTGTGAAGTTTCTAGCATAGTGTCTGACACACAGAAGCACTGACATTCTATACCAAGGGAATAATGAATGCTCTATTATAAAATCTTACCAACTGACCAGCATTTAGGAAAATATGCAAACTCTGGGACAAAAGCCTAAACTTTCAGAAAGTGTTTTGCTTCCATATTTCCAGGGGAAAGTGTCATTGGCTTGCACCTTACTAAATAACAGTATGATCAAGAATTTATAGGAAGACATCAAACTTAGCAAGGAAGTTACCAGTTTCTCATAGTTTTATTTTCCCGACAGGTTTGTGGTTATTCCATCAAGTATGGGGCCAGGTTTAGTCCCTCAGGTTTCTCCTTGAGTGTGAACTCAGGGACTCAAGAACTAGAGATTCCAGAATACAGTGTAGTTATATGCTAACCAGGTCCTCGAATGATTAGCAAGGACAGAAAAGTCCAACTTGTTTCCCTTTTAACACAGCCCTAAGACCACCCAAGAGCCTGAGATGCTCAAGAAAGCAACGGCATGTTTATATAGGAATGTGAGCTGTCTGGAACATGGAACACCTGTGCTCTGTGGTCTTCACAGCCCCAGTTAGCTTCTGGAAAGAATTTGGGGTAGAAATCCTTAATGGGATGCCTCAGAAAGTGTGTCAATTCTGAGCACTGAAATTATTTCTTCAGTTCTACTGGCTAACTATATGTAAGACATATTCATTAACAACTGTTTAGCTACCCAAGTGAGTACCATAAAAGATTCCTTGACATTTAGGAAAAAAAATTATTTATTTATAACAAGAACTTATGGTGTTGATATGGGAAACTGCCTTGGGGCTTAATATGACAAAAGACTTTCAAAATCTAGAACCGTTCAAACAAGGAATGGGCTGTCCTGAGGGATAGCAAATCTCCGTGGTTAGAAGTGAGGATCTGTCAGTGATGTTGTGGGCAGCATTCCTCTAAGGAAAGGAAGGAAGATTTGACTCAATTGTTTTAATCTTATATGTTTACTTAACAAGCATTTTAGAGCACCTAATATGAACTGGCACTTTTTAAGTTCTGGAACACTGATAAAGGTTAAGAATATAAATATAAATATGAGGACGTTTTGCCATTAAAGGACTTAAAAAGGGGAAGACAGACAAGTAGTCAATGATTACAAGAGTACAAGTGCTACAACAGAGAAATGTACAAAAGTGGGGTACCTATCCTTGCAGGTAATGATGAGGGAGGTTTTCCTGGAGCAGGTGATACTGAGACTCAAAGGGTTAATTATTGTCTTTAGTGGTGGGTCACGGGGGCTCGGTCATCAACCTTATTCCATTCATTGTGGTACTAAATGTTGTGTATGAAGGCCCTCTACGCACATTTGTGAATAAAGTGAGGCTGAGCTGATACCTAACACATTTGAGTAGCAAAACTAAGACCCCCACAGAGGACAAAGTAGGGATTCAATAAATAACTGTTGAATCAGTAATTTGACAGTGTGGTTATATGGGTGCACAAATACTATCCGTGTGAGACCTGGACAAATAAAAGCATATATAAAGAAGAGGTAAAGAAAGCAAGCTAACATTTGTTGATGGTGGTCATGAGTTTGTGGGTATCTGCTTTTTATTTTCTACATGTTTAAACATTTCATAATTATAAAAGAGACTTAAGATTTTGGTAGCTATAATTCAACAGCGGTATCATGCCATGTATGTGTTTTTAATGGACACAAGTTCAATTACATGAGCTCTGTAAAAATAATCACATTTTTAAAGGAAATAATACAATCTAAATAGTGTGCTGGCTCCTGCAGCTATTCCACTTAATGGGCATACATGTGGCCCCCAAAGAGCAGAAGACAGAAAGTGTGAATCTCCCATCTCAGTACCATTTTGCCTCTCAGAGCATAAACATCTCCTCAGTCTGACAGTGACCCCAGCCTTGAAAAATACATGGATGTTTTAAATGCACATATCTCTTGTATGCAAGCCAACTACTTTCTTCGGTTCTCAACCAAAGAAACGGTGATCAGTTCCAACACTGGAGGGAATACTGGCCGAGAGATCATAGGCAAATGATTTTTGGGGTGCTTTCCAGAGGAACTTGCAAGATTGAGTTTGGCCCATTTGCAGTTGTTGCCTCATGTTGACTTTAGAACCAAACCTCCTGCAAAAGATGCAACTTTACAGTAAAGCCAAAAAAATAAAAGTTGTAGGGAGATGCTTTTAGCTTAAGCTAAGGAAGAAGTCTCTTGTAGCCACTTTTTTTGGAAGTTAAGGGGGCTTCCCTTGGCATCAAAGATGTTTAAACAGAAACTAGACAATAAATGTTCAAGTACCTTGCACATGGGGCTCCGGGATTCAACGAGAGTGGTGATTTAGACCAAATCTAATCGGCCTCATATAATCTCGAGATTCTGGAATTCTGTGATACAAAGACCAGATTCATTTCAAGTCCATGATTTAACTCTTGTCACCTTCTACTAGCCTGTCCATCCTTCTTTCTTGAAATTCCTTTTTGATTTTTTTTTTTTTTTTTAAAACCAAAAATCTCTGTCAAGAAGCATTCCTCAATTCATCTCTGCTCTGGGACAATGGATGGTGACTCAAGAATGGCAGTCATTGCTGTATTATTAATGCTAGCTGCATTTGTTCTTACACTTCTTTTCCTTAGTCCATGGTACTCATTTTACATGGGACTTCCACATCTTCCTGAGGCTAAATCTTAGGGACTCAAGATCTTGGCTTATGTGGTTTCACTGTATGTGGCTATTTATGTGTGTACTATATATAGGACCAACAGCAAACTCTCAGTGGGAGGGGAAATTTCAAGGTTGGAGTTATCTATTGGTACATAAGAAAACACCCCAAACATAGTGGCTTAGAACAACAATCTTCTTTTTTATTTGCTCACAAACCTGCAATTTGGGTGGGATTCAGTAAGGATGGACCGCTACGCAAAGCATAAGCGGGGATAGCTCAAATGCTGGGGATGACTCCCGTGAGCTGGCATCATCTGATGGCTCACTCATGTACATGACTGGTGAATGGTATCGTCTGACAGGTGGGACCACAGCTGGGTTGTCAGCGACAACACCTACATGGGGCTCCCTGTGGCTGCTTGGCTTCTTCAAAGTGCAGTGGCAGTTTCCAAGAGCAGTGTTTCAAGAGAACCAGGGACAAACTGGGTCCGCTTTTATGGCCTCGTCTTAGAAGTCACATAGTGTCACATCTACCATCGTCACAGGCTCCCTCATATTTGAAAGGGGTGGACACAAACTGTGCCCCTCTGTCGAAGAAGTGTCAACGAAGTGAAGCGAATGTGTGTTGGAT
Source organism: Callorhinus ursinus (assembly GCF_003265705.2). Taxonomy (NCBI): domain Eukaryota; kingdom Metazoa; phylum Chordata; class Mammalia; order Carnivora; family Otariidae; genus Callorhinus; species Callorhinus ursinus. The sequence goes on from NW_027397076.1 coordinate 38,555,819, forward strand.
GGTCTCACTGCAGCCATCTTGGAAAGTACAGCCTGCCATGAAGTGGATGATTCATTTAAAAACAAGAAGACTCAAAACCTGCTCACTTTGATTTTCCCCATCGTCTAGTGTGTTAGAAAAAATTTCATATGCTTCATCTCTTCCCTCTGACATTACCCTTGAATGTATAGTTTCAAAAAATCTATGGGTTTTTTTTTTTTTGAGATGACAAGGCTACTGTGTTAAATAGATGCAAGGAAGGCAAAATAGGTACCTGAATTTAAGGTAAAGGTATGTGCAGACATACATTTGATGGACAGTTCACCACTGTGACTACATTAAATGACATTACTGTCAACACTAGTCTTGTAAAATACCTCTTCTCTCCCACGTGTGGAGACAGTTGGGCATATGCTGACGCTTTGTGCTCATTCTCAGTAGAAGAGATGTGCTACAATCTCTCCTGTCGATCAGCACAGGGGACTCCAGAAAGGAAGATTCTGACTAGTTTGTCCCCACCTCTTCTTGTCCCCTAAAGCTCCCTTTCTTAGCCTTCTGCCACTGGCACCAGCATTTCTAGTCATTGCTTTGCTTTCAATGCTGCATCCTAAGCTACCCAGCCAACAGAATGAGAGAGCCAAACCAAACCAAGAACTTACCATCCATTTACAACATCTAAACATTGTGGTGAATTCCATAATAGTTTTGAACAATGACTGGGTTGGTTACGGTGACTGTAAGGAGGGGACGGGGGGAACAAGGGGAAATGGGAGGGTGCCCTAGGTATCTTGACATCGAATTGTCCCCATGTGGACATATTGCACCTGTTCATTTTTGATGTTTCTCTAAATGGAAGTCATGAGTTTGGTGAATGTCATGACATGAATATGATTCTGCAGCATCATAAATGTCAATAAAACAAACATATAATATATTCATATAACTTTTTCTCTGAAAACTATCCTGACTTCTTTAAAACTACAGTAGCCAACAGTAACTCCTTTTTTTTTTTTATAAGCAAGAAGCATATAACTCAGACTGCTTCTTCAAACACTAGAGACATAAGCCCAATAAAACTATGAGAGCTAGAATAGCATCTCTAAAATAGGAGTTAGGCTGGTAGACAATTCTAGAACTGTTTCTCTTTCTCTCCTCCTTTCTTCAAGAGGATAAAATATTTCTTGATGCCTCTGGACCCCTAAGCCCATCTTTCAGCCACATTGCTGAACATCTGTCATGGCGAATCCTCGATGGTGAATTCAGTGGGTGTGACAATGAGGTGGAGGAGGCCAGTTCATCCCATCTATACCTGAGTTCAGTAAACCCACTGCATGTATCACCTAGGTCAAGAAATACTGACTTAAAATTCCCCAATAATGCAATGTAAATCATTCCAAATTTCTAAGAGGGTCTGTATTACCTTTCAGGGTTCAAAGGTTCAAGGGAGGTTTGTGGATGATAAGAGAGTGTTAAGTTTCGGCTTAGAAATGTTTGGGAAGCTAGATAGACTTCTTTTCAGGCTCAGACTGAGGATCAGGACTATGCATACGGTCAGGATAAAAAGAGGAGGAGTTTCCCTCAGGACAGGGTCGTAGCTCCAAATCCCAGTGGTCAGCGGGAGTCAGACCAAACACACATCTTGGGAAATAGGGACATTAATCTGTCTGGCTTGCGGGTGTGAGATGATTCTTTGGAGGCCAAGGGACAATGAGGTAACCAGGAACGAGGAAGAATGAAGGGGGATTTGTGAATAGAGGGAAAATCGATAAAATGAGTAAGAATTATGGGTTTCTGACTCTTGAGAATAAAGAGGGGTCTCTGGCAAGTTGGATTCAGGCACAGAAGAACCTGAAAGATCAGGTGACATGTAGGGCCAGATAGGGAAGGCTGCGCTTACCTTTGTTATAATGTAAGGATTTGTTTTATAAGGTGCTAGGTCTGATACTGGGGAGCTGATGGAATTCTCAACAAGACATTCCAATGTGGGCTGTATCTGTCTAGCGGGACTTGCTATCAGTACCAGCAAGTATTCCCCCAAATAAATATAACCCAGGGTGGTCTCTGGGCACCCACCCCCTTCTCCCTCCGGAGAGTTGGGGGCTTCTGATAGCTGGCAGACCTCCCAGCCAAGAGTCATGTGTCCCTGCCACCCTGGCAAATTTACAAGTGAGCTGTGGCAAATTTACAAATTTACAAGAGAGCTGCAGAGCCAGGAAAACACCGGCCTAGTGAGATGGCTGAAAGTTCTCCTGTTTCTTTACCAGAGAGAGTATGTCCTTTCTCTTTCAGAGTGTTCCCTTATTTTTTAGTTCTGCTCCAATACTCAAAACAGCCTGTCCTTCCCCGACTCTGGTCAACACTGGCCAGTTTCAGCAAAAACTCATTTTTCAAAATAAAATTGTAGTATAAATGCAGAAAAATGAGCTTCTTTGACAGTTGTTTCTCATTAAAATTCTTACCTTAAGGATTCAAAACATGATTTCACAGCACACAGCGCCCCCCACCCCCCAACCCGCCCGCACTGCCCAAGGATTGTGGAGTCTCAAAGTCCATTAAAGGCTCAGATGCCTGACATCATTTTGCATAAAGACAAATACCCTGTGTTTTCCACAATCCCTGAAAGTGAGAAGCTGGCCTGTGTAAGAAGGGAGAGATTAGGCTCTTTAATAAAGAAAGGACTGCACGTGCACTAGAGGAGAAGAGAGGACCTTGCTGAAGCTTGTCTCTGGGAATCTGGCTGCAAATTAGGATTCCAGCAATGATGAAAAAGCACTAAGAGTTTAGAAGTAAATGAGACTTCCCTTACGTAACTCGCAGGGCTATGACACTGCTCCCAAAACTAGGCAGTTGAGATGTCAAGAAGGCATCAAGTTTTGCGGCAAAATAAAAGTTCCACGCCTACCAGCTTTCATGGGTGAGCCTGCTATTGACATCTCAGATGTTAGGTTGATTGCAGAAGGCTGTCGTGTTTCTCGTGGACTATGCCACTATATGTCCCTCTCACTCATGTTGGGTTCTACTGCCCTGATTCATGGAAGAGTGGAGACAGAATTCCTGGGACAATGCTGCTGAGAAGGGCTCCTGTGGGAACACTATGGCGAGGGTCCGATGGCCAGGTGTCCTAAGTGGTTGCAGGAAGAAGATGAAAGAAAGGAAGTGGGAAAGAGGTATGGTGCCGAGACCAGCCTGGCTCATCTCAGGTGTGTTCTCCACTGGATGTGGTCAATGGCATCATTGAGGCTTTTGGTACCAACTAATCCCAGAGGATGCCTTAGTAATAGAGGACACTTTATGTTTGCCAAGGCATTAACAGACCTAAGTGCTCTGACCACACTTCAGAAAATTTCAGTCTATAATCCAAGAGGAAAATACATTCCACTCCGGATAATTTGGATTTTTTTCTCCTAGTGTGTTTCACCAGAATCTTGTTGGATAGCTTTTACAATTTTTTTTCTAGCTCACATGAATGCTTTTGGGTCAAAATTGTTCAAACTATGTAGCTTGAGGCCTAACAAAGCAGTAGTCCCTACTGAGGTCATTGTGCCTATCCCAGGAGTCTGCTTGTCAGTCACTTTCCTTCTCCTGTACCTGATAAAAATTTCACATAGCTCACATACTTCTGGTGGAAGAAGCTTGAGAGACATTGTTTACAGATGGTCCTTAGACTGGACTGCAATGAGTGAGATATATTTATTTGTACAATACACCTTGTCTATCTTCAAAGTCTTGTGGAAATTGGTGATTTGATTTTGGTTTTGATTATTTATTCTTTTTATCTCCAAACATTTCCACAAATAAGTTGAAATTATGATTCAGTATAAAACTTATCACTCGTTTACCTAGGGTTTAGAAATAGGATCAGTTCTCAAAACCTTGCAATGACTTAAATGCCCATTCATAAGATGAGATGGAAGTAAGTTAAAACTTTAGACCCCAATTTTATATTTACTCCAGACTCTATGAAGTCCCAGAACCTCACTTTTTAATTTACTTTTCATCTTAAGTCAATTGTGGTATTTCCAGAAAGTACCACAAATTCTAGTATCTCCCAACCGGAAATTCCTACGTAGAATGACCTATATTTGAAAAGTAGGTGAAATCTCATAGCTAGATGGATCAGTTGGCTGGACGCATGAGAGCTCAAAAATACAAGCTAATCCTTTGGTAAGATGTTGGTAACCTGGGAAGTAAGTCCTCTACCCTGGTTTAAATTCTCATTTGGGTGGAGGATGTCATGAGCTAGAGCTCTTTGCTAAAAACATCCACTAATAACCTTAAAGACACTTGCTTTGGAGACAGCACTATCAACAACTACCAACAACATAGAACTTGAATGTGAGTAGATGCTGTCACTGTGGGGGGTAGAAAAAGTCCTTTGAATTCTCTCATGCAGCCTCAGCTTAGAAAGTAGGCTTTCAAGGGGAATACTTGTTGTCTCCCACAAAAGGGTATGAAGTAACAAATGGCCAATTTTCTCTGTCTGTATTGGTCATGGCTTTAGGAAATAAAGGAACTTTTCATAGTAATTGGAGGATCCAATTATAGTAATTGACCAATTTTCATTTTAAAGTCTTCATTTGCAAAGGAAAAAGAGTTTATTTTCTTGCTCAGAGGTGACTCTGTAAGCAATAAATCTAGGTTTATATAGTTGTTTTTCAAGTGATGTTTAAAAATTACATGACTTGAGTCAAATTTAAGGTCTCTCATATTTAAAGATTTTCTCTCTTGAGATCAACGGCTTCAACCTCTCTTCCAATGAGATGCTGTTGCTTTGCACATCTCATTCACACCATCTGAATGTAACTGGTGACGTCCAGGTGACAAGATCACTTCATATGTGGCTTCCGTTTTTGTGGGTTGACTGTTTATAGTGCTTATATCCCAGCTGCCTTAAATGTAATGTAGCCCTTGTTTGGGACAACCACTTTTGCTTGGGCAAATACCACCAATCCCTCTAATAGTAAGTCAACAAATATTTATTGAGAACTTGATTTAAGAATAATAGCAAACATGACTGAACATTTACTGTATTCCAGGCACTGCTCTAAGAGCGCTACACATATTTTTGCATTCAATCCTCACTATATCTCTGCGATACAGTTTTACCATCTGTTAACAAGTGAAGAAAGAGAAAACCCCCAGAGGTGAAGTAACTTGTCTTGGCAGTGGGCTAATAAGTACTGAAGAAAGGATTTGAATCCAGGCAGTCTGACTTCAGAGCCTCAACATGTAATCCCTGTGCTATGTTACCTGCATCCTCATACAGGTCATCAGTTAACGGTATGGAGGAAAATAAGTCTTGATGATCCCTGGCCTTTGCACTCCTTCTCACTACCAACTTCCATCCACGTCAGATTCCTGAGGGTACCATGCTCACTCCACCTTTGCTGGGGCTCTTCCTTGTGCTGAGTGCCTTTCTATCCCCATCTGACTGTATTCTCCAAGTATTGTTTACCCACTCCCCAGCCTGCTCCTCCTAGCCTTCCTCAGCCACTCTAGCTCACCTCCCTCCATCTCTTCTTTCTTAGACTTATTTTTTTTTACAGTTAATACAGTCACTTTATTAGCTCCTTGAGGGGAGGGCTTCATTCCTATCACTTCCTTTATATTCTCTAGATTAGGTAGAACAACCAAGCAGCTTCTACAGGGTACTCTCAAATCTACTGAGCACATCCAGAGGTTTGCTTTCTATTTGGCTAGCACACCATTCTTCTTTTCTCCCTCTTCCCCATTGTTTCCTCCCCGCTCAATATTATAAAAGTTAGATATACTCATTTATGTCTCTGTTGTCTCTGATGAGCGATAAGCTATCATTTGTATAATCATTCCCTGTATAATAATTTGATTTCTTCCTCTGGCTGCTTTTAAGATTTTTCTTTGTCTTTGCTTTTCAGCAATTGGACAATGATGTGCTGAAATGTGGTTTTCCTTGTATTTATCTCATTTAGTGCTTGCAGAGCCTCCTGGATTTGTAGGTCAATTTTTTTGGTTGATTTTGATGGCTTTTTAAAGCCAAATTTGGAAAATTTTAGGCCATTATTTCTTCAAATACTTTCTCTACCCCATTCTTTCTCCCCTTTCTTTCTGAGACTCTAACACATATATTAGGCTGTTTGATATTTTGTTACCAGGCACTGAAGCTCTGTTCATTTTTTAAAATTGTTTTTGTCTCTTACATGTCAACTATAATTCAATTTAAAATAAAAAATTAATAATGTTTAGATTTTTTTAAAATTTGTTTTTTCTTTTTGTTCTGTGGATTTAAATAATTTCCACTGATCTGTATTCAGATTCACTGGTCCTTTGTTCTCCAGATGCCAATGTGCTATTAAGCCCATTTCATGAATTTTTCATTACAGATATTATGATCTTCAGTTCTAGAATCTCCATTTTTTGTTTCCAGTTCTCTGCTGATAATTCTCATCCATTCACTCATGTCTGTCATTTCCTAAGTCCTTGAACACATTTTCAGTGGTGCTTTAAAGTCCTTGCCACTTAATTCTATCACCTGAGTAATCTCACTATCTATTTCTACTGACTGCTTTTTTCTTTGACTATGAGTCACATTTTCCTACTTCTTTGCATACTTTGAGTACTTAGTAATTTTTAATTACAAGCTGGACAATTTTGATGATCAGTTGTAGGGAGACTAGAATAGGTTGTGTTCCTTTAAAAGGTGTCTATATACTTATTTTAAAGTACATTTGAAAATAAAGGGACGGGTGCCTGGGTGGCTCAGTTGATTAAGCATCTGACTCTTGATTTTGGCTTGGGTCATGATCTCAGGATTGTGGGATTGAGCCCCGAGTTGGGCTCAGCAGGGAGTCTGCTTGAGATTCTCTGCCTCTCCCTCTACCCCTCCCCCACTTGCACTCTTGTTCTCCCCTCTCTCTCTAAAATAAATAAATAAACCTTAAAAAAAAAAAGAAAGTAAAGGGAAAAAAGAGATTATCAATGTGTTTATATGAGGCAAATGTAGCCATTTTTAAAATCATTACTCATGTAGCACCGTGTCCTCAATCATTTTCCAAACTCACTCTCAAGAGCTGGTTTCCTTACCATGCTGGAAACTGACTAAAAATGGAACTTCCTCCAAGTTACTTGTTAAAAAGATGAATGAGCAAATGAGTTGTATAGTAAATTCCAGAGAGAGAGAGAGATACTTAAAGAAGGGTTAGAATTTGGATGGTCGGAAAGGTGGGAAGTTCATGCTGGATATATGGGTCCTATATGCAACAATAAGGGTTCCATATCTCGTTGAAACTGTCAAGAAATAATGTTCTTATTTTATCTCTCTCCATTATCCTGTTGGCGATCTACAGAAATATATAGTATAGTGTAGTGTAGTCTACCATGTCCATAGAATCCCTCTCATGGATTTCTTGCCACTTTATTTAGTGCACTAAACTGACATCAATTATTGTTTTATTCTGGGATCTGGCCCAAATCCTTTGTTTTCAGGGATCTGGGCACAACATTTGAAATAAAGATGGATAGGCGGTTAGCCCTGAGAGTTAATTCCTTCAGCATAATTCCTGTGTTCCTCCTCCCTGGCTTGGGTGGACTCTCTGATATCTTACAAGAGTAAATGTTGAATTTCCAGTTCTGTGACCAGTGCGTAAGCATAGGAATCTGAAACAGCAACCCTAGTTTATGGGTGGCTTCCTAACGGAGTCCAGCGTTATAATTCTCTTTTCCGCTATCCCAATTTTCAGCTCACCCCCCTCCGGCCCTACTCCTATTTTCCTTTCCATGAAGAGCAAGCAGAGCCCCTGGGAAAATCCATTAAGTCCTATACAACTAGGAGCCTTCTAAGCCTTCAGGCCTCTATGCCTTCTGGCAGGTGGAACGGGAGTGTCTAGAACATGAGGTTAGACCAGACATTTGGTTTTCTGTTTAAATGCCGGGATCATGTTTTATGGAAGATGCTTAGTTAAGTATCCAGTACCCCTCTTTCTTCCTTGCTAATGGAATGCTACTTGCCAGGTGTTGGCAATGTATCCAGTCTCAGGCTTTGGCTCATCATTGTGAAGGTGATCCTCACCTCCTTTGCAGCTAGGAGTGATCATTTACCCAATTCTGGCAGAGGAGATTATAGGAGGTCTGCTGTGGTGAGGTGTTATGGGAAAAGTTTTGTGCTCCTTATAAAAGGACAGTCTCGACGGCATTGTCCCTTCCTTCTTCTTTCCTGCCTTGAGTGTGAATGTACCAGGAGCAGCAGCTACTTTGTGACACTGAGGAAAAGTCAGACATTAGCAGAGATGCCATAGAATCTGTGCCAGTACCCATCTCCCTTATGCTTCTTATAATTTGGAGAGAAAAAAAATATTTGTTTGAGCTACTGGTCATTAGGTTTTGGTTGAGAGAAGGCGGCTACAGTAGGTCTGTGTTCTCCTAAAATTCATATGTTGAGACTTAATGCTCAGTGTGATGGCATGAGACAGTGGACCTTTGGGAGATGATTAGTTGATGAAGGTGGATCCCTCATGAGTTAGATTAGGGACCTTATAAAAAAGGCCCTAGACAGTTCCCTTGCCCTTCTACCATGTGAGGACACAGCAAATAGGCACCATCTATGAGGAAGTGAGTTTCACCAGACGCTGAATCTTCCCGGTGCCTTGGTGTTGGACTTTCCAGTCCCCAGAACTGTGAGAAATAAATATTTGTTGTCTATAAGCCTGGCCAGTCTATGGTATTTTGCTATAGCATCCCCACAAGACTAGGACAGAGAATTTTTTTTTTTTTAAAGTTATGACACTGTATTTTAGATTTTTCTACTTTGGGTCAATTTTTTTTTTCACCAGAACATTTTATTCATTCATGCGTGCATGCATGCATTCAAGAAACATGTATTGACCCCTAGCTGTTTGGCTTGTATTAGGATAGGTACTAAGAATACAACAATGACATGAACAAAGAACCTCTTTTGTTCTCATGAAGCTCAGGCTGGTGGGAGAGATACACAAGTAAAGAGGCATGACTGGTGGGGAGGGAAGAAAAGGCATCACAATCCCAGAGAGCTACATGTACAGGCTCAGAGGAGAACTGGCATATGGTGTGTTTAGAGATGAGTGAAATGTTTAGCATAGACCTGCTATGACTGAGGGGCTGGAAATAGAGTTGAAATCCAGAGCAGGGCTATGTGTAATACCCTTGCTTGGCAAGCTTTATAATCTGATGTGGGCCTACAGGCAATGAGTTGTAAGTAATCTAAACTTTTGTTGTATTTTAAAGTTGTTGGATTGACGTGAACATACTTCCTTTGTAGGCAAACTGATGTTATTTAGCAGACTAACGAAAATGGAGAGAGACCTATGAAAGGAAGAACACTTCCACCATTACAGAAAGTTCTATTGGACAATGTAGACAATGCTGTTTTAGATCATTTTGAAAGACTTGAATGAGTACTAAGGGAAATGTAAATTAAAAGACATTCCATTTCATACCCATGAGATTGGGGGGGTGGAATGGAAAAGTCTGACAATCCCAAGTCTTGTTGAAGATGTGCAAAAAGTAGGTGTCCGATACACTAATAAGAGAGCAGGCCATTCTAATCACTTTGAAAAACAATTCAGCAATATCTAGTAAAGATGAAGATATGTAACCCTACAACCCAGCAATTTAGTTTCTAAGGACAAAAGAGAAACACTCTCATGGGCAAACAAGGAGACCACGAGTACAAGGGACATCTCTACAACATTATTTTTTAATAGAAAAAAAGGTCCTCTAAATGTCCATATGGGAAGATGAATAAATAAATTCTGAACTATCCATTTAGTGGAATGCTATACAGTAGTTAAAAGAAAGATTGATATATCTCAAAATGGCTAGATCTCAAAAATTTATTGTTGAATGAAAAATTTTACTATCTTGTGAACAATAGCCAGAGGGTATATTATGTTCATTAAAGCCCCGGCAGAGGGTTCCTCTGTACTTCTGTGCAGGCTATCTCCACACTGCCACCAATTTTTGTAAAGAGCTAATCTGGTTATGTTACCCCCTTGCCCTTCCTTTAAATGGGATAAAAGCTCTGAACTTGGAAAAAAAAAAAAAAAGAAGTTGCCATTTTCTAGATTTGAACAATCTGTGTCTAGTTTAGCCTTGTGTTCACCGCTCAGCACTTACATGTAGAGTGTGAAGGTGGGTTAGAAAGGTAATAGAGACAATGCAAAGTCAGGGAATGTTACCTATTAAGGAAGGTTGGCATTGTTAGCTTGGAAAACAAAATGAACTGGAGGTACTTAATGAGGTTTTAGAGCTTCTGTGTTCTCACTTAGATGTGCAGGGTCTGTGTGGTTTAGCTTTGAAGATCTAAATCTAACTGGTTTCTTTCAAAGGCTCTGAAATTACTCTGGGAGTCCGGGCCCTCATCCTTCCTTTCTTTCTCCCCTTCTTTTTTCTCCTCTTCCTGGAAAGCTTTCTGTAACATTTTAAGCGTATCTGATAGTGTTTGGAAAGCTCCATGCAAAAAGCTGGTTCAGTAGAATGCAGCATAAGTGAATGCACAGCTGTTTATCTGCCAGGCCCTGTGCGAGGATCTAGAGCCATGAACTGAGTAACACACCCCTGCTCTGAAAAATCTCATAAATAAATATAAACTAGTCATTATATCCCTGCAAGATCAATGCCAAAATAAATGACTTCAGCTTCCTTAACTATTCTATGCAAAATGGCCTTTATAAAGTTGGGGAGAATAATAGCTGTAAAGGAATCACGGTAGGCGACCACCCAGGTGGTGCCAGAAGTTGGAAGGAGCCCTCCTCCCCCCAGCCCCCGCCATCAATGCAGCTCAGAACGAATTGGCTTTTCAGGAACGCTGAGAGAAAGGGAAAAGCCGGCCAAATCTTCCAGGCAGAAGTAGTTCCGATCCGAGGATTAGAGTCTGTCAATGAGGGGTGTCGGACCTGGAGGAAGGAAAGAAGGAAGGAAATATGGCTTAAGCTCCAGGGGAGACTCATTTGCTTCAGCAGAGAGGGTCAGGCACCAGGAACACGCGTTCGTCCGAAAGGTTTCACAGGCAGAGCTGAAGCCAGGCGCCTCCGCCGTCCTGCGCCTCGCTGCGCTGCCGCGGCCCCGGGCGCCCGGGACTCCAGCCGGCAGCCCAGCCGGGGGCCCGGAGCCCGCCCGCCGCCCGGGCCTCCAAGTCTGCGTCGCGGCCGGGCGGGGCCTGAGGCGGACCTCCAGCAGCCAGGCCGCCTTTGAAGCCCGGGCGGGCCGCCCGGGAGGGAGATGGATGACCAGTGGGGGACAGGGACCGAGGGGCCCCGCCCGGTTCCCACGATCGCCGGCGCGAGGGGCCAGCGCAGGGCGCGGGCTGGTGCCTAGTGCAGAATGCGGAATGAGTGTGCACGTGTGTCGGGGAGAGATGCGGTGCGAGGGAGAGGAGCAGGCGTGAAGTGGTGAGGAGGAACCGGAGTGCACGTGTGACAGAGCAGGTAGTGTGAGCGGAGGTGTGTACGGAGGAGGCTGGGTAGAGTGTGTGCGGAGGTGGCAGGGGTCAGGGTGCGAGGGAGGGGGCGGGGGTGAGTGTGCGAGGGAGGGGGCGGGGCGAGTGTGTGACGGAGGAGACGGGGGTGAATTGGCGGAAGGAGGCTGGAGTGTGGCGGTGTTCCAGCTAGGTGCGTGGATAAGTGGTCGCTGGCTGTGGGTGGGCGGGAGAACCCGCGGTGTCCGCGGACCCGTGGAGACGCACTCAAGACCCCGCGCCCCGGGTGTGGAGAGGTCGGCGACTGTGGACACCAGCTTGGGGTGCGGGGCTCTGTCACCACGTGTGCGCGGGGGCCGACACTCACAGCGGGGCGGAGAGCCGCGAGCACTATGGTACTAGGCACCGTGGCCGGCGCCGTCTCTACCCTGGATAGGGGACTCGGGGTAGGAATGAGGTTCGGTTTAACCTAGGAGGGCAGCGAGGGCTATTAGCTTGTCACTGGCAACCGCTCATTAAAAAACTCCGCGAGCCGACGGACCCGCAAGAAGGGAGATTGAGGCGAGTTGCGGTGGCCACTCGGCTCTGCGGACTGAAGTTTCCGAGGCACGGGCCCCCGCCCCTGCGCCCGGCCCCGCCCCTCCAGACTGCGCGGCGTCGGCCCCCGAGCCAATGGGAAGCTCGCAACCTCCAGCCGGGACTGCAAATCACCGCAGGAAGTGTTAGGCGCGCCACAACCCCAGACAGAATCGATTACCTCTCTCCCGCGGTAACCCAGCTGGGGGACCGGAGAGAAACTCGGCCGGACTGTTCTGGCTCTGCCCTCGGGCGGCGAGAAAGCTTAGTCCTGATGGCTCCAGGGGCCCAGGAGGTTTGCTTCTTACCTCTCTTGCTCCAGCCTTGCAGACACGGATAATAACGCGCTCGGTTTGAGGCTCAAAGAGAGGCTCATTAACTAGAGAGTACACAATAAAGGCCGTCCTGAAGAGGAAGGCAGTCTTTTCGCCCAACCCCAAATTATTTCTGATAGGGTCATCGCATAAACTACAGGTCACGTCTGTTCAAAGGGACTTATTAAAACATTTGTTGGCCTAGGAGTGGGAGTTACATCTGATAGGGTGTGTGTGTCTGTGTTTGCAATGTTGGAGAGGGCACCCTCCCCGCCCCCACTCAGCAAAATACACAGAAGAGAGGATATGAAAGGGTCTTAACCCACAGCCAGTTCAATGTTATGTTTGAACGTTCTCTCTGTTCAAGGTAGAACGTTGGGCTGCAAGGTAGTTTGGCATTCCTAAGATTTAGTGGCTAAGACCAGTTTTGAAATAGAGGAAAAAACTGCACAGAAAATTTGTGGGCCGCAAAAACAAAAAGATGGACACGTTGAAAGGAGGGAAGAAAACAAAATAGATAATAGAAGACACTTAGAAATTATCTTTAGTTTTCTTCAAACTCAATAGGCATTTCTAGGGTGCCTGAGTGGCTGAATCAGCTAAGCATCTGCCTTCTGCTCAGATCATGATCTCAGGGTCCTGGGATGGAGCCCGGCTGCGGCGTCAGGTCCCTGCTCAGTGGGGAGTCTGCTTCTCCCTCTTCCTCTGCCCCCCTCATACTCTCTCTCTCAAATAAATGAATAAAATCCTTTTTTAAAAAATAGGCATTTCTAGAGACCTCTGGTCTCTGTTGCGGAGTCAGAGCTCAAATCTGTGTCCTTAGAGCTGCATGTAAAGGTGTTTGGTTTTTTGTATTACAGTGTATTACAGCCCCATAAGGTGCTATTGGCTGTAGTGGAGAGGCGCCTCCTTTCAGGTCTTTTTTTTTAAGATTTTATTTATTTATTTGACAGAGAGAGACACAGTGAGAGAGGGAACACAAGCAGGGGGAGTGGGAGAGGGAGAAGCAGGCTTCCTGCGGAGCAGGGACCCCGATGGGGAACTCGAATCCAGGACCCGGGGATCATGACCTGAGCCAAAGGCAGACGCTTAACAACTGAGCCACCTAGGTCTTTTTTAAAATTTCACATTTGAACCAAAGATGGTTCAAATTCCAAATCTGAACTAAATTCCCTCTTCCCTCTCATCCGTTTACCTCTAAATCCTGGGAGATGAGAATACTAACTCTACAACAAAAATTGCTTTGTTCCTTTTGGTTGGGAGCAGCATGTACTTGTCACTCTCTTGTTTTACAGGGAACTTAAAGCTGATTTCCTTTCTCTGCTCCTGAAGGCAGTCAGTCCTTTTGGTGTTTGTTTCAGAATGTCTTTATTTAATGAAAAATGGTTGATTAGCAACAGTAAGCCTACCTTAACAAAGTTGTCAAATTCATTGTACTATATAGCAAATGGGCATTACAATTAAAAAGGAAACACGTTAACAGTGTTTATGAAATGATAATTCTTGAATATTTGAAATTAAACTGCATACTCATTTCTTTAATTGGTCAGATGCCTTCCACTTTTTTTTTTAGATTATCTTTTATCATTTGGCAAATTTAGGGACAGATCACTTGGGGGAGGGGAGAGCTGTTACTTTCTTTTATTCAATAGACAATTGGATTAATAACAAATATCCCTATAGATGCCCTTATGGGGCATGTGACTTGAAATAAAACTTTTACCCATATTCTTTACCCTAACTAGCTGTCTCGAATTCATATTGTTAGTTAAATGCAACTAAGACTGATTAGTTAAATACAACCAGTGTTCTCATCCAAATAAATAATTCTGCCAAGCACCTAACTGATAAGGCAGAAACCTCAGTCATTTTAAAAATTCTGTCTTCTTTACTCCCCGTACCTCATCCATCACCAAATCCTAATCATTCTGCCTCCAAAATATATCTTAAAAATCCCAATTTTATCTTCTGTGTCCTACCCTACGCCAAACTGTATTTTTCCCCACAATTGCTGCAATAGCCTTGTGTGTGGTCTTCTCACCCTTACCTCTTTGTCATCTCTCCTTCCCTGCCTCCCCCCAGTCTCTCTCCCATGCCTGGAAATACACAAGATGATTTCTTTTAAAAAACCATGCATTGTATCCTGTCACTGCTGTTCTTATAAGTGTTCAGACTCTTGGGTCATGACCTACCGGACCTGGATGAGCTAGCCTTGACATACTTTTCCAAATTCATTGTGGGTACCTTCTTCCCCTTTACCTTCTGTAGCTTCCTTGTCAAGTCTTCAGGCAGGCTCTTCCTCACACTCTGCAGGGTTAGCTACACCTTAGCCTTAGGTGCCTGCTTGAATGTCACCTCAGAGAGCCCTTCTCCTAAGACATTCTGTGCTTGCTCCACATGCTGTTTGTTTCCTTTGTACCATGTTGCAAATTGTAACTATATGTTATTTTGTTGTTTATGTGCTTTTTGTCGCCTACCTGTAGGCTTCATGTGGGCAGGGATTATGTCTGTTTTATATGCCCAAGGTCTAGCATAGGATTTGGCTCTCAAAAAATATTAGTTGAATGGATGAATGAATGAGGGAATGACTAAACCCTGAACATGAATATCCCAGTAAAGTGTTAATGTCCTTTGTCTCTGGGCCACATCTCCCTCCTGTAAGATATATATATATACACATATAGTGTGTGTGTATACACACACACACACACACGCACACATGCAAAGGTCTAGAAGGCATCTCTACTGGGATTTCCATCAGCCCACAGACTCAAAACGTCCCAAACCAACTTCATTGTGTGGTGCCCTTCCTGTATTCCCTCTTTCCATCACTGACACTGCGATGCATTTGCCCAATCCAGAAACCTGGCAATCACAAGATTCCTTCCCTCTCCTCACAGCCCATATCCAACTGGTCATAAAGCCCTGTAAAAATGGCAAGCTCCATCTCTTCCTCTCCTTCCCGCTTCCCGGTTTCCCATCAGCTTTACCACACTGGGCTCCTACCACTCTATTCTGGGCGAACTGATCTTCTCACTGCTCCTCAAACATGGGAAGCATGCCCCTCCCTTAAGATGATATATTTGTCCTTACACTTTCAGTTCTCCACTCCAGTGTCTCCTTTCTGAAATGCCCTTCTTTTTTTTTTTTTCTGAGATGCCCTTCTTAATCAGCCTACACAAAAGAGCAATCAACCCCTTCACTTTCTACTCAATTTTTTCAGCATTTGCATTATAGATTTTTGTGCTCTTTTGTTTATTATCTGTTTTCCCAGTAAAATAAACTCCACAAAGGCAGAGATTTTGCTTTTGCTCATTGCTGAATCTTTAGTGTCTCAGTGTGTGGACATAATAGGCAATCAGTAAATGTTTCCTGTGTCCTAACTTGTCTCTCTGACCTCACTGGCACCCTCCTTCATCCTCTGAGCTGCCATCAGAGTGATTCTCAAAAACCCACATCTGCTTTTCACCTTTCAGGGGCACCCTCAATCTCCATCATGAGGTCCAATCTCATGTTGAATAGCCATTGCCCAAGGCCACCCAGCTACCAAGTAGCAGAGCTGGGATTCAAATCTGGCTTGGACTGACTTCAAGGATCCAAACTTCAAAACTGTATTTTCCAGAAACACCTGACTATTCAGGCTTACAACACACTGGCCTATTTCACACCTCCATGCTTTGGCATATGCTATTTCATGTGCCAGGAATGTTCTTCCACTTCTTTCTTACTCACCTTATAAACTCCTACTCATCTTTCAAGACCCAACCCAAATGTCACTCTGTCTTGAAACTTCACTATTCCTTCGGCCTGAATGAATCGCTCCATTAGCTGTCCAACCACAGTAATTTACACATATTTCTATTTTTGCATTATTGCTGTGTTGTAATTATTTATTTACTTGTCTTTCATCCACACAGTGAGTACTCAATGAATAACTATTGGATGATATTTTAGATACTTAAGAGTCCATTTTGCTGCTTGAAATGGATACATTTCACATTGCAAATGACCATTTCTTTACCATCCTAATCTTCAGCTTAGCTTCTCCCAAGTCTCTCTAGACTCCTAACTTAATTGGCTAGTTAGAGCATTTGGAAGGTGTAGCATTTAGGAATTGCTTTCAGCTCCCAGAGACCAGGAATAACTGGTAACACAAGACAGAACTTCTTTTTTTTTTTTCTCTTGCAAAGGCAGTCCAGGTCAGGTATGGTAGCTCTACAGCCATCAATGACCCATTCCACCATTCGTATTAGGTGGCTTTTCTATTCCTACGATTGCCTCATGGTCCATGATGGATGCTGGAGCTGCAACCATCACATTTTTTTTAAAGACAGAAAGGAGGAGAAAGGATCATTAAAGTCACAGAACAACTACATAAAATTTTGTAGATTCTTGATGCCTCTTGGGTTTAGTTCTATAAGATCCTCCTGCCACAGCACAACAGATTAATGCTGATTATAATTGTGTTAAACTATCTTGCCACATGTAGTGGTTATTTTAAAAATGGCCACAAGTCCTTTGCTACTCTTCCCATTGAGAGGTGGAGTGTGTATCTGCTCCATGCAAATCTGGACAACTTTACTTTGATCAACAGAGTATGGCAGAAGTAATACTCTATTACTTCCAAAGCTAAATCATGAAAAATCATGAAGCTTCTCCCTGGCTCTCCCAGAATGTGTGCTCTAGGTTAAGCCAGTTGCTGTGCAAGAAGTCTGAGTACCCTGAGACTACGATGCTGGAGAGGCCATGTGCAGTCACTCTGTTGACAACCCTGGCTGAGCTCCCAACCAAAAGCCAGTATCATCTACCCATTCATGTTGGATGTCCCACCAGACATCTCAGTGCAACCACATGAGAAGCCCTAAAAGAACTGCCCAGCTGACCCATCCCCAAAGTCCAGACCCCCAAAATTGTGAGCAAGGTAAAATGGTTTTTTTAAGCTGTTGGGCATGGGAGATATTTGTTCACAACAATAGATCATTGAAACACTATCGGAAGTGACTTATGGTCTGTCCTGATTGATGTGTGCCATCTTTACCAAATTACTTCTTTCAAACAACCCCTCTGATAGGATCCTATGTGTTTCCACTCATACTGATCTATCAGCAAATCTCTGAATCTCACAAATTATAAAGCTAACAATATTTTTGCATAATTTCTCTAAAAGTTTTTCCAGTTTTCTGTATCTCTGAGGTTCTCAGCCTGACATTTTACCCAAGGAGCAAGTAGGTTACAGACATAGCTGCTCTCTCTTAATGTTCAATGATACATTGCCTATCTCTTTGGGGAGAAATCTGCCTAGAACAATTAAGATGACTTGCAGGTTTTACCAACTTTTCATTATGTGGATAGGAACTGGTTATGCATCACAATGCATGATTTCAACATAGATTATTAGTAATAATGTTCTCTTAAAAAATATTCTCCTTGAAGACATTATGCTAAATGAAAAAAGTCAGTCACGACAGGACAAATACTGTGTGATTTCACTTGTATGAGCTACCTAGAATAGTCGGATTCATAGAGGTAAAGTAGAATGGTGGTTGCCAGAGGCTGAGGGAGAAAGAATGGGAAGTTAGTGTTTAATAAAACAATTTCAGTTGAGGAAGATGAAAAATTTCTGGAGATGGATGGAGATGGTTGTACAACAATGTGAAAGTACTTAATGCCACTGGGCTATACACTTAAACAGGGTTATATGGTAAATTTTATGTTCAGTACACTTTACCACAATAAAAAAAAATTCTCCGTTCCAATAGCCCTTATAAGAATCAAGACAAACAGAAACAGTCTCCTAACGGATCAGATAACAGTCCGTTGAGAGGTATAAAACAGGATGAGCTCCCTTCTTGTTTAAAAGCGCCCCTGCCATAGTAAATAGAAAGATAAATATCCTCCTCTGGTCTGATGACATTATTTTATTATCGTGAACCACAAGTGGCCTCAAAAAACTAGTTGCAGTATCTAACAACTGTCAAAAACAATGGCTTCACTTTAATAAAATTAAAGCCATTGTGTTCAGGAGCTATTCTCAATTCACTCAGTTTCATTTTGCAAGGAACTCATCCTGGAGTTCCATCAGAAAGCTTCATCCCTTGGTCAGAACGGTTGGGGCAGTCCCACTGATGTTTTCCTCCAGCCACTGTGGGTGATTAGGAAACACCAGCTTTGAAATATTTTCCATGCCAAAACAGTGTGGAGCTCTAGGGACTCAATTAAACATTTGTTCAAGTGCTGGAGCACATTCAAAGCAACTTCCTAAGGAAAATTTTGGCTCACCCTTGAGATGCCCCGCAGCCTACTCTGAGGAAAACTCGGGTGGTCTTCATTGGTGTGAATACACTGATTTGCTTCTGCCTCTTTAGTAGAAGGATGACAAACTTAGCATTTGCGCAGTTGTTATCCAAACCCTGTAAATCTGTACTCTATGGTCCAAAGTAATACCAACACTCTGGGCTCCTGCCAAAGAGAATAATCTTAATTTTAAATTATTTGGCTCCAACCGAGAGGAGTGTTATATAGAGAAGAATTCCTAGTGGATATGTTACTTAGTGTTCAAGGCAAACCCCCAAACACTGAATTACATTAGCTTAGTCTGCAAAGACTCATCTTTACTCAAGTTTTCATTTTTATGGGAGGTTATTGCAGAAAACAGGGCTGTGATATCCCCCTTTTTTCTTCTATAAAAGTTCTCTTAGGACACTACCTGTTACATCACTCTCTGCCCTTTAGAATAGTCCACATGGTAAATTCTTTCATAATTTAGTTTCATATGAAAATGGGCATTCTTGGGATTCCTGGGTGGCTCAGTGGGTTAAGCATCTGCCTTAGCTCAGTCTTGATCCCAGGGTCCTGGGATCGAGTCCTGCATCTAGCTCCCTGCTGCGCAGAGAACCTGTTTCTCCCTCTGCCTCTCTCTCTCATGAATAAATAAATGAAATCTTTTAAAAATTAAAAAAAAAAAGAAAATAGGCATTCCTTGCATTTTTCAATAACAAGATTGATGTCAGTTAGGGTTTTTCTGTCTTTACCTTGGCTGCTAAGAAGCTCAGAGCCAAGTTTGAAGCTTGATCTCACTAAACATGTTAACTCTTAGGGTTGCCTTATTTCAAGTTTCCGCTTTTTTTCTTTTCTGGTTTTCTATTTTGATTTTACCAATTTATTTGAAATGGGTGTTTTTAGTCATGGACCACCCACATCCTTTTTGGAAAGAAGTAATAAGTAAAACATACTTAGCTCGTAACTTTTAACTCCCTTTGATTGTGTCACCTCAGCTCAGCCTCAATTTATAGGAAATGACCCCAAAAATGAGTGCTTAAGCAACTTAAAAAGGAAGGGAGTAATGATTTAAAGCTTATGGAGGGAAACATACTGAAGGTTCTAGAAGAGGCAGTATGCTAAATCCATATCAAGGACCCTCTTATGGGGAAATGACCTGTAGTGAATTCCTTCACTTAACATGGAGCCCAAGACAGAGCTGAAGTTTGGCCAGAGTCAGCTTAATAAAAGGCAATCTTTCAGCTGGGAGGGATCCCACCTCCACCAAATTCCCAGGACTTTATTTAGATCCTATCTTGAGGCAGTTACACTTTCTACCTGTTTCCTATCACTAGACTCGTTGATCTGTGAGGGTGGGAGCCCTGAATTTATTCATATCTTACTCCTTTTCCAATTCTTTCCTGCCCTTCCAACCAGAAGTTTGTTCAAATATTCATTGAATGAAAAATCACTCACTCATTCACTTACTCACTCACTAACTAAATGATGTTCTTTCAAAAGTTCCTTTGCATGTGTTATTTACTCTTGGGAATCTGTCCCTTTCTCTGTAGTGTCAAACTCTGGATATTTGCCCAGACAGGATACCAAGATCTAAGGAGCATGTGACATTCCTCGCATTGCTTTGTTCTCCAATTATGATCAGCCATAAAGTTTCTGATAAGTAAATGGATGTGTCTCAGTAGGTCCTTTCTGTTCCTTTCCAAAATTATCTCCATCTAACGTTAAGTTCACTTTCCAAAATACTAGGCTTATTTGGAATGATGGGAATTGGCAGATTTTGGAACACATTCCTAGAAGATCCGGTTTAAACACCAATTTGTATGAGTGTGCCATTTGCGATTTTTCTTACCAGGGATAATTAAAAAAAAAAAAACTGAATAGAAAACTGCTATAAAGATTTTTGGTTTTGTTTGTTTTAAATCTACTGGCTGAATCCTTGTCATTGGGAATGGGGGTGGGAAGGGAAAAAACGGGGGACGGGGGAGTTTGAGGTGGGAGAGACAATTTATGAAGGAAAGTCTGACAGGCGAACCTGCAAGCACATATACATGTTATGTTTGCGGGTGGGTGGAGGCTGCAGTTCATTAATAGTCCTTAGGTGTCCTGAATGACCCACTGCTCGGCTCCTGCGCTTAAAACGGCTTTTGTGTTTCTTTTTCCCCCTCCTGCAGAGTCGCAGTTAGCAGTCTGCCGCTGCCCCCCTCCCCACCCTACCCTGTCCCGGGCCGGGCTGAGGCTCGGGGAGAGCCCCGCGCGCCCTCCGGGGGACTGGCCCCGCTGCGCGTCCCCGACCCCGCGTACACGCCGCCGCCCGGGATCGGGACGCGCCCCCTCCCCGAAACAGCCTTGCCCCCCCCCCCCCACTCCCGTCCGGGGCTCGGCCACCGCGGGCCTCCTGCAGCCAGGGGCCGGCCCACCGCCCGGGACCCCCGCCGGCTGGGGCGCGAAAATTGCTGCCGGGAGGAGCAAGCATTGGCGTCCCGAGGGCAGCGCAGGGAACGTGCGGACACCTCCTCGGTGCTCAAGACAGAGGTGGCTGCTCCCCGAAGTCGCCTCCCGGGAGCCCACGAAGCGTGTCCCCCAGATGGCGTGGGCTCCCGCGTCTGCGGCGCGCCAGGGCTGGCTCCTGGGGCGGAGCGAAGGGTTTTTAAATTTCTCCCTCCTCGCCGGCGTCCCCTCTCCCCGCCGGGCTGGTGTGCGGCTCTGCCACAGCTCAGCGCGGGGCGATTCGACTTCCACCAATTAGAGGCAAGTTTAGAGCTGACATTAGCTTTTTAAAATGAATATAGTTCTTCTTAAAAAAAAAAAAGTTTTGAAGAGGGAGGGGCTGGAGTGGAAGTAGAGAGGAGGAGAAAAGAAGTGTTAAAACCTCTCCCAAACCAGGAGCGATCTAACTTGTTACGAGTTTGTGACAGTTTATTGGCTTTCCTTAAATGTCCTCAGATTAGCCTGACAGCTCCTTTCCTAAAAATGCCGAGTCAAAGCCCCCGACTCGGGAGCAGTTAAACGGTGTCACCGAATCCAGTGTCAGAGCGATTACGGAGTTAATTCACATAATAAGCAAATCATAGAGTTGACAGATTAGTATATGAACACAGACAAATTGTACCATAAAATATTTTGATACTGATTGTTTTATTAGTAATGTTAAGCCTCTTCATGGTTGTTTCTGTTTCTCGGGACTGACGTGTTAAACAATGCTCACAGCTACATAAATAAACCGAAATGTTGTGAACTAATTGTCTCCGTCATTTAACTGTACAGTTTCATTAACATTATTAACACGATTATTGACCATTCTACTGGGTATATACACGGTCAAGATTTTTTCAGTAGCAAATGTTACCCACAGAGAAAAATCTGCTAACTCAAAGTGGACTTGAATCATACTTTTTGATGTTTAAAGATTTGTTAAGGGTTGTTGGATCCTTAGACCATCAGAGAATTTAAACTGCATGTGTCCCATCTATTAAAAGCAGTTTCACCTATTATTAATGATGTAACCAAAAAACAACAGGGGACATAATCTTACAAGTCAAAACTTGGGAAAACAGGTTTCACCTAACAAAGAAAAGGCTATTATAATTTATTTTCCATTTTATCAAAGAAAGCTCTGTGCAGTTTACTCGGTGCTGTATGTAATGATGTCCAGTTTTAATAGAGCCATGTGGATCTGAGATCAAAACGATTAATAAACATTTTGCTGATAAAAAAGAAACACAGCAACTCAATCCCTTACATTTCAAGTAAAATTTCATTGACAAGAGAACTATTTAAAAATGAAAGTCTTTAATAACTTAAGTGGGGTGTTATATATCCCAGAAGTAGGTGCAAAGTCAAATTTTAAATTTAGCTGGCATTATCACTTTCTCTCAGAAACTGGAAACTTACCTGCACAGTGAGCGGGACTTGAGGGAGGGGCGAAGAACTGGAAAAGAGGAAGGAACAAACTAAAGAAATTTTAGTTCATGAAGACAACATAAGTACGATAATAAAGTGTAGACCTATTTTTCTTATAACGAATAAAGTACAATAGTAAAACTTGTTAAAATTTCCTGCAACCAGAAGAAATGTTCAAGCAACACCATGTACACTGTCCTGGAATTCTTTTTCTGGGCACTAATTGAACTAAAAATATATTTCCTAGTAAGAGAAGTAAGAGAATTCAGAGACATCACTGAAACAGTGTTGTTTCAGAGAGGACGGCTTAGCACCTGTAGTATTAATAGCCTTGAAGATACTGTGGCATGAGGTTGTTAACCATTAGACCAAAAGTCAGATTTGCCTCTGTGTTTTAAAGAACAAAATGAGAATTTGAAGTATTTCAGAGGAGAGAGCCTCCAGAGTGAGAAATTTAAGTTACATTAATCAAAAATATTAAAGAAGTTAACTTTATGATCCTGGTAAGCGAAGTTCAGGATTGCTAACATTCAGTGATCTAAGTGGTACCTTTAGAGACCTGGAGTTGGGACATAGTGAAAGGTGTAGGAGGAAGAAATGAGACTTCAGTGGCAATGGGAGGGATGGACATTAGTACCTGAAGACTTTCTTGAACACGATGTTATTGAATAGTAACAAGTCACTAAGCAACGCATTATTCCTTCCAGGTATTTCAAATACCTACTTAATGTTTAGAAATTTCTTGACTAGCTGAGGAAGAAAGCCTGACTTGAGGGTCCTTCTGGTTGTTCACTGTGAAGTTCTACATAGAAATAAAACATGTCCAAGTGCGTTCCATTAAGATATTGTTTCGATGATGGATTCTTCCTTTGTCGTTTTTTCCTGCATTCCTATAATTTATTTGCATTTTCTTAAGACTAGTCACCTACTAGTTTGGACTGACTAGATAAACTTTCTGAACCTCATTCTCTTCAACTGTTATAATAGTTCCTATCTCACAAGTTGTCATGATCAACTGATACCATGATGTATTTTCATCATGTTTCATCATGCTTTAGGAAGGTAATTATTAAGAGAAACTCAATACAAACTTGTATTATGGGTGATGACTTTCTACATTTTTTTATTGTCATATTTGATTGCCTTTTCCCAGAGTAGCTAAAAGATCAAGAACACACTTGCTTTTTCTTGCTAGGTTTTTAGATTGTAATTACTTTTTTTTTTCTTTTGAGAAATCAAATGAATACACTAGTGGAGACCTACCTCTATTGAGTATGCTTTAAGGCACAAACTCACTATTAAAGGTGAACATCAGAATTTCCAGTGGTAGGTCCCTGTGATTCAACATTGGCCCAATGAGTCAGAACTCCAAGGGTGGGTTCCAATGATCCTTGTTTTGAAAAGTTCCACAAAATAAGATGCATGCCCCCCAGATCTGAGAACCTTGCCTCAAGAGTTAAATGTATTACCTTCCTTCTATAGCCAGATATGCTAGTTGTGTTTGTATGTTGAGACCACAGAAATAATCTAGCTCATGAACGGCATCTTCACTTCCCCACCTTCAGGGAAATTTTAGACAGCTGATGTCCTCTGTTACTTGTGGACTATTCTGGCTTGCATACCTTCAAACTCAGAAAGGCTGATAGATCATTTGGTCTCCTAGAGATGTCAGAGCCTAAACTTTAAGATGACTGGAATTTTTTTATCCACGTCTTTTGAGATTGATAGATGTGCTCTTACTAATGAAGCTGGGATAACAGGTGGAAATTGTGTCTGCCATGAGCAAACAACAATATATGATCAGCCTACTAAACTTAGACAAGGCTTTCTGGAATCACCCTGGACTCATCAGAAAGATCTCAGAAGAACCTCCATAACCAAGGGCCACTCATTCTCCTTGGGACCCTCAGATCCTGACTCATAGCTGAAAAAGAGACCTTAGGATGCTTTGGGAGTTCCAGAGTGGTCCTGCAATGCAGACCACTAGTCCTAGGAAAAGGAGGAATATCTTCCCTGAGGATTCCCATTTCACCATTCTGTTAAGCTCGAAGCTTTTATTTTTATTTTTAAAAAAATATTTATTTATTTTAGAGAGAGAGAGGGCTGAGTGGAGGGAGGGACAGAGGGAGAGGGAGAGAGAATCTCAAGCGGACTCTCCACTGAGTGCCCAGCCTGATGCGGGGTTCGATCTCAGGACCCTGAGATCACAACCTGAGCCGAAATCGAGAGTCTCATGCTTAACCCACCGAGCCACCCAGGTGCCCCAAGCTCTCAGCTTTTAGACAACCAAGAAATGTCCTGAGGTGAAGTGTGTCCTGGGGTTCCCGAACACATGAAATCCATGGCTGGTCCTTAGGCAGAACCCCCCAAGTCACAGCAGAGTTTCTCCGGTCTCTGAGGGCGAACTGTCACTTCTCTCTTCATTTGCTGACCAGTTCCTCATTTCCCAGCCTTCTCTGAAAACTCAAATGTTTTACAGGCCCAATATAATTAACTTTCCCAGATTCTTCCTCTTTTTCTCTGCCTTTGTAGTACGGAATTGCCTTAATCTTTCGTTTCCATTCCTTCCTATCTGTTGACATTTTCATCTCTTTACTTTTCCTCTTTTCCATATTATTCTTTCTATCTGGATGCCATGACAGGAAGCCTGACTAGAGGAAGGCCAAAATTAACATATGAGGACCAGATTGAAAGGCTAAGAGACAAGAAGGAGATGGTTGGAAAACTTTATATAGTTTAACAGATCTTTTGGGAATAGGTGTAATCCGCAGTTCCGGATAAAAAAAAAAAAAGCAGAGGAGGAACATTTGAATCTCAGTGTTACTTTGGAAAATATAAGGATTAGAGGGGTGTGTGTGTGTGTGTGTGTGTGTGTGTGTGTGTGTGTGACCACAGACTTTATCTTTCCTAAATTCCGAGAGCAGCCAAGAGATTATGACTAAGCAACCTGAATCCAAGTGCTTATTTTGGATCGCTCAGTGTCAGCCTCAGAGATGAGCATAAAATACGGAGTCTATGAGAACGGTGTTCTGTAATTTTATTTAAGGACCAAATAAAAAAAGGGAGAATGTTCAATGGGCTCTCACATTTAATCTTTATGAAATTTGTTGTTGAAGCTGTCTTCTTACAACTGTCTTAACATTTTCACATGTATATATTTTCTTTCAATCCCCTGCTGCGCTTCACTGTCTTATAAGGTAATCACATTATTGCTTCTTTCCTTCATAAACCATGAACTTCCTGTCTATTTCTACAGATGAAAAACCTGAACTGCTTTTATTTGTAATCCATTTCTGAACTCTCACTAAAGCATGAATCCCTGTACATTATCACAACCCCAACCTCCTTGCAAATTACTTCTCTTCTCTTGCCTGAAAAAATAAATGAAAAGAGTCTTAGAAAAATAAGATCAGTGTTTCCAGAAGAGTGGCATGAACATTTCATATCATAAAACTTGAAGGCAGGAAAGGTCATACCACTCTGGACATCACTGCATACACAAAACATTCACCATTTTAATCAAGCTTTTCCATAAATTTGTTTAGTTGGGTGCAAATTCTTGCCTATTTCTAGGTGAAAGGGAACTATCAAGTTAAAACCATAAAACAATTCCATATTTCAGCTTTCGTTTTTAGAATTATTGGAGTTTGAAATAATGAATCCTAAAATCAAGTGTGCAAATTCTTAGAAAACCAAAACCAAACTAAAAATGGAAACGAAGAGGTTCATCGAACATTACAGCAAGTCAATTCTCCAGTTTTGCAATTTACCCTCCCTTGGAACTTCCAGATTTTACATAATGACACATCTAGTAAAAGTGAAATCATGCATCTGAGAAAGAATTATATAACACTAAGGAACGTGTAACAGGACAGTTGACTATCTTACTATATGTAAGTGTGAATGTTCAACGTTTGATCCGATCTGTTACTACACGGATTATCTATGAAAGCTTTTCTAGGAAGACGTTCATATAGTAAAATATGTTTTAAAAAACAAACAAAACACAACTCTGATCTTGGGAATTACCATGAAAAAGAAATCCAGATATTGCTGTAAGGTGAGAAACATACCTGAAAAAAAAATTTTTTTAATTATAGTTGACATATAATATTAGTTTCAGGTGTACAACATAGTGATTCAGGATTTAGGTACGTTACCAAGTGTTCACCACAATACATCTAGTTACTATCTGTCACCATGCAAAGCTGTTACTGTATTATTAACTATACTCCCTATGCTGTTCATTGCATCTATACCTGGGAATTCCATAATGTTTTACTTCTTCGCTTATCAGCTCCACTTAAATTAACAACGAAAAAATACACCCTGCCTTTTTCCTCAATTAACTTTCCATTCATTCACAAATACAGTGGGCCTTGCCCTGGAATTAGATCTTTCATTCTTTAAACAGCCCGCTTGACCTGTCAAAGTTTTCAACTGATCAAGGAAACAAAACAAAATGTGAAATAAGCTCCAAAGACTTAAGGTTATTCCCTTAGGATAAATATGGTCTCTCATCACGTACAGTTCTACAAACCCTTGGGATTGTCCAAAAAAGGGAAGATTTCTAAGTTTAATTCCCCTCTTAACTGACAGTTAACAAATCCCATAAAAAAGTTAACTGGTTACCATATGAGAAAGAGAGGGGGCCGAGAGGGGGAGAGAAGCATCTGATTTGGAAGGAGTTATAGACCTCTCTGCTCTGCATCCCTATCTATTTGTTCTGTTTATAAGGAAGGAACAGCTGTTAATGAATATCAGACCAAGTTAGAAACCAAAAATCTCTGCTTGTAGGGTCAAACAACTCATGGGCCTTTAAATATTTTTTAAAAAAACAAAACAAGTTGCACAATCAATGTTATGCTTTAAATAATCCACTAAATAATCTCAGAGTTGTTTCAAATTTCATTCCTCGAAGTAAAATGAAATCCAGAAACCTAAGTTTTCATCAAAAAACTTGATATGTTTGTAACATATATATACACTAACAAACAATAAGCACATATACAGATGTCTGACTTCCAATGTTTTAATATTATATGCACCTGAATCATTAAATTAGAGGAAGTGCTACAGGTCTATTTTAATAGAACATGAAATAAAATCTTTATACATTTCAAGCGGTTGGGATTACTGGTATAGAAATTGATAAATAAAAGCTTAAATCTTCTCGAATCACACGATGTCATCATTTTAAGGGCTCTCCATGCTTTCCTTGGAGAGTGGGTAGAGCAGCTGATAAGCCCTCTAGGAACCGTGGGCGTCCCCGTATAATAAATATAGAGCAACCTGAGTGGGAACTGTGCTTGACTATTTTAACCACGCTATTTATCACAATAATGAAACTCTGTCAATAGCGGTGGTCAGGACCATGCATTACACAGCTGAATCATAAAGCATGGTTACCACCAGTACCCAAAGACCTCAGGACTTTGGCCACCTCACAGATAGGCTTGACATTTGTCCTGCTTTGTTATTAATGCCTCTGCACTCTCTCAACTATGTTTACAATATTGCAATGCTCCCTTGGTGAGCCTGGGGGAAGCAGCTGGGCGGGATCCAAGTGGGCGGGATCCAAGTAGATGGTCCCAAGCAGAAGGAGAGTCAAACTAGGATGGACCAGAGCATGCCATTAAAAGTCCTAGAAAAGGCAAGACAAAAAGGAGACCAGGAGATCATGTGTGGGGCATCTTTTTTGGCCACCTGAGGCAGGGGGGTGGGCAGGCAACACAGGGAAGGAAGTCAGACTCAGAGGTGGGTTTGATCACAAACTGGAAAGAATCTCCAGGATTAAGTTAAATGAAGACATTCAGCATGTGGGAGAGACTAAACGGTTCTTTTAAACCCTGGCTAAGGCAGCTAGACAATATGAAACTGTAGTATTAGCCCTTAGTTCGATATGGTTTGCATTACCAAATTCTCTGGACACACAAAAGTCATACAAACTCATTGTAAAATATGTTTTACAAAGCTGTCCAGAATTATATAAACTCGGGACACAAACTATAATATAAAAGTCTAACTGACTCTTTCCCAATCCCATTACTTTTCCCAGAGGCAATCAGTGTTAATAGTTCTAATGAGCAACACACACACATGCACAGTTTTTTTTTCATATATACACGTGTATGTTCTGCAATTTACTAAACAGTATATCACAGTCTTCTCACCGTGTTAATTCATATAGATCCGCCTCATCCTACTAATGGATACAGATTATTTTGAAATATCAAATACTGTAACTGATGGAACCATGTCCCCTCCCCCATCCCATCTTCAGCAGCAATCTCTCACATGTCCTTTCATTCACTTATGTATTCATTCACTGGGTTCCAAACGTCCACAGTCAGCATGGCCCCATGTCAAACACACGGGTAGTACGAAGGTGCAAAATACATAATTTTTATGCTCAAAGCTCAACATCGAGTGGAGGAGCTAAGACCTAGTTGTTGTATTCATCTTGTTGTAAAATATAAAACAGTTTAAAGCCACCTTAAACCCTTTGGGCTTGAAAGCAGAGTATTCATAGGAAGGGAATAAATAAACAAATAAATAACCGGCTTGCAGCCCTGGCTATGAGCTGCATCCATCAGGAGGATAAACAAAGAGCCACAGGAGTTCAGAAGCGCGCGCTGCTTTCCAGCCCCCATCCCCTCCGTGCGGCACCACCAGATCAATCTTCCTGCAGTGGGGCTTTGATCATGCCACTGCTCTTCTCAGGAGCCTCCCATGACCCTCGTGGCCTTGCCTCTTTTCCCATCTGCTACAGAAATCACTTCATCCACGTCACTGTCCCATTAGCATGGAGGTCATTGTGATCGGCTGGAGGAGCCCCTGGAGTTGTTGTTACAAGGTCCGAGTGTGAAACCTGCTTCTGTCACTTGCTAGCTGGGTGACATTGGGATAACCCATGCAGCTTCCCCAGATTTAGCGTCTTCATTTGTCGACCGTTGATACTGCCCATCCCATGAGTTTGGTGTGGGAATGAAATGAGATAAGGTTCTTCGTTAACTGTCGAGTGTTTTGTGAGTACAAGATGTATATGCATATGTAACACACACATAGAAAGGCACTCGATGATCATGTACTTATATTAAATATGGCCCGTGCTTCCCTGTGTGACATGCCTGGAAGGAAGGTTCAGTATTTATTTTTGACTCTGAAGGACTGATGGGATTTTGAGAGGAAAATGGGGGAACGGCATGAGAATATGTAAAGGGGTTGGAGGGCTGACAGTGTGGTCGGGAACAGCAAATCATCTGATGGGCTGAAGTGTGAGGTTCAGCAAGAGGGAGCAGGAACTCACATTGTGAAGAGCTGGAGGTGTCAGCTCTCGGGGAAGACAGCCAAAGGCTGGGCCAGGAGCTGTGCGTTAGGGACCACGGGGGGTTTGGGAGCAGAGGGCTGGTGGGATCAGAGATAGCTAAATCCCCTGTGCTCTGAGGGACGGATTGACAGAGGAGGATGGTTAAGGTGAAAAGTCTCCCTGGGAGACCAAAAGATAAGTTCCTCAGCCAGCATTCTGCCAGAGGAAAACAGAGAAGGATGGAGGTAAGTTAGTGAGATGGTTGGGAAATCTTTGGCTGGATTCTTCTTGGTTGCTGATTGAACTCTGGGGAGGAGGAAAGAAAGACGGACGAGAAGGTTTTAAGTTGGATGGGGATCTGGGGTTGGGACAATGAGCCCACTGAGGCCCAGAGAACATGGCGGTTGAGGGAAAGTGAATTCACTTGTCTGGGATGTGAGGGCGATGGAAGAGAACACAGACAAGGTGGCCAACCGTGAGAGCTGAACCAGCCAGCAGGGCAGCAGCGTACAGGCTAGGTAGTGCCCCCAGTTTCTCACAAGCCTCACTGATTTGGAAGCTGGATTGGAGCATACTGTCTGCCATTCTCTGTGAGCACAAAGTGTACCCAGAAAACTAATAGTGAAAAGTGGACTCGAGGGGAATCTCAAATCTTAAAGGAACAAACAGTTTTCAGGAGCCCACTTATTAGAAACAATTGACTTGCTGATTATAATTTATTCTCAGCTGTCTCTTCTATTCATGAAAGAGATTCCTTCAAAGGATTTGGCTTAGAAACTTTATTAGCTATGTTTCAATGACCGTATATCCTTAAAAGGAATCCAGATGCATTTCTTTACAAATAATCTTCAATTCAGACATTTTACCAGTTCAAACTCACTTTGATTTCTGATATGTTTGAATAAATAAAGCTATGCTGCAAAACTAATCTGTTTCCTGAAGATTTGAGAAATAACTTGGAAATCAATCGTAAAGCACTATTCTCTGGAAAAACCCAATGCTTTGCAGCCAGATGCCTCCCAAAGCACTATCACCGAGAAAAATCCTTCATTTGCATTATTCATTAAAGGAACCAGGAGTTTCTCCCCATTGTCAAAACGAATAGAGATTTCTCTATTTTATGTGGGTTTGCTCCATTTCATCTTATGATCTATTACCTATACTGAAAGCAGCAACAAAATATAGTTCACCATAAAAATGAGAGTCATTTCAGTATAACTGAGAACTTGTAACGGAAATGGATTCTCACATTGGGACAATAACTAGCCCAGGGAAAATCAACGGTGTAAGTCCCAGACTTTAAAATATACAACTTTATGTTGTCTCACTTGTTACAAATACCTACACCATTCAAGAAAAGTATTTTCAAGGACTCACTACAATTTTTTGTGACTTTTCTAACTGATATTACATAACGAACCTTCTTACAAAGTTACCGACATAACTGGAAATAATAGTTTAAGATCTTAATATGGTATACAGTTGGGGCTGGTTATTGCACACAAGAGCAGCAAACGTGTCTGTTGAGGGTAGTAAAAGCAAACCCTTTGGAAACAATCCTTCAACATATGTAATGGAGTGTCAAAGAATTGATAGTCTTTTTGACCAGTTCATTTCTAGCAGCCACTGAGACTAATATCTAACGTCTTCGTTTCCTTTTTTTTTTCTCTTTCTTCTCTTTAAGAAAAAGAAAAAAAGTGTTCCCTGTAGAAATCTAGGGAGGTCTGCTGAGGATATGGGAACATTGGCATGAATGCGTGGCGAGTGAGTGAGAGCCATAGAGGTCTCTGTCTTTACTCCATATGGTCTGAAGTGAATCTGATGGGATTTCAGACTGTGGCCCGAGATAGCCAAGGATCTTGCGAAGCTCCTGAAGGAAAACTCCAAACTTTGCATCAAAACCTCAAATTCAGGCCAAGTTCACTGAGAGATTTGCTGGAGCTCACAAAACTTGCAGTGACCCTGCCTCAAGTCCTAAACTAGGTAGGGGCCCATTTCAAGTGAACTTGAGGTGAAATATGGTTTCAGATGGAAATCGAGCGAAACTGTTTCAGCTGTGTTTCGGCGTAAAGTAAGGCTGAGAATCAACATGAGCCAGTAATGTGTGCCCCCTCCCAACATCTCATGAACCTCATGCCAACAGAAAACATGAAACCTCCTGCCAGTCAAGTTCATGACTTTTTTGTAACAGGCATGCTTCTGCTTCAGACAGAAGTGTACACTCGCAGCCATGTTATTTCAATGGCAGGAGGGCTTCAGGATTTCTGAAACAAAGTTTGAAGGCATTAATGTTCTGAACATGTTTCATACGTACTGGCGAAATACCTCATTCTATCCTGACATAATACTTTGTGCTGGTAGCTTTGAACAGAAACTCAGCGGGCCGGGTGGACACTAGAAATTGTTTATAATCCTCTAGCTAGCAGGAGATATAGTCTTCCATTTCATAAATAGAGAAATCAAAAAGGCCAATATTCTGCGTTACTGATTTTCAGGCCCAGAATTCCATGCTCACCTGGGTCATCTGAGCATGGGAACTGAGGAGTTCCTTGGCCCTTATCACACTTGTCCTGCCTGGGCTGTCTCTTGAAAAGACGAAGATAATAAGATTTTATAGCTTCTAACACTGTTGTGATTCCCCCAGAGAAGGAGGGACAGACCTGGGGGAGAGAATTGGGGAACTGGCTGTTGGAAACAGAATTGCTCCTGGGGAAGCAAGAGGAGTCTGTGTCCTGGCGCCAAAGGTGGGCAGGGGGCTGGGGCAGGGGACGTTTATGCACTTGAAGTTCAAAAACTTCATTAACGGCGCCCTGAATTCAGGCTCACAACGGCTCCTTGGCCACCAGCCCCTGTGTGTGCGCGTGCCTGTGCATGTGCACGCTTGTGCACGGGTGTCCTTGCGCACATGTATGCATGTCCATGTGTGCAGGAAAGTGGAAGAAAGGAAAGCAATCATGCCGCTGTGACACACGTAGGGAGAGAATAAACTCTAGCCGTTGCAATGATTTCCCTAAGGACAATTCAGGAATCATCCGAGATCTTGTTATGGCCCGAGAGCTGGTTGGCAGAAGCTGGGATTCCAACAGATACAAGGGCTGGTCCTTCCAGTGAGAGACCTTTAGTTTGTTGCCATTATAACTCATATCCTTTGTTTTCCCCTCCCTGCTTGGCCTAAGTGGCCTGGCCAACTCCAGGAGCTCAGTTACAATATGCACCCCTCTCCCCTACCCATCCCACCAGTGTGTTCTTCATTAAGATAGGGTTTGGGAGAACTTGAACAGGGCTAAGGATTAGTTTGTATCATTTAAGAATTCTTGGATAATACGACTGTAGAGAAAATGCTGAAACATGAGGGATCTTTAAAATATTCCAGAAATACGGATAAATAGCCCCTAATTTCATTACATTCTTTTCTATGTGTAATTGTCTGAAGGGTCTTTTTGTGGGAAAAAAATGATTAACCAGAAAAATGACAGCTAGACTGGAAACTCCTACCAAGAATGAGATAATATGAAACGGTTCATAGTATCTTATGAAGAGATAATATGAAATATGAAACTATCATCTGGTGTTTGAAGCAGACAGGTTCTTAGAACTAAAGGACAGGGTGAAGAGAGACTGTTTCCTACTTGTCTATCTAGATGAGAAAAAGAAGAAACATCTCCATAGGTTTGGGATTTGAAATTTTGTTAAGTGCCAAACTGAAACAATTTTGGCCACATTTTAAAATGTTCAGTTCTAATTAATGAGATATACGCGAAGTCAATACAAAGTGAAGCAGAGGTAAACGTGGCTACAATTAACATACCCTGTGACATGTTTGGACTACGATGATGCATTTCCACATATTTTAGCTGGAAACTTAACGACTTCACAAAACTATTTATAGATTACTTAAAGATATGTTCTGTACATAAGGAGTCTAACATTTCTGTTGTTGTCGTTCCTTACATGGAGCATGTCAAGTTTGTATTTTTGCTTCCTGGCTTTGGTCAGATTCTCAGCCTTGAACTTGGAAGTCTTACATAATACAATTAAACAACAGTTGACCCCAATAAGTTGTCATCGGCTTCTGGACCAAAATTCATTCTGATTTATGGAGCAGACCTGAGTGATACCGTTTTAACACAGTGTAGTAGCTTATTCCTGAAAATTAAGGGTCTTTTTAAAAAATTTTTTATTGTTATGTTAATCACCATACATTACATCATTAGTTTTTGATGTAGTGTTCCATGATTCATTGTTTGTGCATAACACCCAGTGCTCCACGCAGAACGTGCCCTCTTTAATACCCATCACCAGGATGACCCATCCCCCCACCCCCCTCCCCTCTAGAACCCTCAGTTTGTTTTTCAGAGTCCATCGTCTCTCACGGTTCATCTCCCCCTCCGATTCACTCCCTTTCATTCTTCCCCTCCTGCTAGCTTCTTCTTTTTTTTTTTTTTTTAACATATATTGCATTATTTGTTTCACAGGTACAGGTCTGTGATTCAACAGTCTTGCACAATTCACAGCGCTCACCATAGCACATACCCTCCCCAATGTCTATCACCCAGCCACCCCATCCCTCCCACCCCCACCACTCCAGCAACCTTCAGTTTGTTTAAATTAAGGGTCTTTTAAAAATAAAACCGAGGTAAGCCAATTCCAAATATAATGTGTGCTTGAAATTGTTTATATGTGAAATATTGTTCCAATATCTTATCTCTTTGGAGAGAACTTTTCACTTGCTGGTCTCCTTCTCCTCCTTCCTCTTCTTAATATCTTTCCCTTACCTCCATCCTACACAAATCTATCCAATCTGGGGACTGTTCTTCCTTTAAACTTTAAAACACTTTGCCATAGTGCTACTTACTGACTTTTGGGTTTCATTTCATGCTCCTGTATGAATAACCAACTAAACAATGCCGCCAATGTAACCTCAATGAAGTCAGCGTAAGAATTGGCCTCACTTCAGTTTAAAGGTGGAGGCAGGTTCCAGCCTATCTGTTTTCAGGTAACTGGCTCAGATTCCCTGCCAGGGTTCACAGAAGACTAATAGTCTGATGTGTTCAAACTTTAGAGTGGAAAGAAAAACAAAGAAACTTGATTCCTTTTTTTTTTTTTTAAGATTTTATTTATTTAACAAAGAGAGAGAGAGAGAGAGAGAGAGAGAGAGAGAGATTACAAGCAGGGGGAGTGGCAGAGGGAGAGGGAGAAGCAGGCTCCAGGCTGAGCAGGGAGCCAGATGTGGGGGCTCAATGTGGGGGCTCGATCCCAGGACCCGGAGATCATGACCTAAGCCGAAGGCAGGCGCTTAACCTCTTAACCGACTGAGCCACCCAGGTGCTCCGAAACTTGATTCCTTTTAAGGTGGATCTATATCTTTAAAAATTAATCGCTATAAATTGGAAATGTTAAAAATAAAATGAAAACTGTCTGCTGATGTAAATTTAGGCTCTTATTACATGAGGCAGCTCCTGGAGACCATAAATGCTTTAGCAGTTCCCTTGAAGACATTGGGGTCAACCTGAAAACACTGTCCAAGTTCTTTGCAGGACACCGTGAGAGCATACGATGAGAGGACCCCCAAACTCAGACCTGGAGTAAATAATGATCAAAAGACAACTCCCCAAGCCTAACCCCTAACCTATACCCCGTGCTCTGTATGCGGTAGAAATTGCAAACAAACTTTATATCATCAATTCTAGGATACACTCCTCCCCACCCCGCTTTATCTACTTACATTTTCACATCTTTGAAATTGTACAATAATGGCATCGTATAGTCATTGTTGAGCTGGTGGAAGTCCTAACCTAATTGTTTTTGCTTTTGCTCCCATAACCTTGAACTTGGTTGACATTCTGGAAGCATGACTGGATAATTGCAACTCTTCAATATTTTAGTCAACAAACTGTTACAAGATAATCTAAGGAAGAAATATGAATTCTGGTTGTTGTCTGAAAACCTTCCTTTGATCTCGTGAGATCAAGCAATTACCAGTATTTGCAGAAATGGGTGTCTGTGACTTGAAAGAAAATCTAGAGATAATAGTGGAGCACTCTCGTGCTGCAAAAACAACATTTTTGATAGCACAGAGAACAAGATTGTGTGTGGAGAAAAATTCTGAACTGAAAAATTAGTAAGGAGAATTAACACTGAGTGAAGCTGCTTTAGGATTACCTTAACCTACTTATTTTGTGTGTATTTTCCTTTTTATGTATGCAAGACAGCAGTATATAATAAAGGAAAATCTAGGTCTAAATAAGCTTAAATGAACTCTTTCAATAAGAACAAAATGGAAATTCTGTTTTAAAAAAGTTGTGCATCATTTAATTGACAGTACTTTTTTTTTCTTAATTATACCTGAAATGTTGGTTTGTCTTGTAAACAACGTTAACTTGGATTTAATGAAACACAACACAGTTCTGTTCCTTGTGGAAAGAAAGGAAAAGAGAGGAGTGGATAAAGAGAAAGGAGGCTGGGAAAGAGAGATTTCTCTGTGACTTTCTTATGGGGTCTTTTCTATGGCTTCCTTCCATTTAGAAGTCCAAAGCAGAAACTAGCCAATGGTTGTATCTAAAGATAGCAGAATAGCGTACTGCTCTGTAATAATAATGAAAACAAGTGTGCCAAATACCTTCAAAGTAAGAAAATATAAGTAGGAGGCAAACAGTGTTATTTATTTTATGACCTCTCTGTTGACCATCAACACTTGGGGTTCCTGTAATGTGTTTCTTGGCAATTTGCGACGATGGGTGAATGGACCTTTGATCCTGTGAGGCTGGTGGTTTATTTTTACTTCCACTTTCCATTTTGACAAAAACTGAAGCCAACCGGTGCCTCTTTTTAGGACTGAGTCAAGCCACTGCCTGTTGAGAAATAACTGTAGTCCTCTACTTCTGCCACTAGACAGTGTACTCTCTCTATGTTCAATGCACTGACGGTCCTGCACTTCCTTAACTCGGAGAAACTGGCTCTCCATTAGAGAGGTAGCCCTTATAAATAACCATAAACACCAAACATAAAGGGACCAGTCAATATTTACTACGGATCTGATCTGGGAGGTCCTCAGTGTTTTAAGTGCTCATCTCTCCTGGATTGGCTCCAAGAGTAAAAGACAGAAGATTCTCAGGAGGAACATTGCATTCTATGGCTCAGTCTTTTTTCTTGGGAAATGAATGACCTAACCAGCAGATGAATTCATTGACTCTTCAGACTGTAGGCACTAGCCCTGCCCTCCCTGCTGACCCAGGAATCCAGAGGCAGAACTCTCGTTTTCTGGAAGTTTGAAAAAACCGAAAGAGATATGAAGCTACTTATAGATATTGTTTAAGCAAACAATTGATACATATTTATAAATAGAAGTAGTGAGATGTAATGGAAA
Source organism: Callorhinus ursinus (assembly GCF_003265705.2). Taxonomy (NCBI): domain Eukaryota; kingdom Metazoa; phylum Chordata; class Mammalia; order Carnivora; family Otariidae; genus Callorhinus; species Callorhinus ursinus. Next base: position 38,592,967 of record NW_027397076.1, read on the forward strand.
GAACATGACTTTGACGTCAGATGTGGGTAAGTGCCAAAATTATATGATCTTGGGCAAGTTATCAAACCCCCCTGAGCCCCAGTTTCTTCATCTGTAGCATGGGAAGGTTACAAGATATAAATTGATCACTGGGTTGCAGTAGAAGCTCAGTAAATATTTACTTCTGGGGAAGAGAGTCACTATTGGTATCCTTGATTTTATAAATCACCTCTTCTTAGAATGTGTAATATTATAAATAATGCTGCAATGAACACTTTTGTACATAAATCTTTGTCTAATTTTTCAGTTTTTTCTTAAAATGTGTTCCTATCAGTGAAATCACAAGATCAAGGGTACAAATATTTTTAAAACAGGCGTTAAAACATAAAAGCCTTTCCAGAAAAGCTTTATCTTTCGCTAAGGAAGAGACTGCCTTTCTCACCTATGCCTCATGGGCATTACATTGACTTTTCATATCTAACAGTGTATTTTATCTTATTTTTGTTTTAATTAGCCTTTTTGATTATTTGTGAAATTGAACTTTCTCTGTTGTTTATTAATCATTTTATTAATCACACTTTTTCATGAAAGATGTATGATGATTCATTTCTCATATAACAAGATTTTGTACGTACTAGAGTCTGATTCCGAATCAACTAGGTCTGCCATTGATATATCTTTCCAATCTTGTACCAATATCATCTGTTTTAATTATTATGGCTCTCCTCTGGGTTTGCATATGTTTTGAAAAGCCTTAAGATCACTGAGCTCAAATAGCAAGGCATCATAGGATGCTGGGGAAAAGCAGCAAGAGAATAAAGAACTAGTGAAACAGAGACTAGGCAGAGACAGAATGCTGGGACACCTTGACACATTTCCCAATGGTCTCCATAAGCCTGGAGATAGGATTTGGAAAGCTCCTTAAATCCATTATGGATCATGATCGAGATAGACAGACAGGGAGATAGATAGCTTTTTTCTCTAATGCCCTGATGAGCTTCTGTGACCAGATGCCAGGTGATGAGTAGACCCCTTGTTCAGTTTTCCAAAGTGATTTTTTTATTTACCTGCGAATCTGACCACATCTTTTTTTGTTTGTTTGTTTGGAACTTTTCAATCACCATTATGTGAAGAGTGAAATTTAAACTCAATTTACAAGGCACTGAATGACCTGGTCCCTGCTCTTCTATCCAGCCCCATCTCCTTCCAAACTTTTCTCCTTTCTGTGATGGCAGGAGAGGATCTGGATTTCCCTAGGTCACCATACCTACTCCTGCTCCGTGCCTCTGACGATCTGGCTGCACCTGAGCACCCCCTCTCCCTCCAATCTCCTGATTTTTTTCATCTGACAAATCCCCATAGTCTTTTCAGTTTCATTTCAAACACAATCTCTTTAATCAAGCCTCCCCAGCTTCTCCCACGTCCTCTCCTGGGTGCTTTATACCTCCTTGCATCAGAGCAATTACTTTATTTCAAGTGTATATGCTCCTTGGGGGCGAGGACCATGTTGTTTCATCTTTGAATCCCTGATGTCTAGCATGGTTCCTGGCATAGAATGAGTGATTAATAAAATGTTCTCAAATAAATAACGAAACAAGAATTGGATCTTGTATGCACTGTAACAGATACACCCACTTTTTTCCCTCCTGAGGGAATGTACCAGAGTTAGAAAGCAAGCACAACTCTGCAAAAAACTTCTCCATATAATCTTTTGAGTTTTTTGTTTGTCCTGAAGGGCATACTTAAAGATTTTTCTACATACATTTTATTAAAGGATGTGCAATGATCATAAAGTTCTTTTCATGGAAAGGAAGCATGTGGCTGGGATAAATGTGGTGAATCCAAAGAAGACCAGAGATATCCCTGCAAATCATCCAAAGAAGGGAACTCTACATATCCACCCACTCACTCATCAGAAACGCAAGCAGGACAAAAACTATCAGCACCTTCTAACCGCAAAACTAAATTATAAACTTCCAGCTGCCAGGCATCACTTCAGATAATGTTCTTATTTCTGGCTTTTCTGAATCTTTTATACACATCTCAATTTTGGGGCTAAAAGAAATAAGGAACATCTTAAGTCTATAGCTGCACCCCGCCCCCTGCCCCCCTCCCCCTTCCCCAGTCCAGCGCTTCTGGGGACAATCCCTGGGAAGTGGGCTAGACAGGAAGCAGAGCTACCTCTCACTTGCACAAGTTGTAATAGCCTTCCAGATCGTGTCTGTGGTCAATGACTGGCCAGAACTGGCCAGCCTCCAGCAGGCTTGTTTAGACTACTTGATGAGTTGACACAAGCAACGACTCTTTCCAGTGCTATTAGTGTCTGAACATTAACAAGCAACAGTGTTCAGTGAGACTATTAAAGAGAAAAGGCATTTTAATCTTTGTTTTGGAAGTGAGCCCTCCAAACAAACCCGTGGTGAGGGAACCCTTGTGAGCGGCTGGATGGCAACAGGGATCAGCAGGGGATGGACCGAGCCATCCCAGGGATCCGCAGCTCACAGTCAGACTAACTGGCCGGGGCAGAAGGGAGGGAACCCCACCCTTAGAGAAAAACAAAATGTTAAATCCACCATGGGATGAATTTTCAGCACTCTGTCAGGAATCCTATACGTTTAAATTCCAAGCAAATTGTTCACAAAGGAGTCCCTTACCTTTGCTCACTGCAAAATAAACAAACCTCCAGAAGAGAGGGTTTCTCACCTTACAAGGGAACCCCTGCAATTTGGAGAGTGGGAGGATGCTATTTAGAATTACGGTTCTGGGAACTGGTGTGGTTCCCAGGTGTGCCACCCTATCACTGACAATCTCAACTACAAGCGTGAAGATGGTGGCAAGAATGAGACCCATGAGGCTATGTGCCTCCAAGAGTGGGCATTCCAGGTCAAGACAAAGGCAAGTGGTTCACACGCAAAGGAGCAATGTGTGCTTATCTTTGCTTTTGTTTTGTTTTGTTTTGTTTTTTCTTGCTCTCTGGTCAGCTAATATAAAAGCAGAGAATCATAAAATTTAGAGTTTGAAGGGAACTTAGAGGTCTTCCGCTGTAAGCTCAGCCTGCTTTGCATATTACCCTGACCCAGAAAATTCAGATAACGAGAGCTCCTATCATGCTCCTCATCACATGGTAATAACCATTTAATTTTTTCCCTTGGAGATTTATAAAATTAAAATGACAAAAGTGGAATCTCTGGGCACTCATGAGTACAAATCAAGAATGATTGGTAGGATCTATGACATTTATACTGAGTTTATAGAGCATGCATCTGTGTTTATTTTTAATCATTCTTAGGCAGAGTTTGCAAACAGCAAGAAATGATTGACTTTTCCACAGAATCTGTTTTCTTCCAAACATTCAGTTAACTGAGCCCATCATCAATTTGATTTACATAGCAGGGGCTGAAATGAAAAACAAAGAATTTTAAATGTAAATGATATTGAAATATAATATTATTTTATATTTTAAATAATAGAGACTATTATCCACATTTAAGACAAGCAGGGGGAGCAGCAGACGGAGGGAGAAGCAGACTTCCCGCGGAGCAGGGAGCCCGATGTGGGTCTTGATCCCAGGACCCCGAGATCATGACCTGAGCTGAAGGCAGTTGCTTAACCAACTGAGCCACCCAGGCGCCCCTATTATCCACATTTAATAAAAAATGTTTTACAATGGGAGTGAGTGAGAAATAAAATGAAACCATCATAGGATATTCAGGTTGAAGGTAAGGAGAAGTCAGACCTACCTCTCCTCCCATCCTTTCCCTCCATCACTCGGAAAGACATAAACACTGCATTATGAAAGCCCACTCCAATGGTACTTTTATTGAGATTCCTGACCTTGGAGAACAGAAAGAGGAAGAAATGGTTGCATCCTCAGTGATATTCATGCAAGCCCATCATAAATATTTCTGTTTCTACATTAGGAATGACGGGATAGATACCTGATGCCTACTTTCCTGTTTTCAGGATGAGAAAGTATATATGCTAATGGTAACCTAAGGTAACCTAAGTGATGACGGCTGTCTTTTGCTTCATCTGCTTTTTTTTTTTAATGCATACATATTTTAGAAAGTTGGTGGTCTCAATTATTAGTATAATAGCTCCTGTCTTATGCCAATTTGGAAGTGGGAGTTTGAACCACCCGCCTCCTATTCAAGTCACCCGTTTATCACTGTAGTAGGCTGAATAATGGACCCCCAAAATACCGAGGTCTTGATTCTTAGAAACTGTGAAGATTACCTTGTGTGGAAAAGGGGCTTTGCGGATTTGACTGAGTTAAGGTTCTTGAGATGGAGAGGTAATCTTGGATTATCCTGGTGGGCTCTAAATGCAATCGTAACTATACGTAAAAGAGAGAGACCTGACTATAGAGACAGAAGAAAAAGGTAATGTGACCATTGAAACCAGAGGCAACGCTGTTGGTTATGAAGATGGAGGAAGGGGTCATGAGCCAAGGAAAGCAATGAGTGCAATTCTAGAAGCTGGAAAAAGCAAGGAAACAGATTCTTTGTGAAAGCCTCCAAAGGGAATGTAGCCTGGCTGACACCTTGGTTTTTACCCAGGAAAACCATTTTGGACTTCTGGCCTCTAGAACTGTAAGAGAATAAATTTCTGTTTTGTTTTGTTTTTTTTTTTTAAGTCTCCAAGGTTTTGGTAACAGCAGTCACAAGAAACCATAATACAATCACCTTTCTTTTAACTGGCTTTGTAAATTGCATGTAGAATTGCTATTTTTTTCTTAGAAATATAGCTGATATATATGGAAATTATACATGTGCTGCATGAGAAGTTGTGTCATAAAGCAGTGCACTAAATTGAGATACTCTATCCCTTTAAAATCAGTCCTATTTGGAAGAACACTTTTGCTCAACCCTTTTTCTGGCTTACCATTTGTAGCCTATATAACACAAATCAAATAGTGTGTATTTCTAAAATTACTATATTTTTGACATGGTTTTTTATTTCACCCTTCATTTTGATTACCTGATATTTAAAATTTTCACGTTTAAACTCATCGCTCTTTTTAAAAACAAGTTTTTCTCTCCAAAATAGAGTTTTCTTCTCTTCTGAGAAATTAAATAAAGCAATGGCAGTAGTCAGTGCTGAAATGTTGGTCCTTTAAACTATTAAAAAATCTTTGGGATGGCCACCTTCTAAACATCTGAAATCACATAGGACAATTAGGGGAAGTGATTCTAGAGAGAATTGTAGAAAGATAATACCAATGATCTATACACTTCATGACCAAGTCTGTTGTGGAGTATAGACCCTTTCCTTCTGGCACACTAATATCTCACTATGACACCCTTATAAAAATACTTTCTCCCTTTCCCACCCCTACTCACCTGCCACATTGTGAAACACAGAAGCAAAGATGTTGGAGGCCAAAGGGCACATCCTATCCACTCACTGACTTTAGGAAAAAGGAATCTGATTTTCCAAATGGGCAATATGCTGGTTGTCTGACCTTAGTAACAGAAGAGAGACCAAAAATTATGCCTTCTGACTCCTGTTCCTTTCTCAACTGCTAATGGATACTTTTCCCCTTCCTAACCTTTGGCAGAACTTAGTTAACTTCAGATACGTACTGAGGTTGCAATTACCTTTCAGAACCATGATCTTTAAAAAAAAGAAATGTAATAATCTACTGAAGTCTCCTAATTTCTGGATAAGAACAATGCACCAGGTGAATCATTCAACTTCACATGGGTAATCAGTGGTAGGAGTTAGCATGGATCTGAGGTCTGCCATTTTCCTCCATGTGATGATAACCTCTCAGGTTCCTTTCCTTTTTTCTTTAAATTTTTTTAAAAAGATCTTATTTTTAAGTAATATTTACACCCAATGGGGGGCTCAAACTCACAACCCTGAGATCAAGAGTTGCACGCTTTACTGAGTGAATCAACAAGGCACCCCTCAGGTTCCTTTCTTTTACTCACTGCACTTCCTTCCTGCCATATGAGGCAGCCTTCAATGCCTACAATTAAGCTTCTTATGCTACAATCTTCTGTGCGGCTCTGCCTGCCTCCTGGCGGGGAGATTCTGATCCTCCCAAACTGCATTCTGTCCAGAGAAGTCAATGTAGTAGACAGCACATTATTCTAGAAGTATCTTCCTTCCGAGTAGAAATAATATCTTGAGTTGATTGAAAGGTTCTCTACCAGGGATTCAGGGATGGAGATAAAATCTTCCTACCACTCTTGGGAACTGTTACCTGAATGAGTTATTCAGGGCTCTTAAAATTAAGTTCCCAAGAGCCCTCCAACTGCCTATGGGCCCTCTGCACAGTGACTTGAGAAGACCATCACAATAACCTCCTTCTCTCATGACTACTCCCTCTTAGCTATGGTTGACCCTTGGACAACATGGGTTTGAACCGCACAGGTTCACTTCTACACAGATTTTTTAAAAGTAAATATGCTATAGTACTATAAATGTATTTTCTCTTTCTTATGATTTTCTTAATAACATTTTCTTTCCTCTGGCTTACTTTATTATAAAAATACAATATATAATACATATTACATACAAGATGTGTTGTTAATCCACTCTTTATGTTATTGGTAAGACTTCGGTCAACAGTAAGCTATTAGTAGTTAAGTTTTGGGAGAATCAAAAGTTATATGAAGATTTTCAGCTGTGTGGGGGATTGGCACCCCTAACATCCATGTTGTTCAAGAGTCAGCAGTGCTTCTCTGTGGAGTCCACTCTTCAAGATTGAATATTTTTGAAGGTCCTGAAGTATACCATCACTACCTATCAGACTTTCATCTTATATGATCTCATTAATTCATCCAATACATATTAGTAGCAGATGATGTGCTAGATAACAGGGAGATAGTGTTAAATGAAGTAGACACGGTCCCTGCCCTCATGGACCTTATATTCTTATCTCATTATCTTGAATCAAATTTAAATTCCTCATCATCAATCTTTAGCAAATCTCCAATGTTATAAATTTATTTTTTCTTTCTATCCAAGGACATACCAACTTCTAAACAAATTGGTAAAAGAAATAATGTTCTCCACATTTGAGGAGTTGCAGAATTTGTAGAGTTTGGAATCTCATATAGAGTACTGTATTTTTTCTTTCCTTATTGGACTTGCAATTATTCTCCTAGCCTCTTTAACCCCCCAACTGACTTGCTACTAATTCATTCTTACAGTTACTTCCCATATACTTCTTCAGCTGTGTGCACTTCAATGCCCACAAAGTCAATTCTTGGGAGTGTGAGTGAGTTCATGGGTACTCTCCTGATCCTCCCAATTTGGTCAGGAGTTTATGGAAGACAAGTCTATTATGCAATTTCAAGTCAAGGATTTTAAGGAAATGAGAGGACTGCATATCCTTTCTCAGATGGTTTGTTGCAGAATGCTTTTTCATCAGTTGATGATAAACACAGACTCTTATTGAAAGCTTACTTTGTAGTAGGTACTGTGCTTAGGACTGGGGTCAAGAAGACAAAGATTTCCTGTCTTCAAGAAGCTCACAGACCATGAATTTAATAGTATCGTTTCTTCTTAATTACCATAACCAGAGTAGATGATAAAGTAGGAGATTACATGAATGTGTGAAATTGTGAGCAACTGGCTTTTTATGCATGGAAGATTGCAGTAAGGTCCACATTGGCAGGGTCTAAATGGTATCAGATAGGTTTTTTTTTTTTCTTAGACAGTTATTAATCCCATTGTTATACCTTTTGTTGTTTCTTGGTGTTGTTTCTAGTGCTCAGAATCAAGCACTATCTGTGCTTTTCTGCTGTTCATTGTGTAGTAATTGTGTAAAAGAACTTGAAATGGAGTGTGTGAGTTGGGCTGGGGGAAGAGTATGGATTTTAGGAGTCAGAATATCTATGTTACAGTCCCAGCTCTGCAACTTGCTAGCTGTGTAACTTTATACCCATCTCTCTTTTTTTTTTTAAAGCCTTTATTTGTTTATTTGAGAGAAAGAGCGAGAGAGAGAGAAAGAGAAAGGGAGCACAAGCCAGGGGAGAGGCAGAGGGAGAAAGAGGAGCAGGGAGCCTGATGTGGGGCTTGATCCCAGAACCCTGGGACCATGACCCGCACCCAAGGCAGATGCTTAACCAACTGAGCCACCCAGGTGCCCCAAAATATCAAAGAAAATTTTATCTCCTATCTTGAAAGACATGTATTCAGTCTCTAATATTTTAAAAGTCCTTGGAGGGTGTATGTTTTGATAGGCAATGAGGAATAGACGTAGGTTAAGAAAAAGAATTGTAATTCATCGAGGTTGTAGAGACCTTATGTGGGACGTCTCTGGGGTCAGTATCAGAGTAAGACTGAAAAACAGCTAAAACCCCCAAATCAGCAACTACTTTCAAACATAATATTCACAACATAAATTTCTTAGTATTATGCCTCAAAATTTTTGAATATGAAATCTTATAAGCTAGCCTTTTTTAAATGAAACTCAGTCTGATCTTTGCTTTATGTGACTCCGCTAATATACGACTTGATGTTAAATTCACTGACAGACATCTCAGACCTTTTTTGTTATGACTTTTGGTCACAGCTACATGCAGACTGAAACAGGTTTGCTGTCTGGATGGCTAAAGACCACGAAGAGCATAGCAGTTGGATGTGATTTCTCAAAATGGCAAACTACTCTTGCTAATGTTCTAAAACAAAGTACATTCTTTTTTTGATTTATGTGGTCAGTTGCTTTCCTGGAAATTCAGTGTATCTTAAAACTGTTCAAAAATACTTTGTGTCTATATATAAAGTAGTATTAGATTTCAGGCTCAGGTAATTATGAACAAATTTCTCACTTATGTGACCTTTTGGTGGGATATGGAAAAACTATGAGACTCAGCTTCTTCCTTGGGCAGACTATCCCCTGTGCTGTAGGCCATCTAGCATGCCTGCTCTGTCAAAAGCTGGGAGTATTCCCCAATCATTTTGAAAACAAAAAATACCCCCTACAAATTTCCAAAATGCCCTCTAAAAGGAGGTACCACCTCTGCTGAGAATCAGTGATCCAGATTTGTGGACGTGAAAGTATTAGGATGGAGATTCTCATCTAACCTCTGAACACATACTTCCTCTTTTGTTTCTATGTTGCATTACACAGGCAATCCTATGTGGCACTTCCAATTTTAATGACAAAGGTACTATACAATAATTAAAATATTTCTTGAGGTAACACTCTGATAGAATTCCAATCCAGTAAGACTGTGTAGTGATTCTAGCTGCATAACACATAGGTTGTGTGGTCTAGTGAAAGAGAGGTTTCACAAGTTGTATCTTGGAACACTGGCATTACTAGAGAGGGATGAAGGCTGTAGATCTCTCGAGGTCTGAGACTTGCCTTTCTTTGCCTCTTCGTCAACTAGGACAATGCCCAGCACATAACTGCTATTAGCCCAAAGGTATGTGATGTGGGTAGAAAGAAAGAAGAACGAGGTAGCACAGTTCAAGATGAGGTTCTAAACACTGGGGGAGTGAAGTAACCCAGAGTCTTGGGGAAATACATAGGCAAGCAGGAAAATGCATCCCCCATAGCCAGGCTGAGACCCATGGGCGAGACTACGGGTCCTCCTGAGAGGACTTTGAACAATAGAGGACAGAGCAGTGGCTCTGATACCAGGTTGGAGGTAGGATCATGCCCCAGGTGTCAAGGAGATCTGAGGAAGTAAAGCAAAGCGATAGACTGGAAATTTTGGAGCAGAGTCAAAGGAAGTATCCCAGTGCAATGGCCTGAATGAGGGCTAGGGAGGGAATGAGTTGTGCTGGGGAACAATATGGACGACCAGGGCCATGGTCCCAGGTCTCAGACACACCTGAAAACAAATAGAAGTTTAGGAGGAATGTAGTGAGACAGAGTCTACCACTCAGCCCCCTCAGTGCAAGGAGGACCAGTTGGGGTCCAGTGAAGGAGAACCTGTTGAACCTACAGCTGTGACAGTAACTCTTGGGTCACCTGGACCATAAGGTCAGGCTGGCCTCACTTTGAAAGACTTGGGTAAGGCAGAAGGAAGGGAAACTAGCCAGGTAGGTGGTAGAAGTGAGGTAGGCCGGGCAGCATCATTTTTAAGTAGAAAGTTGAACCGGGTGATGTATTTTGACCTATAATGTACTCTGAGGTGCTTGAATTATGGTTAGCTTTTGCTATAAAAGTAAATCACAGGAACGTACTAAGAAAGGCCTAATTCTTAGTGCCCCAACCAGAGGGCAAGCATAACCAAATTCCCAGGTTTATTTTCATTAACTAAAATGTTAGGGAAGGGTCTAAAGTATTCCAGATGGAATGTAACTTGAAGTGGGAAGCAGGAAGGAGGGAGAAGTGTGTGCCATTTCTCACCTTGACTTTACATCTGTTATTACTTTCTTATTTCCCTGAAATACTAGGCTCGGCTCCACAAAAAACAATCCCTTTTTCATACACACTAGCTCCTCCCGCCTTCCCTCCCAAAACAAAAAGAAGGCAGTAATGTAAATGTAAGGCTCTTTTGTTTCTCAACCTACCAATAGGATTGATTCTATTTGAGCGTTCGTTACCTTAAATTTCAGTATTGTCTTATCCTCAACAGAGTAATGACTGCCTGTGTAGAAACAAATACCACATCACCCAAAAGGGTGTGATGACAGGCATTTTGCTATAAACAAAAATCTCAGTATAACATTTTTAATGTTGAAGCCTCCCAATTTTTTAGCCACATGGCCTTGTATTAGGGATTCTTGGTCCACATCACTCCTGAGCAAGATGTAGGATACACGTTGTCTATAAAATTAGGCGGATGGTAGGGGCGCCTGGGTGGCTCAGTCTGTTAAGCGTCTGCCTTCGGCTCAGGTCATGCTCCCAGGGATCGGGTCCTGCATCAGGCTCCTTGCTCTGCGGGGAGTCTGCTTCTCCCTCTCCTCCCTCCCAGCTCAGTGCTCTAATAAATAAATAAATAAATAAATAAATAAATAAATAAATAAAATCTTTTAAAAAAATCAGGCAGATGGAATTATTTCAACCTTCTTGTGTAGACTAAGACAAAAGAATTAAAGAGAGCTGTTTAAAAAATAGGGAGCAAATAAAGTAGAAGACATTGAAGCCAAAATACCTGTCCCAAGGGCTAGTAAGCCATGCTGGTTTAAGAACGATATCCTAACACCTTTGTCAGTCCATTTGTGCACTAGATTTAGAAGAGGGAAATTTAAATGCTGACATGTTTCCAAAGCAAAGATGAGATCGCTTATATTCCTGCTTCAGGGCGATCAGAAAACTGGGGACGAGGGTCTTGGGCAAGCTTCTCTGAAACTAGCACAGTAGTTGCTGAGGCACCTGCCTGGTAACTGGTGAAACCCTGTTGCCACATGGAAAGTACCAGTTCCAACTGTATCACAAGACTTTTCTCCCATGCGTATAAAGTCAGATTAACCTACAGGAGCAAGAAAGCCTTCCACACTTAATAAGAACGTGATTGGAAAGATGGTAAGAAGATCCTAACCAGGTTGGATAAATTAAGCCTATCTTGCTGTTTTGCAAACAAAATGCATTCTCTTCCGCTTCCCTGAACACCCTCTCCCCACCCAACCCTGATCTAAACACGAGGCCTCAAGGCCCAGCAAGAGTCGCTTATCACCCCACAGCTTGCCTGGAGCCCCCTACAGTCCTCAGAGTCTCAACTGCATAATTCAACTTGCATTTCTTTGGGGTTTGGTTTTTGTTTGTTTGTTTGATTGTTTGTTTTAATTGCTTGCTATTGTTTCTAGTGTTAATCTTGCCTTTGGCTGCCAAAGCAAATATTCCCTTGAGGTGAGTTTCCTGTGGTTAGCATCTTCTGCCTTCTCCTGGTACAGAAATGAGTTACTATTTTTGGCAAAATGAATTTACGATTTACAAAGCATGTGCTTGTATATCCTCCCTTAATCCTCATGATAATCCAGGGAAGGTGATACTATCATTGTCCTCATTTTATAGACCAGGAAACACCTCAGAGAGATTAAATCATTTGCCTGGGATTGAACCCTTAGGGAAGGGTGGGGCTGGCCCTGTGCTCCAAGCTCTTGATTCCAAATCCTTGGCAATTTCCACCTTGTGTTGGGCCTCTCCCTAATAGGTTGCTTGATTGACCTAGAATTATTTTATAGATTAACTCTGTTATATAAGGGTGGGAAGGTTATGTTTATGATTGCTGTGGTTTACAGGATGAAATTTAATTTGTGAAAATTCAAATTTTAAAGTTTATGTTTGTAAGAGCTTTAAGTGCAAGGATATTGTGGGAAGAGAGTGATGCGATTACATATACACACTCATATAATCACATATATATATAATCATATACAAATACAAAATGCTGAATGAAATATGAAATAAAATTGCAGTCTCTTTTGACTTGCTCATGTTTGGGAGAGAAAACTATTGAACACAGTTTCTCTTTCTCTTTTTTTAGATATTGCAATGTGTTTCTCCATGTTTGTTACTTTGTCAATTAGATGAACCCAAAAGGAAACATTAGTACTCTGGGAGACCTTAAACAGAAGTACCAAAGATGAGTATAGTGTCAGCCAACACTCTTTTGAGGGATGCCAACATCATTCATTCACTCTCTTTCCTTAACAACATTATCTAGTGAAATGTTTTAGTAAAATAATATTATTTCAATAAAAATAATAAAACCACACCCTTGAACCCATCACCCAATTTACAAAAAAAGGAACGTTACTAATAAAGGTAAAGATCCCTGTGTACACGTCCACATCTTAATCCCCTTTCTATCAGATGATTTCTAGATTTTTTTTTAAAGATTTTACTTATTTATTTGAGAGAAACAGAGAGAGAGAGAGAGAGAGCATGAGTGTGGAGGAGAGGGAGAAGTAGGGAGCCTGACTTGGGGCTCGATCCCGGGACTCCGGGATCATGACCTGAGCCGAAGGCAGACATCCTTGCTAACACTTGGTATTGTCAAACTTCAATTTTTTTCCAAAATGATAAGTATGAAATGGTATTTCCATGTAGTTTAAATTTGCAATTTTCTAATTACTCATAAGATTGAGCATCTTTTCAGATGTTTGTTGCCTGTTCTGATTTTATCTTCTCCGAATAATCTGTTTATATTTTTTGCTCATTTCTTTGTTAGTTTGAGGGTTTTTTTGTATCAGTTTGGGGCATTGACCATGTATTCTGTGTATTAGTTCTTTGTCAGTGATATTATGCATTGCCAATATCTTCTCTTGATCTGTACTATCCTTTTATTTCAATTATAGATTTGATCCCATAAGTATTAAAGTTTAACACAGTTAAAATTTAGTAAGAACACAGTTGTTCTTACTAATCTTTATTTTTTAGGATTTGAGTTTATACCTTAAGATCTTCTTCCAAAGTTAGGTTATAAGGATATTCTATATTTTTTTCCCTAAAGGGGAAAAATATAATTTTTTTAATGTTTTATTCTTATTCCACCTCAAATTTCTTTTATAGGTATGATGTGAGGCAGAGATTCAATTTATTTTTTCCATTTGGAAAACCAGGTGTCCCAGCACTTACTGAATAACCCATCACTTTCCATTGATCTTTAGTGCCATTTCTCCATTCATCAAGTTTCCATGTAGGCCTAGTTTTGTTTCTAGACTCCTTATTGTGTCCCGTTAGTTTATCTGTCCATCCCTGTGCTAAAAACTGTGTAGCCTTAATATTTTAGAGAAAGTTCCTTACTCTTCAAAATGATTGTGGCTCTCCTTGGCTCCTTGTTCTTCTAAATTAAATTTGGGATCAGTTTGATAAGTTTCACAAAAAAAAAAATCCTTTTGGATGTTGATTATAATTGTATTACATCTATAAATGCACTATTACCATATTAAAGAAATTCAAAAACAGGAAGAAGAAAATGCTCACAATATTAACACCCTAACACAATCACTCCTACAGACATATCTGTGCATGTTGGGGGAGGTCACTGAGAAGATATAACTGCCTTGTGACCTGTGAGCTGGACCCCAACAATGGGAAGCTCCTCATTCCCACCCCTATCCTTGGAATGTGGGTTCCACTTGCCTTCCCCACTCCCAGAGTCTGCCCCAAGGACACAGCCATGAGACAGTGATATGGTGCTGAGATCATATGTGACTCAACCCAGTTAAGGCCTCTATATAAACTCTGAAGATTTGGTGGGTGGGAGTGGAGATCTACTTGTCTTTCAGCCGCCCAAGAGAAGTCTGGTATGTAAGTTCTCTGCTTCTTAAACCTGCCACCTACCAATCGGGAGTGGCCTGCTTCTTTCTTCTGTCTGTCTATGCCCTCTGTAGGAGGGCTGGTTTCAAATTACAACTGTGAAGCTCCCAGGAGCTGTGCATGTGTGTGCTTTGTGTTTCCTTCCCACTAGAAGTAACCTCCCTGAGAATAGGGACTTTGCACGTTTTGCTCTCTGCTATAATGCAAATGCCTAGAAAAGTGCCTAGCACATAGCAGATACTCCATCGATAGTTGTAGAATAAACGAACAAATACATGTAAGTGCATTTTCTTATAATCTTTGGTTCATAACTATACTTTTAAATCATTTTTTTAAAGATTTTATTTATTTATTTGACAGAACACAGTATATATCATATCCAGACAGCGAGAGAGGGAACATAAGCAGGAGAAGCGGGAGAGGGAGAAGCCGGCTTCCTGCAGAGCAGGGAGCCCGACATGGGGCTCGATCCCAGGACCCTGGGATCATGACCCGAGCCGAAGGCAGACGCTTAACAACTGAGCCACCCAGGTGCCCCTACTTTTAAATAGTTTTAAAACCATTAACAGAGGGGCTAGATATTTTTTCCATGTAGGTTTGTGAAGAATAAGACACTATGCTAAGGAGACATCTCTTACAGTATGTTAGACATTAGACCAGCAGGATGCTGTTGGGAAGGAGAGCTCAGTAGGCAAACATGTTTGAAAAATGTCTTGTGCAATCTTTGTCTCTTAGAGCCCCTGTGCTTATTAGCATAGTAAAGTTTCTGCAAAGTTCTGCGGTAAGGAGACTAGTTTGATTTTCTCCAAAAATTCTGTGGCCCTCCCCATTCTAAAAAATACCAACCCCCTTTTTTATACCAAACACAAATGCTGATCTAAAGAACAATTCTATTTCTGGGGAAGTATGGAACTGAAAAATGTTAGGAATGTAAAATTGTTTAACTCTCTTCTCCCATGCAGTTGAACATGTCCTGGGGTAATGCTACATGCTGCAGAGAAAGATTAATTCATTCATGAACTTGAGAAGTTCATCTTTAATAGCTTCTTTTCCTGCTAGTAATAAATATGGTAGGAATAATTAGTTGCTGCAAATTTCCAAATTTCTACTAGCTCATAAAAATAAAATTTAGCAAGAGAAATATATTTACAAATATCAGTGTCATTTTCTTTACTCCGAAAGAGGGTGAACTTGTAAAACCTGTCTTGCATTCGTGTGTCTATGCTATTGGTGCAGGCATGGCGTCTGAGGTACCTCTGTGCTCCAGCTCTTTTTTCTTACTCTGATTCTTTGGTTCCCAAAGGAAGAACATTATTTAAATAATCGAATATTATATACTGTGACAACCATATTTTCCAGATTTCAGTGACAGGTGGTATTTCCTGTTCCAGACGGAACACTAAATTTATAAAAATTTCTTCACTATAACCATTCTGCAATTGATTTTACATAGAATAACCATAGTTTACCAAGACTTTCTTGAGAGTCAGTGTGGGTACTGCTATTACACCAGAACAATAGACATAAACCAGAAGTGTCCCAGGAAAATCAGGCATAAGGTCCTCGTAATTATATAAGACTCATTTCAAATGGCCCCTTTAGTGTAGGATGATGGCTTGTAACTCTCTTGCTTTGGAAGGCCTTAACACATGTATTTTGTTACAATTGATGCAATTGCTTTAAAACTTATCCATCATTTTATGATTCCAATATAAAATCAAGAATATGAGGGAGTTACATGACAAATGTCAGTATTACCAGGCATCAGAAAATGTAGGATCTCTTTTTACAAAGCATCCTAACATGGTACTTTTAAAAAAAATGTGGGACCCTAAATATAGACAAAGCTAAGTGTATTTCTTTTTGTTTGCAACTCTCTTAAAATAGAATTTATATATCATAGCTTTCTGAAAAGGCTATGGATATGTCAGCTATCCTGGAGGTGACTGCATTGACATCAGTATCCCATCTTCAATTTCTGCCTGGGCAGGGGGGCAGGGTGGTCCTTTCCAAGAGGAAACCTTAATAATAAAGCAGTGATAATGCTTTTCCAAATAATAAAGTAAGATTTTGTATGCTATTTAGAATTAATAATTTATCTTTTGGGGAGTCTTTTTTGACATTTCTTTATAAAATAATAAGAAAAATAATCCCCTATGTGTGTTTTATGAGTAGAATCATTGTCTTGCTGAAGATGTTTGATCCAGTTGGTTTGCAAAGGTGTAACCTGGGAGTGCTTACACTAAAATCTATGTAGACATAATACAATTATAAGTATAGCCAGATACGGATATAAATACACATGTTATATATACAGAGTGATCTATTCTACTTCTGAAGAGTGTCCTAGGAGGAGAGTTTGCTTCTTTCAGAAATAAGTTAATCAGGTTTAGGCCCTGAGTAAGCAAAACAGTATGTCACATATGCAGCTTTATGTTGATAGACAGGTAGATAGATAGACTGATGTAGATATGGAAATATCCACAGTATTATCATATCCAGATGTAAATATAGATATAGATAATGCAAATATAAATATATGAAAAAATAGACATAGACCCAAATATAAATTCTATAGCTGGTTCTTCCCTGTTTTAATGAATGTATTTAGGGCATCTTAATAATAGCAAATTATTACTTTCATCTTGGTTTACTTTTCCAAAATATATTTTGGCTGTTATATAAATGAAACCCAGGGAATGGCTAGGATTCACATTAAGACTATAGACTTCTTCCTTCCCACACTAATTTGCATTATGAGTTTAGAGAAAAGCTGACTTGGAAGAAACTCGAGGGCTTGAGTCCTAGCCTGGTGTGTGCTCTTCCCAGATCTGCGAGGCACAGTCCCAAAGGTCAAGAAGATCTCTGTGTTAATTTCACCTACTCAGAGAGGCCTTCCTGAAGGCTCCAGCCAAGAGCACCGCTCTCCCTCCTACTGTTTTGTTCCCTTATATTTGTCATTCCTGATTCTTTCCTTCCTACTTCTCTTCTCTTCTCTTCTTCTCTTCTCTTTTCTCTTCTCTTCTTTCTCTTCCCTTCCCTTCCCTTCCCTCCCCTCCCCTCCCCTCTTCTCTTTCTCTCCCTCCCTCCCTCTCTCTTTATCAGCTGTCTCTCTCTCCAAAAGGCTGAAACTCTAGTTACTTGGTATTATATTTTCAGGGCCCAGAATATTGCCTGGCACAGAGTAATTGTTCCAAATATCTTTGTTACATGAGTAAATGAATAAATAAATTAACATGCACCCAGTTTAACTCATCAGATAAAATTACATGAGAGTTTGGTGATCCTCCATAGCGAACAGGAAACCACGCTTTTTGAACTCCAACTATGTTCCAGGCACTATGCTAGGAATGCCTGGGAATATCATTCAACAGAGTCACATGTATGAAATGGAACTGTTGTCATGTTTTTTTAACTGAATTTAATGTCTCTTGGAGCCCTTATTCTACGGGGCAATGAAAACTTCATCTTACTCTATTAGGGGTTCCATGTCCTGTTCTTGGGGGTTGTGTTTTCATTTCCAGGGTTGACGTGTCAGTGGGGAGGCAGGCTTCTGTGTTGCCAGTTCTCCATGCTGGCCTCTGACAAAGCATTCTTGTCCCTGCTTGACACTTGTCATTGGTCTACACAGGTCCCTTCAAGTGTGGTTCCCTCTGTTAATTCCTGACAACCTGGGCACACGGCCAGGTGGAGACATGGGAAAGGGCTCCCTTGTCTTCTTTAGATATACAAGACCATTTAGATATACGAGAAGAGAAGGGAGCTGCGGATGGCACTTAAGGAACAATTTAGGAAACAAGTAGAGGAAAAGGTGCTTCTCCTATATGGTAGAATAGAGTGTGGAAGTAAGGCAAGATGACAGAAACGCACCACAGGAATCAAAAAAAGAGAGGGTTTTATAAAAGGTCAACAGTGTCAAACCCCAAGAGATATTGATGCAACAATGAAATCAATGGAACAATGAAAAAGAGGTCTGAGGATCATGTCTGGGATGCCCCAAACAACAATGCTTTGAGGAAAAAAAAAAAAAAGTAAAAAGAAAGGTTAGCGAATATATGGTAAAACATAGACAAAAAAATTTATTTGGACTTTTTTTTCTTATTGAAAAGTTTTGCAATTTTTCTGTAGAAACCCAGTGAAGGAATGTTGGTCAAATGTGATTTTTTTCACTTTTCACTTGCAAGATTGCTTACTGTGTCCACGGTCACTGGTTCTGTCTCCTGAGCCCTTAATTAACTACCTTGGCACGCCTCAAAAAATTTAATATTTCATCCTTAGATTTGTGCTGTTTCTTAAATGGCAATGACCTTCTGTGATGGCTATTTTCTCTCTGCCCACCCCCTAGAGAAAAAGGTTTGTAGAGGTGTTACACAGAACAGCTGCTTGGAACATGCATAAGCCAGTTTACATTAGGCTGTTTTTTCTTGAGAAAGTCATAGTTTAAACAAATGGTTGTGTCTATTTTAATCATTTTTGCCCTCTTTTGAAGTGTTTTTTCAAACATAAGTTTTTTTTTTTTTAGAATAGAGTTTTGCATTATAAATTAGTCTGCTCTGTCATGTCCCTTTTAAACACAGCTGTTACGACAATGTAAACAGAGTTTTAAAAATGTAGATAAACAGTTATAAGAGGAAGAGTTTCAAGTGTTTTTAACACATGGTCAGTTTTTGCTTACTTGAATTTTGTGGTTTGAAAGTTAAATTCGAAATACACTCTTGATTTCACAGATGTCAGGCTATTCAATACAGCTGTTCGTGGATGCCCTAAAAGGCATTGCGAGTTCACAGTCAGCACAATTTTGACAATATCATATTTTTTAAGCCATATCTGGAGTAAACCTAAGCTGAATGTGAAAACTCTATCGTGGTACACTCTGCAAAACTCTATAGGGGCATAAAGGTGGAATGGAAAGAATATCTAGCAGGCCAAAGCTAACACATGAAAAGGTTTTGCGTGTCCAACCCAGCACCATGAAATAAATGGCAAATTTTAGTATCTTGAAAGAAGCTGTGGTCTTAATCTCAGAAAGAGAAACAACAGAGTCCTAATTCTTCAGCGGAATCATCTTATACCTATATTCTAAGAACTTGCTCCTATTCCTACCCTGTTAAAAAGTGAAAACCTAGGCATTGTTTGAACATAAAGCTGTTGACTGATCTAAGTTTATTGTTTTAACAAAATTTAAACAAATGGACCTAGATACGGCCTGAGTGTCCTATTTCCTGAACACCGAACTAGGTATTCCGGGTACATAAGAAACACAAGCATTTGGAATTGAGAGAGTATTGGACCTAGAACATTTCAGTGATTTTGGGGGGGTAATATGACTATACATTGAGATCAATACTTCCATGAAATATCTGGAAATCTACTATCAAAATATTCTAGTGGATGTTTAAGGACATTGTTGTTTAAATTATTATCCAGAACTCCCCAATTCATTGTCTATAATAACATGACTTTTATTAGTTGAGTGATAAATTTTGAGACCACGTAATTTTACATGATTCTTTGGAAAATGTTCCCCTAGGCAATGTCACGTAAGGTAAAAGCGAAAGTAAAATTAAATTCTACCTATAATACAGTCTTGTTAGAGAATGCCATTCATTTAAATGTCCAAGAAAAACATACACAATTTTTACCCATATTGTTCCCAAACCACCATGTCTGAGTTACGGATCTTAGGGAGGAAGCCATGTTACTAAACCTAATTACTCTATGTTTGGCTTGGAAAAATAGTTAACTGATTATTTAGCTATATCACGCAACCCAACATGACCTCATTTTCAATAAAAACATATGATTTGATCCAAAGCCTTGTGCAGTACTCCATAATTAGACACCTTATCCATCAAGCTGCAAGGAAACTTTGGTAAAGGAGTAAAATAAGAATTTTCATGTGTTAAGTTATACAGCAGAGGGAGTCCCTTGAATATAATACAAACATACTGATATTGCCAAAGAAAAGTCAATTAAAAGTTATATGCACTCTAAGAGTTTCGAAGCTCAAAACGTGTTGTGTAATTCAGGTCAAATAGCCCTTGAGTAAAGGTATTCATGAAAATTAGGCTTTATTTATTAGAGTTTTCATCTCTATGATCTTCTAAGACTTTTTTTAAGTGATTTTTGGAACTGGTCTAAAAAATATAAACAACATTTTTGCTGCATCAGAATGTACACAATATGTTTGTCTGTATGAATGCACATATTGTGTATTTATAAGTAATGCCATGTTGGGAATCTTAAATTTTCTCCTAAAACTCAATCGCATACCTGATCCTTTAATGTTTTTACCTCTAATGTACATAAATCTTGTTTCAAGATAAATTGAATGGACTCCCTTAAATGAAAGAGAATCTGGATTTCTTCCCAAAAGTCACCTCTTATTTTCATTCACTGGTTTGGCTGTCCCTCATACCTCCCTACGTCTTGTAAGTGAAGGCAAAGACCAAGATGATTTGCTTCTGCTGCTGCCAATTTTTTTCTCCCTTTACTTCTCTTTCTTGTTCAGCCTCACACACTGTACAACTGACATGGAGAATTTTGCCAAATATAAGTAACAGTGACTAGAGAGTTCCGTGATTATGGTCCTCAAAGAGCTCTGAATAATACTTGAAAATTTAAGATCAAGGAATACTGTTGATATTTTTAGAGGCTCTTCATTTACTTATTTATATTTTCCAAAAACCAGTTCCGCTGGGTTTCATTTTGCCTACTCTCTCAGCCCACTGATATAATTAGTATAAATGTTATCTTATGAACATACTACAGAAAAAAAACCCCACCTAGCATTTAAACCATTTCATTACTAGTTAAGAAGAAAGAACTAGTGAGATGCTTGAAATATGCAGGCAAGATGTTGGACTGCTGCGGAAAAGGTAGAATCTCCCCGGCAGAGAGCTGCTATTCTAGTGGAGAAGCTATCTTGCTGGTGGATTTTCCTGTTTTTTTGTTTGTTTGTTTTTAAAGATTTTTTATTTATTTGCTAGAGAAAGACACAGCGAGAGAGGGAACACAAGCAGGGTGAGTGGGAGAGGGAGAAGCAGGCTTCCCACGGAACAGGGAGCCCGATGCGGGACCCAATCCCAGGACCCTGGGACCATGACCGAAAGGCAGACGCTTAACGACTGAGCCACCCAGGTGCCCCTTCCTGGTTTTTTTTTTGTTTTGTTTTGTTTTGTTTTTTTTAAAAAACATTCTTGATTTGACACTGGAAAGGGGTCTCTTGAGGTCAGATATCAAAATGTAAAGTTGTGAGGAGCTGATTAAAGTGGAACTGTTAGGAAACCTTCCTTCTTCCTCATTTTAGCATAACGTACCCTTACGCGGATATAATCATTTCTACCAGATACTAAAGGCACTCATGGGAATGATGAAAAGAAAGTGAATTGTTTACTACCTCAATTACATTTGCTTTTTTGACTTCTGTAGTATTAATTTCCTTTATTCCAACAAAACGTATGTACCATACAAAGTAGCCAAGAGTAAATGGTGAACACTGTGCTAGCCATTGCTATTTTTGTAAAGCAAGCCCATAATGACTCAAGGAAAGAATGATTCCAGGGAATGCAATCAGGCGAGGAGTTTCTACCTACTTACTTCCCTACACCGCTGACCAGCTTTCTCTTGCCCTAGTCCTTGCCCTGAATGTCCCAGTGGTCCTTCCCTTTTGCTTCCTCAAGTTAGCTACCTCCAGTAGCTTTGCCCAAGATCACTCATGACTTTTCTAGTCTTTTCCTCTAATTTCCTGTTGCCCCCCAATCAATGCATTTCTTATAGGTCTGTCAGATCTTCCTCTCTCCTCGAGGGGAAACACTGGGTTCCCATTGTGGGCCTTTTTGGCACTGAACCAATTCCATGACCATGGTGACATTCCTGGTCAAAAGATGAAATAATTCACACTCTCACCAAATAAACCACAAAAGTCCCTTGAATACAGCCTCAGTTTAAAATGTTTTCCTGCACCATGCACCACACCATTTCCATTGGGCAGCCAAATATTTAAAATTGTGTAGATATATATATAATTTATATACATGACATATATATAATTCTGTTATATATATAACTATCAGTTGTGGTTTTAAGTAACAGAAAAAAATCTAATTCAATCTTGCTTAGGCAATAAGAGAAATTTATTGACTCGGGTAATTGAAAAGCCTAGGGGTAGGTCTGGCTTCAAGTGTGACTTGATTTAGGGACTTATATGATGTCTTTGGGATTTTTGAGTCTTAGTGTTGCCTTCCCTCTGTTAGCTTCAGGCTCTAGGGACATATATTCACTGATACAAGTTGAAAGGAAAACTGAGTGCTTGGCTTTGGTGGTTCCCACCAAAATTCCAGAATTCATTTTTATTGCATCAATTGGGGGCAAGTGCACATTTGTGAGCCATGCTGTCACTAGGGAGAAGCAACTCCACTGATGGACCAGACCTGCCTCATAGGTGCCAATCCTGGAGCTGGGAATAGACACCATCTCATCGCGTGGTCTGAGAGCAGATGGAAGGAGGTTCCCCAAAGCAAGTTCTGGTAGTGTTTCCAAGAAAGGGAATGAATGCTGGGCAGTATTATCTTCTCAACTCCAGGTGAAGATACAAAGTACCCCATCCTGTCATCAAAGTGGGCTTTCATTTGGCTCCAGGAACATGAGGACATGTTCAAGGAATATAAAAATCAGATCTTATACCCAATTGCATGCAATAATGTCTAATACAATGGTAGGTGTGTTTTAAATATTGAAGCAATATTTGTGTTCCTTAGCAGTTCCTTCTGTTGCATTTCCCATTTCTGTAAGTAGAATCAGCATTCTCTCAATGTTCTAGGTGCAGATGATTCAGGGCCAAGACCAAGGTGAGGATAATCAGGGGAGGCACTTGGCTTGGATGGAAAATCTAAATAGATGTAAAAACAAAACAAAACAAAAGCAACCCCAGTGTGGCAGGCTAAAACACAGCCCCCTCTCCCCAACCCACTTTCTGATCCCTGGAACCTGTGCATGTTACCTTGTATGACAAAGACTTCCTAGATATGTTTAAGTTCGAGATCAGAAGATGCGAATGTTATCTGGGATGATCAGAGGGTCCTCAGTGCAATCACAAATGCCCTTACAAGAGAGAGGCAGAGGGAGATTTTACACAGGCAGAAGAAGAGAATACAAGTGATGCAGCCACACAGCAAGGGCTGCTGACAGCCACCAGCAGCTGCAGAGACAAGGAAGGGATTCTCCCCTTGAGCCTCGGGAGGGAGGGTGGCCTGCAGACACCTCGACTTCAGACCTCTGTCACCCAGAACTACGGAAGAATAAATCTCCACTGTCTGAAGCAGCTAGGTGTGTAGTAATGTGTTACAGGATCAACAGGACGTGAATCCACTCAGTAATCAAGGTAAATGTTTAAGTGTAAGGCTTACTTTTAATTAATTACTTAATTAATTAATTTATAAGATTTATTCATTTATCTGAGGCAGAAACAGAGAGACTACAAGCAGTGGGGAGAGGCAGAGGGAGAGGGAGAAGCAGACTCCCTGCTGAGCTGGGAGCCCAACGTGGGGCTCGATCCCAGGACCTGGAGATCATGACCAGAGCCGAAGGCAGATGCTTAACCATCTGAGCCACACAGGTGCCCCTAAGATTTACTTTTAAAAATCAAAATTAATGCAGAAAAGTCTGTGATAAACCATCAAAGCCTTAAATAAAGACAGGCTATCTCAGAGTAGTCCTTAACTTCTTTTGTTCCCTTCATTTGACTGCTCCTGGGGTCTGGGCCACTATAATTTCATTTGCCTCTCTCTTCTGCTTTTCTTTCCAATGCGGCCATTTCTCTGGTTCAAATGCTTGTGATTTCTCACTGTCACGATTTCGACAAACAGTAATCTGCTTTGTCTGTTTCTACTCTCTCCTCCCTTCCAATCCACCCTCATTGCTGTCAGGTTTTTCCTTAACATGTATTGAGTCCTGTTCTTCCATTGTTCAAAATCCCCAGATGGGTTCTCAGGGCCCTTGGAAGTCTGGCTGCCAGCTTTCTAGTCTCATCTGACACTTTTCCTTCGCACATCGCCTTAGTACCCAAAATGCACCCTAGTCTTTCCCAACCAGGCCTCATTGTTCATGTACTTTCCTTATATGGCTCATCTGTGTTTTATGAGAGGCTATGGTGTAAGCCTTAAAACTAAGGTCCAATATTACGTGCTGTCTTGACACTGGGAAAATTAGAAGAGCCTTCTTTATCTGATTCCATGCATAAGGTCCCCTAGCCCAACAAGGCTCCTTATCAGGTGGGTCACAGTACTTCCTGCTCACCCCTGAGTAGCAGGTGTCAGATCCCCACCAGCCTGCAGAATTAGTCAAACAAGTCAGTCATATCCTCCTGTGGGCACCCTCCCCTTTTGATACTACAAAGCCTGACTCTCATAGTCCCTTTTTGTTTACTCTGTTCCCAAATGCAAGCTCTATATGCCTCTGAATGTCACACAGTGGGTACACATGACTAACAAAACTACTGTTGGTTTCATCTGTCCAGTATTGGATGTCCATCTGCCCAGAACCCTAGGGCAGGAAACCCTCCCTTAATGAATGAGGTAAACAGAAAGTGATTAAAACAGATTCATGTATAGCTTCCAATAGACCACTCACTATCTTTGTGACTTCAGGAAAATAAAAAGGACAGAAGAATCATTTTAAAACTTAACAAACTATGAGCACTACCACTTCATTTGAGTTTTTAAAAAAATAAACCTACAAAGGACCTCTTCAGAGTTCAAATCCCTGGGACTCTATGGGGGTGACGTTATGGAATGGTCAACACTTCAGGCTCTGGGTTTGAATTGCGGCTCTACCACCTACTAGCTGTGTGATCTTGGTCTGGTTTCTTAGTCTCCCTAAGTTTTGGTTTCCTCAGGCCTTGAACAGTGATAATATCGACTCATAGTGTTGTTGTATTAACAACATAAAATAGAAATGAGATGACCCATGTAAACGCATTTATACAGGTCCTAGCATGAGCATTCAGTAAATATTAACTTTTATTAGTATTCACATAATAGCCAGGAAAATAGATATAGTTGGCTCTGCTACTGAGATCATATTTAGTCTCAAACCAGGAAGCCTCCAAAGGCTCCTAGAGTCCTCGATCCTATGGTTTCATGCCTGACATTCTACATGTGTTGTCTTAATGGGAATAAAAGTAACTTTTCTAAGACTCCTATCAAATAGACTGCAGGCTTCAGGCTGCTCAGTGTAGAGTAGCACCCTGTCTTTTGAGGCCTTACCTTTTATATTTTTTGATAACAGAGGAAAAGACAATCTTTAGGTCAATCCTAAGGATCCCTAGGTGACCATTCCAGCCCCTCACTGAGGATGTTGGGTAGCGGGTGGGGGGGCGGTAAGGTGACATTAGGGGGAAGAAGGGCAGTTTACATTCATGCAGCATAGGTCTTTCTCCCACATGATTTTCTCCCATTTAGGGAGAAGAATGGAGACATCATTATATTTTAGTCATATTTCTTGTGTATTGTATTTTGTCAAGTGCCAGATACTCTAGCTAAATGAGATTATATTCTATGTTATATCATTTCAAATTAAACAACTTTAATTCTGAATTTTCAGAATGCATCTCACTGTCAAGTTATACATGTTTTTGTTTCTTTTTGGTCTCTGTGTGTAGTTGCATCAATCTTGATTTTCAGTTAGTCTTTCTACAAGATTCTATTACTATCCCCAGAAGCACTTGGGTTTACAACAGCTTCAGTGTTAACCTCACCTTATAGCCTAGGGTAAATAAAACTCAAAAGATAAGTAGAAAGATGGCTGGTATCTTTCATTTATAATGGGGGAGCTTAGACTGAGATTCCATTTCAGATCCTAGTGTTGCTAGTGATTTGTTCAGTGAAAGAAGAAGACACTTTGGGTTCTTTGAACTTTTTATTCCTACTTTGTAAAGCCCTTCATGGCATTTCTGTCTTCCTCTCTTTCCCTTTCCTCCATAAAAAAAAAATCCCAAGGAAGCAGACTCAGATGGGGGGTGACTCAGGTATTGTGTTGGTGGTTGTCAGCCATGGTGGATGTAGGACAGGGCAGGAAGGGAAGAATGGCGGTGTCAGGAAGAAGGACGATATAATGGGGGCAATGGTCCCATTGCTGTCTGTCTTCAATGTAATCTTAATCTCTGGCTAGGGATTAATATGAATCTGGTAAATTGATGCTTATCCTTCTTACAGTCTCTTTAAGTTAGCTGTGGAACATCACTAACAAGCGGAAAATGTGGATAATGTACATACCTCCTTCTCAACAACTGACAATATAGTTCTCAGGCCTACTTCATTCGAAGAGAGAGAGGGAGCAAAATTCCACACTCATAGCAACCCGACCCCTGGGCAAACAGGAACAAACACAACAAAAATATGCAGCAAGTCAGAGCTACAGGGCTGGCTGGCAGGGTTCACACCACAGAAGGCCCTATAGTCTGCCTGCTGGGCCTTGTGAGAGAATTCTCACACGGGAATATTTGCATAACCCACCAGAAAGAGAGCCATCACCAAATAATTTCAAGAAATACAGAATCCTAACCTGGGGACCAGGCTTGTCATGAAGCCAATGTTTTGGCGTCAAGTGCACCCCTACCAGCTGTGCATGATGATGTACCGAGGACATCTGGTGTTTTTGTCTGCCCAGTATCCAGCTCGCCGCCTTCTGCTAAAAGCACCTCCATTTCCATTTGGGAAACCACCCAGCCATCATCACATGCAGGACTGGTGGGACCAATACTTGATGAGCTACGGAATGGGAACAAGACCCAAACTGGGACTCTCCTGTTTTTCCTCTTGGGAATGTGACTATCAAGGGGATTGACACAATGAAGGGAAAGGGTCAGAGTTCATTCATCCCGACTTCGGCGTCCTGATAGATGGTCTATTAATGCCTGTTACCTAAATACTAACCACTCTAATGCCTATCCTTCCTAAAGCCTGGGATAGCGGATGTCCCCTTAATTCCAGAAATAAGTCCTTTATTCCTTAAATTAGCCAGAGTCAGTTTCCTTAGCTTACACCTGAAGAATCTTAGCCTGAAACTAGTGTCATCACAGGACAAAAGGAGGATGAATGGACTGGGGGTCCAGAGCCTGGATTCTGGACTCGACTCTGTCCTAAAGTAGTCTATGAACTCCGAGAGGTCCTTTAATCTTTCTTTGCCTCAGTGTCTTCATCCGTAGATTAAATAATGGGGTTAGAGAATTCTAAAGTCCATTTATTTATAATGTTCTGGAATTTTAGGTTATTTTATGTGTCTTCATAGGGTTGTATTCATTTGTAAACACAATTTCTTGAGCTTTCATTATGCTAGTCGGGGATATAGAAGTGAACTTGGGATACAGAGGGTACATTCTGATGCAGGAAATAAACTATAAATAAGCAAGCAAATAAAATAATTATGGACAGTGAGAAGTTCTTTGCAAACAACAACAAAGTTGATGAGCTGGGGCATTGGTGGGGAAGGCCAGCTGAGACAGCATAGTGGGGGAGGCTCTCTGAGGTGGTGAACTGGAATGGAAACTAAATGATAAGAGCAGGTCAGCTGTGTGAAGAGGCGGGGAAAGCACATTCTAGGCAGAGAGAACAAATGCTCAGGCCTGGGTTTAGAAAGGGAACCTGGTTTCTAAAGTATGGGGAGGAGTGGGCAGAATGGGAAGAAGGAAACTGCAGAGGGAGGGGAGACAAAGACCCTACAGGACCTTGTAGGCTCAGGAAAGAATATGAATTTTATTCTAAAAGAGCCAGTGTATCAATTAAGAGAATTGTTCTGTATGATCTGTGGGGTTTAGAGTGCCATGGGAGAGGGGGGAGAGGAATTAGGAAGTTACTGCTGTTGTTGAAGGGAGAGAGGATCGTGGCTTCAACTAAAAAGGTACCATTGAAGATGGAGAGAAGTGGGTGGATTTGACAGAATTTTGGAAGTAATACCCAAAGAACTTGGTGGTATGGGGGCTGAGGAAAAGAGAGGAGTCTAAAGTGACCCACAACTAGTTGGTCTGACAAAGTGAGTGAAGATGGAAACCTTTGTTTAAAAGAGGAGCCAGGGGAGGAAGAGGTATGGTGTACATAACGGTGGCAGAGGGTAATCAGAGATTCAATTGCACATATTAAGAGTTTGATATCCTTATGAGAAATTCAAGTGGAGTGGAGCTGTCTCATAGGAAATTGACTATAAATATCGGGAGCTCAAGGGAGGGGTCATGGTGGGAGGTAAATATTTGAAAATCAGCAGCAAAAAGTTGGTATTCAGAGCCACGAGCATAAATGTGATTTCTTAGGGGAGGAATATACATAGAAACAAGGGTTGAAGACCAAAACCTGAAGCTCTCCAGCATTAGAGGTCACATAACACATGAGATTCCAGTGGAGGAGACTGAGAAGTGACCAATGAGGGAGAAAAAAAAAAACAAGAGAGGGTGATGTGATCAAAAAAGCCAGGAGCAGAGAGTGTTTCATGGAGGAGGACATGATCAACTGTGTTCAGAGCTCTGAACATCCCTGGAGCGGGCACTTAGCAACATGGAAGCCATTGGTGACCATGAGTAGAGTAGCTGCAGGAGCGTGGTGGAAAGGCATTGAGGATGGGTGAGTGGAGGTGAGTAAAGGGCTGATGGATGGCATGTGTAGAGGTCCTTTGAGAAATTTTGCTCTGAAAGGAAGCAGGGAAATGGGGCAGTGGTTGACTAATTGACTGGCGGGTGATCAAAAGATGGTGCTAACATAGGCCTATGGAAATGATTCATTAGAGAGAAAGAGATTGGTCGGTGACTCACAGAAGCTGAGATAACTGGCAAACAAATGGCCCTGAGAAAGGGAGAAGGGATGGCATTGAGCAGCAATGAAGGGACTTCTTGCCCTGTTTAGGTGCAGAGACGATTCTTCTACTATAAAAGCAGGGAGTATGCCGACAGGGGCAAATAAATGTGTAAATATGTAGATGGGCCCCTGGAATACGAGGGAGTTCCCTTCCTCAGTCAGGTGAGACACGGACACCTGAGACAGGGCCGTGGAGACCAGGGGGAGGTTTGAGGCTATAGGAGAAAGTTTTAAATGGTAACTTAAAGATCACAAGTTAAGAGGGAATAGTTAGAACCATTGGACAGTGATTTGGGGATTGGGGGTCATGATTTCAAAGTCAGTCTCGTTGGTGGGATCTTATCCAGCAACATGGAGCACGGGTTCATGCACAGAGATGGAGGGGAGCTGGGTTTGTCAGGTTGGTTTTTTGTTGTAGTTGTTTTGCTTTGTTTTGCTTTATTTTAACCAGAAGAGTGTGGTGACGGAGAGAGAACAAAGGGAGTCGAGGGTGGTTGCAATGACCACAGTGGAATCTTAACTGAGTGAAAACGGGAAGTGAAGATATGAAGGGTTGTGAATAGAGCAACGGCTGTAGGATAAATGAGCAATGAAAAGGAGGTGGGATCCCTTGAGTGGGGAAGGGTGGCCGTGGGAGGCATCAGAGTAAGTGAGCTGGAAGGGTAGGAGGCAGGCTTCAGGGAAGAGCTATTAAAATCAAGAGTTTGGAGGAGGCATGTTGGGTCACTGGACTTGTGTTGGGGGTTGGACTGGAACACACAAGCAATAAAAAAGTACGGCAGAGAGACAGGGAAGCCGACCATTCCCTCTTTTCTTCATCGCACATCTAGCGCTGATTGATTCTTAGATCCAGTGAGATTCAGGCCCGCTTTCTAAAACTAAAGAGATCAGTCTAAATCTAACTCAGTTTAAGAACATGAGATTAAGAGGAGGCAGGGTGTGTTCAGATAGGAATGTGTTTTGCTGCCAGTAGTTGAAAACTCAACCTCCAGTGGCTGAAACAATAAGATGATTATCTTGCTAATACAATTAGAAGTTTGGGGAGAAGTGACTACTGGCCTTGGCTTTGTGCCTCTACAATGTAAAGGCCAAGGTCTCTGATTCTTTTGACCTTTTCCTCCTGGTTACAAGGTGGCTGCTTTATCTTCCCATATCATAACTCTGGAGTCGGTTCTCTCCTGAGACCAGGTGGAACCATTTCAGACTCTAGAAAGAGGATGGGAGAGTAGAGTGAAATTGGGCAATCACCAGGGTCTACAACTATTATTGTTATTTGGAACTGTTGTGTACATACAAATGAGTATAAAACTAAAAATATTTTCAATCTGTCAACACTCCTCTGTCTCCCCAAAAGATTTGTATATAAGTATATACACTGGATTCATCAGAAACCTGTAACTTGGTTATGTTTGGGCAAAGAAACTGCTATGGGTTTATTGTTGAGATTCTAGATATAAATGTAGAACTACAGACAGTCAAAGAAATATAGGTTTCCCCTACAAGGATTTTCCGGCCATTTCTGAAACCTGACTTTAGGCAACCCCCTCCCGCCACCCATAAATCCTAAAGAATATTAAGTTTCTTATTGAAAGCAGATGGGATGTTTACAGGAGTTGCCACCTCTATGTCAATGACTTAAAGTTTGAGTGCCTGGGCAGCTGCGGAATTCTAAACTGGATGAATGGGACTGATGAATGGAAACTAAGTAAAATATATATATATTTTACTTAGTAAATATATATATATATATAATATATATATATATACCATAATATAAAATAGTTAACTACCCACTTCAGAAAGATTATTTAGCCATTTTCAATTTTTCTAATCTTGCTTATCTAAATAAAAATCATATCTAGATATCCTTTCTCTATTTTAAGATGTTTGATCATAGAGATTTACTATTTTAGAGATATTTAACTTTATTAAATTATTTAGAAATACCTTGTCATATTTCTTAATTCTTTTCTGCTCTATGACTTCATTAAAGTCCATTATAAATATTTCTTATTGCTGAATTTAGCACTCACATTAATAAGGTGTATGCCTTCAGCTGAAATGATGGCATCTCAATCTCAACAATAAACCCATAGCAGTTTCTTTGCCCAGACATAACCAAGTTACAGGTTTCTGATGAATCCAGTGTATATACTTATATACAAATCTTTTGGGGAGACAGAGGAGTGTTGACAGATTGAAAATATTTTTAGTTTTATACTCATTTGTACGTACACAACAGTTCCAAATAACCATAATAGTTGTAGACCCTGGTGATTGCCCAATTTCACTCTACTCTCCCATCCTCTTTCTAGAGTCTGAAATGGTTCCACCTGGTCTCAGGAGAGAACCGACTCCAGAGTTACGATATGGGAAGATAAAGCAGCCACCTTGTAATCAGGAGGAAAAGGTCAAAATGATGACATGTCTTCTGTTAGTAATTACTACATATAAAATCTATTTTGCACAGAATTAAACCACATACACACACAGATGAGTCAGAAAATCAAATCCTTGGGAGAGGTCAGGATATCAAGGTTTACTGGTACCGGGGTTTAAACAACTGTTAATTTCCAGTTTCACTGAAGTGAATTTCAATGGCTCTACTCTTTTGTGGTTGATGCTGTTCTGATCTGTCCATCTTGTTATTGTTACTCTAGAAAGTGCTGTTAATGTCAGTTGCCTTCCTGACTTAACTATGTCCCCACTTTCTATTCCAGAAAAAAAAAAGGAAGAAGAAGAAGAAAGGAAAGAGAGCCATAAAAACAATGGACAAGTTAAATATACATTCACTTTTGGCCTTAATGTTGACCAGTGAAGACTCTAATTATTTTCTTATATCTAAAGGGGAAGGGGAGGCTTCTTTGATTTATAGTGTCCTTAACTGAGTAACACCGTTATCTCAAAGTACTGTAGATGAACGCACCATCAGTATTGTCATTGTCATAAATAATGACAAAATCTTCTGAAACTGCTGAAATATATGCCCGTAATTTCACTTTGATCTCTTTTTCTTTAAGACATGAATGACAGCATATACTTTATGTGTCATCATTCAAAAGGAAAATAAGACTTCTAGGAGCTTATGATGGAATGACCCACCATGCGGGCAGGATT
Source organism: Callorhinus ursinus (assembly GCF_003265705.2). Classification (NCBI taxonomy): domain Eukaryota; kingdom Metazoa; phylum Chordata; class Mammalia; order Carnivora; family Otariidae; genus Callorhinus; species Callorhinus ursinus. The sequence goes on from NW_027397076.1 coordinate 38,625,079, forward strand.
TATAAGCTAACATGGACATTTTCCATAAGCATCCAGAAAGATTCATGTTCCCATTCATTGGTGTATATCCGGTTTTATGATGTTGGAATAAATTTAAATTTCCCTTACATCCATAGCTGCAATGGACAATTTCACACTGTGGACTTCTCCCTCTCTTGTCTTTACCTTTACTTTGAACTATGAGGACTGATTGAATGGCTCAGGACTTTGTTGAAAGATGGGAGATTGAGCTTTTGGGGTAGAGCAAAGATGTGAATGGTGGTTCAGAAATCAAGAAAGTGGATATTGTGTATAACACCCAGTGCTCATTACAACGGTGTTATATGCAAATAATGAATCACGGAACACTACATCAAAAACTAATGATGTACTGTATGGTGACTAACATAACAATAAAAAAAAAGAAAGTGGATATTGATATACAGCTGCATAAAATTTATTGGACATCTATTTTAGGCTAGGCACGGTCTGAAAACTGGTGATACCACCCAAGACAAACTCTTCTTGAATTCTTACAGCTCATCGTCTATTGGAGACTCTCTCAAGGCTTGGAAAAATAAAGGGGCTGCAAGGAAGAGAGAAGAGTAGTACCTAATGAAGGAAAAAATTTCTAATGTTGCTTCTCTTATCTTTTGACTAAAGGAATTCAAAGTTACCACCCTAGTAGATCATCAGCAAAATGACACGTTTTAAGTACTAATTGCTCTATATAGGATACAGATGTCTTTAACCAAGTCTTTAGACTGCTAGAAACAGTTCTCACCCTAGAAGACTAACAGGTCCAGCTTTGTTGACAAACCGTTAGAACTATTACCAGGTGTTTAGTGCTGTCTTTTGAGTCGAGCAGTTCAAAACCTAGCAGACTCAGGAAAGTGTTAATAGCTCTCTTCCCACGCTTGGTTAGCAAGCCAGATTGGGAGGTGAAAGACTCAGCTTTTCCATTCTTATTAATTCAGTTCAGTAATGTTCAATTCACTTCAAATGAATTTAGACATGACTTTGCTTTAGGTGTTTGGAAACTACTTCATAGCCAGTGTACCCACTAAATCTAGGTCTAGCTGACTTCCTACTGGGTTTTTCCACATGGCAATCTCACAAGCACCTAAAACTCAACATGTTCAAAGTTCGTTCCCAAACCTCCTCCTCTGTGTTCACTATTCTGTGTTCCCTATTTCAGGGAGTAGAGCACTGTCATCTCAGACAGCCAGACCTGAGAAACAGGAATCTCCCTCTCCTTCAACACTTCCTCCAATCTATGCATCCATCCAGTCAGTAAAGATGAATTGAGGAGGTACTATTCCAGCCACTGGGATGCAGCAGTGCATAAAACAAACAAAATTCCCATCCTCAAGGAGCTTGTATTCGAGTTGGAAACAGACAATAAACACGATAAATAATGTAAGAAAGTGGTAAGATTGATGGAGAAAATAAAGTATATAGTAGGGTGGATTGACTTAACAAAATGTTTACATATCTGGCCAGGTGGCTTTGAGAAAAGATTTGAAGATGGGGAGGAATAAAACCAAGTGAATATCTGAGGAAGAATATTCCACAGAGAGGCCCTGGTGGGGCTGAAGACCTGAGCATGTGGGGAATGTCGGAGGAATAGTCAAGAGATCAGACTGGAGCTGTGAGCAGGATGACATGAGACCAGAGAGGAACTGGGGACAAATAATGCAGGGTCCTGTAGCCCACCACAGAAACTTCGGCTCTCACTGTGAGTGAAGTGGGGAGTCATGGGTGAGGTTGGAGTAGAGGAATAGAACAGGATCTGATGCACATTTTAAACATATCATTTTGTGTTAATTAATTATAACACACAAAATTAAAAAGAATCTAAGAGTCCACTGTGAAAATCAGAAGAAAAAAGAAGGAGCAGAAGGGGGGCTGCTGAGGAGACAAGAAGGAGGAAGAGAAAAAAGAGGAGAAGGGAGAAGAGAGAAGGGCAAAAAGGGGGTGGGGTGTGGGGGTGGAGAGAGTGGTGCGGAGAAAGCAGGAGAAAAGAAACAATAGGGAAGGCAATTATTTACTAAAATGCCTGCTAAAAAATAGAAGTGGGAGTATTTTTAAAATCACCATTTTGCAACTCCCCGTACATAATCCAGGAAGGGTTATAAATAGAGGCTAAAACCAGAGGGTTAAAGGTGGTTGTGAATTAGGTATTTGGAAGGTACCAAAATATCATCCCATCATTTTTCACTAATTGCAAAGACGGAAATTCATCTTCACAAAGGACAGCTCTGTGGGTCACCACATTAACCAAGTAATCAAACAGCATCACTAATATTAGGACAACCTGACATTATGTGCCCCTTGATATGACACAATCCATGACATCATCTGGAAGGAAACTGACAAATTCAGAACGTGTGGAACAATTTACATGAACAAGTGAATGTCGTTTTTTTGAAAAGCTGGGAAATCGGGTCGATTAAGAGAGACGAAAAATATATACAAATGAATGCGTCAAACTTGATTGGATCCTGGATCAGAAAAATAAAAAGCTGTAAAAGACATTTTATATTGTACTACTCTTTCAACTTTTCTGTATGCTTGAAAAGTTTCAGAGAAAACATTGCCAGAGTGGAGTTCAATCACCCTGGCTGCCATGTAGAGAATAGACTGCAGGGAGCATGGGAAGAAGCAAGGAGATCAGTTAGGAAGCTCTTTTAAGAATCCAGGACTGGAATTATGATACCTTAGATCAGGGTGGTGGCAGAGGAGGTGCTGGGAGGTGGTCAGACTCTGCAAATTTTGAAGTTAAAGCCCGAGGGATGAGCTCATGGGCTGAATGTGGACTGTTTAAAAAAAAAGAGGAGTCAACAATTACATCAAAGTTTTGGACCCGAGCAACTGGAAGTGAAATTGCTATATCAAAAATGGAGATGATAGCAAGTAGAAGAGGTGTCAGGGGTGGCCTTCCATAGAGAATGGAGCATGGGAAGCTTAATATCTCTATTACACATCCAAGTGGAGATGTTACATGGGCCATTGAATTTTCAAGTCTAGAGTTCAGGGTAGCGTGAGCTGCAGATACAAATTTGGGTATCCTCACAGATTGATTGAGATTGCCAAGGGAGTGAGTGTATCTAGAAAAAAAGAAGACTGAGAATTGTGCCCTGGGATTGGGACAGGGGCTTGGGCTCCAATATTAAGAGTCTGATCACCGGGACTCTAAATCAGAGCTCAGAGTCCATAACTTGGTCATGTGAACTCTGCTTCTTTCCCTTGTTGTCTGTTCCCACTGACCTTGCTTTCATTCAGACTCTGTGCCACTTTCCCCTTGGATTATCATGATAGGCTTCTAGCTGGTCTGCCCACCTACATCTAATCTTTCTTTAACACTTCTGCAAATCATCTCATTGAACACCTCTGCTAACACCTTTCGGGACTCCTTCGAGATCTTGGCAGAAAGGCGCATATGACTTTTGAACATCTAGCTCCTGGCATGCCTCTCCGGTCTGATCCCTCACCCTTTCCCTGATAATGTCCATAATCTGTGCTTCACCTCTACTGAACAGAGCTTTTATCAGCGGTCTTCTCTCCTGACTTCCTGTACTTGGACATGCCTTTTCTCAGGTCTAGCACTTACTCATTTCATGCACCAGGGAGCACCTCCATCATGGTCCTTGCCACATTTAATTGCCACTTTCCCTCACCACACTCTAAGCTGCTTGAGTGCAGGGGACTCACCTTAATTCACCTCTACCTATCTCAAGTAGGGCACACTTATTCATCCAATGAATATTTGTTGAATAAATGAATAAAAAATATTTGCTTTCAGGAAGGCTGACATTGAGGTAACATGTCCTTAATCTGGAAAAAAAAACAGTTTTTTTTTAAAGTTTTTATCTACCCATTTGAGAGAAAGAGAGAGAGAGAGAGAACATAATGGGAGAGGGAGAGGGAGAAGCAGACTCCCCGCCGAGCAGAGAGCCTGATGCGGGACCCGATCCCAGGACCCTGAGATCATGACCTGAGCCAAAGGCAGACGCCTAACCAACTGAGCCACCCAGGCACCCCAAAACACAGATTTTTTTTGTGTACCTACTACTATAGTCTGCATGTTTTGTCTCCCCAAATTCGTATGTTGAAATCTGAATGAGAATGTGATGGTATTTGGAGGTGGGACCTTCAGGAGATGATTAGGTCATGAGGGTGGTGTCCTCATGAATGATATTAGTGCCTTTATAAGAAAAGTCCAAGAGAACTTCCTCACCCCTTCCACCATGTGAGGACGCAGGGAGAGGTTGGCTGTCTGTGAACAAGGAAGCCAGCCTTGGACTTACCAGCCTCCAGAACTGTTAGAAAGAAAATGTTGGTAAGCCACCCAGTCTGTGGTATTTTGCTCTAGCAGTTTGAACAGACTAAGACACCTACTTTACTTAGACCAAAAAGGGGGCATTGGAGGTCTTTTAAAATAAGAATTGCAAACCAGTCTAGACCAATTTGATTAAAATCCTGCCAAAGACTGTGAAGAGGTGACCTTGGAAAAGTCTGTTTCAAAGCAATGACTCCATGTTTCTGGTGTTTCTCCCTTATATTAAAACTGAGAGCAGCAGGGTGACACATTATTGAATTTTAAAAGCTACACTTTGGCCATCCATAGCAAGAGTCTGTGAGTCAGGTGATGATCCATTCATCAGTCATAGGAAACATGAGGCACTGAAAATTTGGTACAAAACCCCAAACCCACAAAAACTGGCCACAGTTTCCTATCACGGGGGATGTGACTCATATCTCAGCAGGGGTACACATACCTTATTACAGTCACAAAAGAAAATGTTCCTCAAACAAACTTTTTCCCCCCAACATCATTTGCACAGAGCAGTAATTTGGTGAAAATCTTTTGAAACTTACAAAGTAATTTATTTTTTTTTGTGGTTGGCCCATATTGCTATGCTTGGTTCTTACCACAATGACTCTTAATTTAGGGAACAAAATGATGGGCAATTAATCCTTTAACTATATTCAGCTGAATCCAGAGTCAAATTGAGGATGGATGGAAAGAAAAAGCCCTTGGCTGACCTAACCTCTGGACCTCCCAGAAATTGCTCCCACACTCTAGGGATGCCCCCACCAACACCCATGAGGAGCTCCTAAACTGGCCATTTCAATCCTGCATGGATTCCTATAAGGCACTACTTTTCTGGATTGTGGATAAGGTTAGAGGTGCAAAGGAGGGTGGTGTTGCTGAGAAAGAGAGAAATACCACAAAATACATGTTTAGTACTGATTTGAATACAGTTCTTACAGCAAAGCACTTTTTCTTAAATACATCTTTAAAGTTGCAGTGCAGATTTGATGATTTTGTTCATAAATAAAGAATAAGTGATTCCACTTACTGAATGGGTAACATGGAGACCTCACTTGGACCTTCACTCAGTTATTCAACATTCATTCATTACATGTCTCTTATGTGCCAGGGATTTAATAGCAAAAGGACTAAAACACGAGCCATGCCCAACAGGGATCCAGTAAGATAGCCGTGTAGACAAGAAATTATAGTGGTGTGATAGAATATTCATAAAATGTCCCTCAGAGAACAATAAAGGGTAGAAGTATCTAATTCTACTTGGAGGTCAGGAAAGACCAGTCTGGAAATGAGGTTTGTAAGGTTAGCCTTGCAGGAGAAGTCTTGAGCTTCTCCTAGAATATGAAAACAGAGTAGAGACTTCCAGACAGAGAGAACAATATACACAAAAGCTGGGAGGTGAATAGCATCGCTCGACTTCCACATAACAAATTGAGGCATCACAGAATATGTCTGATTCTCATTGCTTTGATCCTGAGGAAGTTTTGAGGCTGAGATTATGAAAATAAGCCCTTTTAATGGAAATGGTAACAACATTAATGTATTTTTGTAAAAAAGGCATTTTCTGCAGTAGTTTTCCTTTAAATCTTGATTAATTCCCTGATCAGCTAAATCATTTACAGTTTTTTTCTTCCACTTTAAACTTTATTTAAATTTTCATAGGGATCAATTCTTTCTTCTCTGGGCAGAAACTTACAAAATTTGATTCATCCATCAGCTTTTTGATCCTAATGATTCTGTGGTTTACAGTTTTTGCTAGTATGAGAGAGAGAGAGGGAGGGAGCGTGGCAATTACTTTAATAAATGCAGTATCTCTGGGACAAACTTTGTAAATCTAAATTTTACTGAGTATCATCTTACTTGTGTTTTTTATTTGTGTTGATTATTCCTCTTAACAATATTCATTAGAGGGGCGCCTGGGTGGCTCAGTCTGGTAAGCATCTGCCCTCAGGTCAGGTCCTGATCTCAGGGTCCTGGGATCGAGCCCCCCAGGACTCCCTGCTCTGCGGGGAGTCTGCTTCACCCTCTTCCTCTGCCCCTCCCCACTGCTCGTGCTCTCTCTCAAATAAATAAATAAAATCTTTAAAAAAACTTTTAAAAAGCCAATATTCATTAGAAATTGAATAAAAGACTGATATCTGTTTCTTAGTCAATCAACCAGAAAAATTGAGACAAGTTCTTTTAAATAGTCTGGAATTGCTCTATTATACTGGTCTTCTGATTTTTTAATAAACCTATGTTCACATGAACACAAAAAGTCTGTGCTACTTTAGATCCAACAACAAAATGGTACACATGTTGAAGACAAAATTTCTGCTTCAGATAGAGCCCACTGAGGACATGTCATATCCCTGTTTCTTCTACCTCCCAGATTAACCCACAGACTAGCTATAGAATGCCTGATGCCTTTTGGGAATGTTGTAATCCTCTAGACCATACTCACTCAACTAAAGAGCACATACTACCGGCAAGAGAATTCTCTAAGACCATACCAGTCACAAGTCAGTCTTAAAGTACGCATTCCATTCTTCTTGGGTTCTCTGAATTCTACCGGGAAGCTCCAGGTACCATTTAAATCAGGACTATCTTGTGTTAAACCTACCTGGGTCAAGTTCAACCGTCTTTATCATCTGCTCTGTTCAGGCTGTTTTAGTTCATTTATTTCTTGGGCTTCAACCTCTGTAGCTGTCGCTATCTTTTTTATAGAACTGACACTCCTCAGAAGTTACATGGAATTTATGATTCTTAAAAACTGGGATAGGTTTTTTTTTTTACTTTCATCTTTTCAAAGATTATCACCTTCCTATATGATTTAACCTTCATAGATAGGATCTCCTGACATTGACTTTTATTAGTTATTCAGTCATTAAGAAAGGCTTCCCGTAAAGTGAAGTCCTTCCCTGAGGTGAATTAGAAGTTCCAAAGTGGTGGCTTGAGATGTCAGGAGTTCACAGATATATTTGTATTTGTTTTTACTACAGAATCAGATCTAATGTCTGAAGCCCTATTAATTATATTGTCACTTAGACTTCTTGACCTAAAGATATTCTCAGGCATTCATGTTGGTGCCATAGGAGGAGGAAAACACCATCAGAAGTCATTAGAATTTTTGTCCTTATTGCATTTAAATTGCAGGCATCTCTTGTTCTCTCTGATATTGCTGCTTTCCTACACAACCCACACAAAGCGCCAAATGTCTTAAGACTGGTGGCCCCCGGTGCAGAAAGGGTTCAGGGCTTACGGTTCACTGGTCTGATAAAAAATACCTCATATAACTTCCTTTTCCTAATAGTCTCCATTTAAACAACAACAACAAAAAAATTCAAACTTTCATCGTCAAAGTGTTGTTAGACTTTATCTAAATGCTCTCGAAATCCTTAGAAAGAAAAAGGGAGAAAAGCAATGAGTTGATAATTCTCCAAATAACATGGCATGGTTATATCTACATTCTTTTTCAGGCATTTCTTAATTAAAGTGCTAGAGGATACCTTATATCTGTACATGAATTAGAAATTTATACTTTGGGATCATTCAAAATAACCTATCTTCCAGTTTGAACGGACACCAGAATTTTCAATGCTGTGTGTTCTCTTTGTGTTGCAGGGGCCGTTCTCACTGATGGTTCTCCTGGGAGCATAGATGGGAGGGTTTCCGCAATGGTGGTCTTAGCATTAGATAGGCATTTACACACACACAGAGGGAGTGCAGGGTGGTGGTGAGGAATGGAGGATAGTTCTTACAGCCTCTCCTTTTCTGTTGGGACTGGTCCAGCCAGTAACATGGCTGTCTACAATTCATCTTTCATCAGTAAGTCTCTGTAGGGCAACAAGTAGAATATCTGCAGTTCGTGTGCATGTGAGTTGGGAAGGAACAGCATGCAGTCACCTCCTACAACTTTAGAAGTTACACTCTCTAGGCGATTGTAGCATGCAGGATGAGCTAGCATTCTGATAACAACTCCATTTCATTGCTTGCTGCAAAGAATCATGAGTATGTGGCTCTGGAGAAATAGGAAAATACTTCAGTCTAAAATCAGTTTAGTCAACTTGTCTGCACGAGCACAGGGTCCCCACATTTAACAGCAGAAACTTCTGAACAGGGATATTTTTCAAAAGGGAAAAGGAGCCAGTTCTGTTTATTGGGCTCAAGCAAATATCAATTTCAAAAAATGTTTAGGGGCGCCTGGGTGGCGCAGTCAGTGAAGCGTCCGACCCTCGATTTTGGCTCAGGTTATGATCCCAGGGTCGTGAGATCCAGCTCCGTGTCAGGTACAGCAGGGAGTCTGCTTGAGATTCTCTCTCCCTCTCCCTCTGCCCCTCACCCCCGCTCATGTGCTCTCTCTCTAATATAAATAAATAAATCTTAAAAAAAATGTTTAGCTTTAGAATAATTTTAGATTTATAGAAAAATTGCAAAGGTAGTGGAGTTTACATATACCTCATGCCCAATTTCTTCTTACATTTGTCTTTATTAATTAACTAACATTTATTCCCTAGTATTAATTAAGGTCCACTTTTTAGTCAATATTCCTTAGTTTTTACCTAATGTCCTTTTTCTGTTTTGGGATCTCATCTAGTATACTACATTATATTTAGTTATCATGTCTCCTTAGGTTTCTCTCTGTTGTGAGAGTCTCTCAGACTTCCCTTATTTTTGATGACCCTAACAATTTTGAGGAATATTGGTCGTGTAATTTACAGAACATCCTCAACTGGATTTGGCGAATGTTGTTTTGCTTATGATTAGCCTGGAGGTACAGGGTTTGGGGAGGAAAACCATAGAGACAGAGTGCCATTTTCATTATGCTCTATCAAAGGTGCATACTATTGACATGTATCTTTTCACTATTGATGTTAACCTTGATCACCTGGATAAGGTAGTGTTTGTCAGTTTCTCCACTGCAAAGTTTCTCTTTTCCCCCCCTTTCCCAACTGTACTATTTGGAAGGAGTTTACCGTGTGTCCACATTTCAGGAGTGGCGAGTTATTCTTCACAAAGGCCAGTTTTTACATGGGCAGATTGTAGAAGTTGATACTTATCTCCAAACCTTGTTCTACACAAATGTATACTTTGTAAATTCTGTAGGTTGGTATCCCATAGTTATTTACACCCTTTCTCTTGCTAATGGAACCCTGATTTGGTTCAGGTATTAGATGGCCAAGGACTGAGACTGCCACATGTTACCCTTTCCTCTTAGGCACATGGCTAAACTACACCTCCCAGGCTTCCCTATTTCTGACCAGTAGAATGTGGACAAAAGAGATGTGTGCCAGCAGAAACCTCACCTGCAGCCCAGCTTCCCCTCGGGTTCTCCTCCAGGTGAGCAAATCATGATACCATATTGCAATCATTCTAAGCTGCACATATTTTTAAGAAATTCAACTTCTCTGACATCAATGGCACCTTAGATTTGTCAAAATGTAGCTGTTTAAGCCAAAGTGGCAATCCCATTTTCCCCACCCCTCTGGCCAGTGGGATGGCAAGGGAGGCTTTCTGTGGCCCTTGACAGATGTTTCCTCAGTCTTAAAAAGGAACACAATAAAGGAATTTTTTTCCCCTTCTGTCTTATAAACTTTTTGTGAAGTGCTGTTACTATCTTATGACATGATGGGGACCAAAGTTGACATGTTGAAAAATGGCAGAGTGGAAATATGGAAGGAATATGAGTTTTTATTGGTGCTGTTGATCTCTTCAGCCAACAGTGGAATCAGCCTTTCTCTGGACTTCTTGATATACGAAAAATAAATCTCTTAATGAAAGTCTTCATTTGAGTTACCTGCAACCAAAACCATCCTAATAGACATAGTGTATAAAGATAATGATGAGACAAGCACACCTCCAGGGAGTCCATCAAGTGGGGTCATGGAAAGGGTACTGGAACTGGAGTCAGGAAAAGCAGGTGTCAGCCTGCACAGCTGCCAACAGGCTACAAGAACTTGATCAAGTGAACACCCCCCCCCCACCCGGGGCAATGTTTTTCTCATTTCTAAAATAAAGGATCTCCAAGGCCTCTAACCAGTTCTTTTTCCTTGAGTGGATCTAGATCAAGCTCTTCTGTTACATTTAAGTAAGGAGAAGCTCAGAGACTTAAATACCCAGCCTAAGTTTTCTTCACTAGGTAGTGCCAACATTTTATCTGAAGTCTTGACCAACGATCCAGTGCACTCTTTTATTTATGCCTCCCTGTGGAGGCATTTTATTTGAACACATGTGATTTACACAAAGTGTGAATTATTTAGAGATTGTACTAGTTAGGGCCCTTTGGTTGTAATAGACAGAAACTCAACTCAAAATAACTCAAGCCAAAAGGAAACTTACTAGTTTCTGCGACTGAGAAGTCCTGGGATTAATTTGGCTTCACACCTAGCTGGTTCCAGGGGCTCAAACACTACTTTCAGGTTTCTCTCTCTCTCTTTTTTTGGGGGGACCAGTTTTATTCTTAGTCAGTATCTCTCTACATTGTGGAAAGATGGACACTCACAGCTGCAGGCTTACATTGTCTTCACAGGTCACAATCTCAGAGGAATCACTTCCTTGTAAGGCATATATGTTGTTTGCTCGACACACTCTGGAAGAAACATGCCTCTCCAAATTCATATTATGGGAACGGAGAGGAACTCCTCCTCCTCCGGGGGGTGTGGGGTGGGGGTGGAGTTGGGGGGGTGGAATGCATCATCAGGTCGGCCAATCAGACTGTTCCATCCCCCTGGCCACAGTGATTGGCCTGGGGGGACCTGTCACAAAGCTTCACAAGGAAGGTGGTGATTGGAAATGAAATGGCCTATTCATTACTTTGAAAAAGGGCCGATAGTAATAAAAGCACCAATTTACCTTTCTCTAGATAAACAATGTAATTCAATCCATTAGAAGGTACCATGAGAGAGGCTTTGACATCTTGTGTTGATAATTTTCAAAGTTATCAGAATAATTTTCCATTCAATTGAAGATTTTTTTCTCTATTTCAGAGCTCACAGCCCAACTAATGATCACAGTGCTTCTGAATACCTCCTGAGGTGGTTTAAAAGCAAAAGCTCTCAAACTTGGGCCTACATCACAATTACCTGAAGGGCTTGTTAAAACACAGGCTGCTGGGCCCCTCCTCCAAGGTGTCTGAGTCAGTGGGTCTGAGGTGGAGCCTGGCACTCTGCATTCTAACAAGTTCCCAAGGACCCCGATGTGGTCCAGGGACCCACACTTGGAGAACCACTGCCCTAGAACATTCATGGAGGTTCTTAACATCTGTAACACTTACACATCATTATGATAGGAGAATACTCTTAGAAGATACCATATTTCTTATTACAAAGAAAAAATACTTTCTTCTTCTAGGCAAAGAATAAAAAAAAAAAGTAAATTAGGTGTCATATCTTGGGACCGGAGTTTCGAGAGAGACTTTCAATTTGAACTTCTCAAGGCACAAACCTGCTCGTCCTTCAGTGTGGGAGGCATCACCTGGGCATCTTAGGAAACTAGAGATGTTCGTTCAGGTTTCTGGGATGGGGCCTGGGATTTCGTTATTTCCAGCAAGTTGCTGGTAGCAAAGCTCGCCCGTATAAATTCTCGGGAAACCAGAGGTTTTCTGCACCTCCAGTCCCAGCCTTTAAACACTGATGTCTGTTGGTGGAGAAATGGCTTTCTCAGAGAGCAGGAGCTGGTAGCTAGGAAGTGGCCGGCCACTCTCCCGCATGGTGCTCCCCGTAAAGTCTGGCCTTAGATTCCTATTTCATTCAGCCTTTCTTCTTGGCAGCTTAGTTCAGATTCCCCAGCGTTTAGTTTGGGGTCGACCTTGGGGTGACAAGTGCATAATTTCGGTTGAAGTTCCAACTTTCCGAATGCTTTGTGATCAAAGGATGACACACTCTGCTGTAGAGGCCAAATTCAAGTTCTCCAGTGGCTGCTTTTTACACAGACGCACACGACCTTAGTTGTTCACTGGCAGAGCGCAAGCACGCACACGAAGCCCTCTTTGTCCCGCCGTGGCCATGTCCACAACAGCTCCCTGTAGGTCCTGCTTCTCCCTGCTCCTCATTCCTGCCCTTATCATTCCATCCTTGTGGTCCAAGGGCCTCTGCGGCTGGTACTGTCTCCAGAGAATGAAGTAGCTGGATTTCCCAAGCAGCCGTGTTTCCGTGGTTTAGGAGTGCACTCGATTTTCTATCAAATTCTTACTTCCTCACTCAATGACTCGCTGTGGCTCCCTAGGGCCACCACCTCCAATCTTTACTCCTCTGTCTGCATTGAAAAGCGGTAATTTCTGGTGGCCTGACATCTAGCACAGTATGGATTTTTATAAGTGTCTTTTCTCATAGAGACCAGGGCCTGACATATCAAGCTAGTGATAAAGGAGCCAGCGGCCAGCAGAGCTCAGTGTTCTTCTTAAGCCAAGAGCTACATAACTTAAGAGAAGGGATCAATGGGTGTTCTCTATCATAGAACCATAGCTAGCTACGTTTTTCTGAAAAATCCTTGACTATTTTGTATTAATAAGGAACAGGCCAAGTTCTTTCATCAGTTTCCTTGAGTGGAAATGTTCCGCCTCAACCTAACAAGGATGCATCTCTGAACTTGTAACAAATGAGTTGGAGTCACACAAAGGCAAATGAAACTCTGGTACATCCAATCTTGTTATAGGTAACATCTATGGATATTCAGGTCAGTGTTGGTTTCCATTTCATGCTGAATCACTTCAGGAAATCCAAAGCAGTCTCATTACACATGGGTGAGTGTGTTTCCTCTAGGAGGTACAGTACTTGGCATCTCCTCCATGAGTGTGAATCACCACTTCGTCTGGCTGCCATACAAGAACGTATTGTTTTATTGAATAAGAGGGTAAAAAGTCACATAAAACATTGCATGCTACACATGGCTGGGGAGTAATCTGACTTGCCTTGGTGCAACTTAATTTACACATTGGACTTCTGGAAAAAAATCAAGGCAACTGTTCCAAAAATACAGCTTAGCCTGAGCACATGAACCCTGAACGGCTCTGATTATTATTTTTTCATTGAATTCCTTTGCCACTTTTTTTTTTTGGATTATATTTTAAGATAAAACTACTTGAAGGCAAGGAAAACAAATAGAATGAATTTAGGAAAACAATTAAATAGAATGAATTTAGGAGCAGAGGGGCTCGCAGGAGGCGAAACAGAAAAGGAAGATGAAGAGCGTAGATTTTTCTCAGATTTCTACAACACTGCCATTTATCCCCAACCCTACTGAATGAAATAGACTTCCTTCTTTGCAGGGCTGACATTTTTTCCCCCAAAACTTCTGATGTGTAACCATTTTTAATGTTTGACATTGTCTTCAGAAAGAAAATATAATGAACTTGTTTTTCAAGCTCAGACCACATCCAGGGGACATTGCTTTAAATAGAAGGATCACGCTGATTTCGCAAATCATGCCTGTTCTATACAATGTCAACATCTCTGGGGTTGTGTATACACGAGGTTGCTTAGATAAACACCATACGCAGAGATCCTGATTTAAGCATTTGTATTAGTAAAGGGAAAAATTAGACTATAACTAGAATATTCTCTGGATGTTTCCATAAATGAACATGATATGCATTTGTCCTGAAATATTCAGTTAAGTAATGCTAGAGTGTCTTCTGAGGGGGGAATTGGAGTTATTTGAAACATTTACAATAATGGATATGGATATACATAGACCTAGTCTGAATTTGTTTCTATACAGGATCAGAATTAAGGACAAGGACAGTCACAAAAATGTGTTCTGGAGCTCTTATTGACTGCCCACCCCCCTGAAGCTATAGAGTCTTGTCACAGAGTTCTGCTGTTGAGCAGAGTTGGAGTTATGAACTTCAGTCTTTGTCTTTATTTCTCATACATTTTAAACTTTGTTTTCAGTATTTTAATGCACTTTTTAATTTCTATATATCAATTAATTGTAACCTCCAGGTCACAATTTCTGTCCTTTCTGGAAGGTCATTTAATAGCAAACTGGAATTTTGTTGTGGTTTCATATAGTACCAAATTTTCTCTGGGTTGTAGATTACTCCAGCTCCTATTGTCCCTTCAGGTTGGTTCTCCTGCACCAGGTTGAGGGTAGAGCAATCTTGGGTGAGCACCAGGCCTTGGATCCAGCCCCCCATGGGTCACCTCATGGCCATTTTCCTTCATCTCTAACCATGTCCTCCAGGAGATGCCAGGAGAGAAGGTAGACCCACTTTCCTTCCCCAAGTCTGAAAATGTCTTCTTAGTCTGGCCAAAATTTCTCCTTCCTGAAACTCTTTCCTCCTGCATGTGCATGACTTTTGGAAATAAAATCTGGGAAGTCCTGTCTCAGACAAAAAGCCTGGCCCGGAGTCTTCTACCTGCTTGAATGCAGGAAGAGAAAATGGTAAATATCTTAAGATATTATCCTGCAACAAATATTTTCTTGCTTTTGGATTCTTCAGTTCCTGGACTTGGGCCACAGTGTCTGACTTTTACAACACACCTTGGCTATGGAGGGCTTGTGGGAGTCTGAAGTCCAGCTTGCCATAATGTTGGTCAAGAAAGATGCATCTCAAGAGCACGGGCTTAGAGTTATAGGCTGGGGTTTGAATCCTGCCCCTTTCAACTCAATAGTATGCCACATAACTTCCTTCACACCTTTGCCTTCCTCAGCCCTTTTTCCCCCACCCTTACTACTTAGTTCAGGCCTCCATGGCCTTTCATCTGGATCACCAGAATCATCTCCTAACTGGTCCCTCATCTCCACTCTCACCCTCTCCAGTCTATCAGCTGTCTTAACAATATATACAAATATGGGCCTCTGAAGTTCTGATCAAAACCTTTTAATGACTCCCCATTGGCTAGAGGACAAAGTTCAAACTTAATAGCGATAGTTCCAGACATCTCATGATTGGCTTCCTCGTGCCCCTCGGGGGCAGATACTCCCAGTTGTCTTCCAAATTTCATTTTCTCTTTTTTTCTGTATTAATATCACCACACCACATTTTTTTTTAACCTGAGCACATAGGCCGTCATAACAGAACCTATTAGAAGTCTTCGGCAGTAGATGTGGCCATGTGGGCCCGGTTCTGACCAATGAGTTGTAAGCAGAAATGTCCCATGGCAGCTTCTACGAATCTCCCTTAAAAGACAGCTGGCTGTGCCTTCGTGCCTTTTTTCTTTCCCTTTACTCTTTTCTGCTTGCTCAGAATGTGGATGCCATGGCTGAATCTGGAGTAGCCCTTTTGGACCACAAAGAGATTTTGGAAATGGAGGCCATGCGTGGTGAATTAAGATCAAATGAACCTGAGTTCCTGAAGACATTATTTCACTGGCCCACCATACCGACCCAGAACCTCTGTGTTCCTTCCTGGTAACACATTCCTAAAGAAATCATTCTCCAATCTCATTTCCCTTCCTCTGTACTCAGAACCATGTTGAACTGTTTGCTGTTCTCAAGTTCATCATACAGTTCCTGGTTTCTGTGCCTGCAAATTTCTTCTTATTAAGACCCCCTTTGAGAAGACTACTCATTCACAGTCAGGCAAATTTGGTAACTCTTTCCTTTTGCAATCATTGTGCATCTGCCCAACGTGCTACTTCTCATATATCACTGTTTTATTTACCTATTTGTTCCACACGATAGTGAACTCCTTCAGGTCACAACTACTTTTTTTTTTCATCTTTGTATCTCCAGTGCCTACATATAATTGGATCCCAAAGAGTAATTATTGAATGAATGAACAATTAAATAAAATTCTCTGAGCTTTCATTTCCTCATGTGTAAAATGAGAGTAAAAACTACCATCCTATAGATTTTTTTTGAGACTTACATGAGATGAGAAATGAGAAGTTTCTTTGTTAACTATAATGCATTATCAAGAAAATGAAGATATTGTGGGTTTATCCACATTTCTATTACCTGGTCAAATCACCTTGCACAAACATAATTTCTGTAGAACCCAAGGCTATTGATCTACTTTAACTCTACAGAAAGTGGGAACAAAGGATGAATAGGAAAGAGGGCACACTTCTGATCTTAGCAATGGAAAATTAGGAACGGAAGCAAGGTTAAAGTCAATTTAATTTCGATTGCTAGCTAGTTAAGTGTATTTGAGTCCAGCTATCTTACAAGCTCTAGTTCCAGGTAACCTCTTCACCATGGGACAAACATAGCTCAGTGCAAAAATAGTTATACTTCAACTAAAACAAAAAAAACACATGTCAGACAGCCTTCTCTTGCTGAGTTCATCTCTAGAACATAGAGTAAGGCGAAAGAGCCAGGAGCTCAGGACATTCACTGTTCCCCAGGTCAGCTGCATTAAGAGGAGATGGGATGGTCAGAGCTGGAGCCAGAGCAGAGGCAGGATACATTCTTGTTTCTGCCATGTGAACCTAAGCAGCCAGGGAACTCTGGACAACCTTTGGAGAAAATGGCCCCTATTGGATGATGGGTCTGTTCAGCTCATACTCCCTTCTTTCTTGAGACTTGTATACTAAGCTCCACATCATCAAGAGGTCATTCCCCAGAGTCACTGTGTGATTCTGATTCTGTTGTGGTTCTTCAACTGTCTGCTGACCCCTGATCCTTGCTTTGGTTCCCTAAGACTTCCCAGCACGGAGATCTCATGTCTGGGAGTGAAAAAGCCCCTTTCTACAGCTATCAGTTTGCTCCCATCACTCCCATGGAATCCAGGCTTGTTTTGCCTATATTTTCCTGTCTGGGGGGTGGAGGGAGTAAGGAGGAGTAGGTTTAATGTCACCTCTTATATTATGAATCAATGACATAGGCTTTTAAAGCCAAAAGTATTTGTAAGATCTCCTTTTAAAAATATAGAAGATTTAACTACCTTCACTCTTATATTTAATCTGATTTCAGGAGGAAATGTAGAGTTCAAAGTGAAGTTGGGGCTCTTCTCCTCTGTATATTTGCAAATGCACAAAGCTGGGTCTGTTATGTCCTGTCTGAAAGGCTATCTATTTGTACAGCTTTATGCATCTCTTCACAGAACACCCATGAAGTCACAGCTCATATTTCTGCTTTAAATATTCGATCTTTTGGCTTTAAACACCCATAAGGGTTATTTGTCAAAACGGATCTTAAACCTCCCCACAGCTCTGCAGCAGATCTTTAAAGTAATGCTGTAGGGGTGGGAAGGAAAGGGTGGGGGAGATGGGAAAAGTCAGCCATTCAGCAAGCATTTACTGCGTGCCAAGTACGTGCAGAGCATATGGTATCTAGTAATAGGTGCTGCGAGGGGGATAAAAAAGAAATGGAATATGTGTTCTTGCCTTTGAGATGAAGGAGACGGAAACATAAGTACTGTCCATTTGTTCGATCTTCGATCCAGACATTTTAACCTTGTTTTCCAGGGATGTTTGTATGAAGAGCAGAAGCCAGCAACCTAAGGCACGTATGAGCATTTTGGCAGCAGTGTGTATATGCATGTGTGTACGGATGAGCACGTATGTGTGGGTAAACATGTACGCGAGAGAGACAGAGAGGGAGAAGGAGAAAGGTATGTGGGTATAGGAATGGAACTGGGGTGAACAAAGAGTCATGTCTTTTGTGCAAGGTCCTTTCTGGATGCGCTTTCTCAATCATCTTCTGATCCAACCCACTTTTGTGTAGTTTTCTGAGACCCCAACAGCAATGCCCCAAGCTCTCTTTACAACAGTGCTTTTGTTCCCATATGTTCCTAATCCTTGGCATCCAGGTTCTTTGGTTTTCTGGATTTGTGTTTGTTTCGGTCTTTTATGAAGACCAAGCTTCCTTGCTTCTCTTGATCATTCATTTCTAACTCAAGTCTCGGGTTCTGCTGTTGTGGCCTTGGAAGAACACCTGTTGTGCATGGGCTACATGGACCCTGAGGGGCTGCCTCCATGTGCTCAAGCAGCTGTGGCCTCTCTTAACCTGCCCACGGGAGGCCTGACCGCCCTGGCCCTCGAGCTCTGGGTGGAGACTTAGATACCACTGCAAGGGACTGGTGAGGTCCTAGGGAGGTGTGCAGAGTAATGAAGAGGCAAGCAGGCTTTGGATTTGAATCCTATTTCCACTATTAACTACCTTATAAATAAATGAAACCACTTTGGGCCTCAGTTTCCCCATCTGTCAAATGGAAATTCTTCCCTAGCATTATTATGATGGTTAAAAGAAATTAGTACATGCAAAGTTGTTAGCACATAGTGGGCACTTGGTAAAGTTTTAGCTAGTATTATAATATTAATATAGTTTTCATTAATATTCATGCATTTGCCTTGAGACTTTTCTTGGAGGACTAACATACATTTGTTCTGTCCTACAAAGTACGGCTAAGAAAAACAGGAAATGTGACTTACTCCATTCATTAAACAAGCTGTTTTAAAGTGCTGACTGCCTTGCCAAGTACCATATTGGATCCCTCCCTCCTACTTCCCTTCCTTCATCCTTCCACAAACATTTATTGTGTTTCTATGAGGTGCGAGGCATTGCATTAAATTTTAGGAAAATAGCAATGAGATAAACATGTGTTTCCGTCCATCACAGAGATTATGAGCCAGAGAGAAAGACATGTATTGCGCAAGTCCACCCGGGTGGAGAACCAGAGGTAAGTTCTAGGTGCTACAATAACGCTCATAGAATAAGGGGGATCTTATCAGATCTGCCAGGTCAGCAAGACCATCATGATATGCATTCCCATTTATGAAGCCAGTTCTCAAAAGAGTAAGTGACTTGACTGCCATTAGGTTAGTGGTGCAGTGGTGTTTTCATTATGTTTCCCTAGACAAGACTGACATTTTCTAATGGGATCTCCATCAAATCCATGAATTTCCAACACCATCTTTTAAGTGACATAATGGCTCTTCATTGGAAGATTTGAACATAATCCTTGTCAGAAAAGGGACATATAAAGCATCAAGATTTAAAATAATAAATTCATAAGTACAGCCTGGTGTGTGTTTTACTAAAACTTAATGTAATGTGTTTTTATTAATAGCCCTATTCTGAACTTAGTCTTCCAGGCCAGAGTTTACTAGAATATTTCTTTGTTCGTCATCTTCCATTGATTAAAACAAAAGCCAGGTTGTGAATATGATTCTAAACCTTCTGAAATCATATCTGTAACTTTCTTCTGTAGTTAATAGCCTAAATGCCATTATAAGGAGGGCAAAGGGATTGGGAACGTAGGTTTATTGATTACCAATTATGTGTGAGTGCTAAATATTATCTCATTTAATTCTCACAAGAATCCTGGAAAATAGGTCTTATTTCTACCTCTTTTTACATATGAGGAAACTGAGATTCAGAGAAGTTAAGAAGTTTATCCAAATTTGCACACAGGGCCGGTATTCAAAGCCAAGACTGCCTGATTCCAAACGGTACTCTCAATCTAGATATGAGTGATCTAACCATTCGTGGAAAGTCACACAAAAGACATTATTTCCACCCATCCACAGTACATTTTAGTTTATATAACCATTGCAAGGCTGAACACACAATAATCACAGTTTAACTTACAAAATTTCAGTTTATAGTCCTTGTATCACAAATTGTATACAATTTATTCTTGGCTCAGGGACTCCCCTCACTTTTTTGCTCTAAATCTCTATTTCTTTGAAATTCTTTTCATACATTATAGTTTAAATTAAGAGGACAGTAAACTCCATTCAAGATGCTACAAACAAGAAAGTGATAATGTACGTATCACTCTCTTTAAGATTATAAGGTCACTTTCCTATACTCATTAAAAGTTCTCTTTGCAGCATAGCAAACTTACAGGATTTGCCCTCACTTAATGGGCCTAAAGTGAAACCAGTCATCTTCCTTCGGGATTAGATTAATCTTCCCTCTTTCCTATTGCTTCCCACTGAGCCGTGTGTTTCTCCAGCATCTGGGGTAAAACCCTTGTAGCCATCTTGGGCTTCCCTAAGCTTCTCACTCCCCCACACCCGCACAAGAATCATCCATAACGACAACAGCTTCTGTAGCAAGTGGCAGCAAACAGGCACTCTTTCATTTGACCCAGTCTTTAGAGCAGCCCTCTACTGTAACTGTTACTGATTCCATCTGACCAATGAGGAAATGAGCTTCAGAGCAGTCAGCAGCTGATCATTAGTGAGGCAAAGATTTTAACCCAAGTCTCATGAACTACAAAATACCATCCATTCTTCATCATTGATCTTCTGCTCTTCGGCGTCCTTTCATTTTCCGTGAACTCACTTTGAACCAGACCTGCATTTCTTTATGCTCAAATTTATGCTAAAGTTCCCTAACAGTTCTCTTTCCTCAACTTCAATCCAAATTCTGTGCCCCACACCAGATATATCTTCCCCCAAATTCATCTTTTTCCATTGTCATTATAATGCAGGAGTTCTGAATCTATCAAAGCTACTACAAATCAAATAGTAATAGTGTTTTACTCATTTACAGGAAAAGGAAATGTTCGTTTCTTCAAATAAACATTCACAATTTCATATTTAGCATATCCCTCCCTTAAGTTTTCTTCTTAAATTTTTATCTTGATCATCAGTAATAGAGTATATATAGTTATTTCATATTGCCTGCAAATGGTTTCTAGGGACTCTGTTATACATCCATTTGAGAATCACAGCCCTAGATAGTAAGTGCTAAAATGATGGTCAAGACCTTCTAAACTCTGTCTCCAGGTCACATTTCTACCACTCTTCAATTCAATATCCTTCGCTATATGTGGCAGGTTGAAGCTCACAGTGTCCAGGAGCACTGCGTGTATTAACGCATTTAAGCTTCCCAGTACCCTGCGTGGTAGGTATTAGCAAGACCTCTTTCTGGGCCTCAGCTTCTGAATTTGGAAAATAAAGATTAAAATAATATACACCTAATAGGATTGTTGTGAGGGTTGAATTAATACATGAAGCTCATAAGACATGGTAAGCACTTAATAAGTATTAGCCATCATCATCATCATCATCATTATTATTATTATGCCACCTTCTAATTGTGGAAATTTAAAATTCACATTGATTAATGACTCGCTAGTAGCCAGTACAGCCAAGATTTGGACTTGACCATGTCTGTGAAGTCTGAACTCTCAAACACTGGGCTCTACTACTTTCCTTGCTCTTTTTTCCTACTTAAATGTTCCACTCCCTCTGGAAAGCCTTGGTCACTCATTTGTGTTCCCAATATCTCCTTTGAATATATCATGATATATAGCACAAGGCTGCACTCATATGAGACCTTAAATATATGAAATGACTTCTATCTTTGTTTCAATTGTATTAGCCTTTAGAGACAAACCTATACTAAGGACAGAATTTTACCATTTTTTACTCATGCTGGCGGTCCCCCAAACCTCCCCCAGGTTCACTGATTTGCTAGGAGGACTCACAGGACTCAGCAAACAGTCATAGGCACAACTATGATTTATTACAGCAAAAGGATACAAAGCAAAATCAACAAAGGGAAAAGGTGCATGGGGCAAAATCTGGAAGAAACCAGGCATAAGCTTCCAGGAGTCTTCTCTCAATGGATTCACACAGGATGTGCTTAATTCCTCCAGCAATGAGTTTTGACAACACATGTGAAGTATGGTCTACCAGGGAAGCTCATTAGAGACTTGGTGCCCAAGTTTATTACTAGAGACCAATAACATAGGCACTCTCTGCCTAGCACATAGTAAAATTCCAGACTGGGAATTCCTTTCCTCATTCTTTATGAGAATAATGAAAGCAGTTGTTCAGCATGAACCACGTGGCTTGTACAAATAGTTTAGGCACAGTGAGTCACTCTTATCAGTTCTGGGAATGGTGGGAACCTTCCTGTGATGGTTAATTTCATGTGTCAACTTGGAGGGTGTTTTTGGATGGGAATAACATTTAAATCAGCAAATTCTGAGTAAGCAAATTGCCTTCTATAATATGGGTGTGCCTCATCCAACCAGTTGAACACCTGAATAGAACAAAAACCTGGTGTCCCTAGAAAGAAGGAATTCTCAAGCAGACTGCCTTTGGACTTTGAATCAGTCCTCCTGGGTCACCAGTCGGCCGGCCTTGCAACTGAAACCACACCATCGGCCTTCCTGGGCCTCAAGCCTAACAGCCCACATGACAGATTTTAGACTCCCCACCTTCCCTAATCGTTTGAGCAAATTGCTTATAATAAATTTCTTTCTGCATATACACACGCATCCTTTTGGTTCTGATTCTCTGGAGAAACCCAATACCCCTCCCCAAATCCAAGTTCCTAGATGCCGGTCAAGGTCAACCTTGCAAGCAGGTACTCCTAAGGCTAGCAGGCTCAGACCTGCTGTGCTAACCTTTTCTGTACACTACTAACATTTATAGCAGCAGAAGCTACAAGGCAGTAACACCACGAAGCGGCAGAGCCCATGAATACTAAGAAACCAAGAGTGGAGAGACAGTGAGCAGAGAGAAGTTGGTTGCTAGTAGCAGAAAAGCAGAAGCAGCAGACATAAAGTCCCAGAGGAGAGACCTCACTGCCCAGTGGAGGCATTTGAATAGGAAACAGGAGGTGTCTGTAACTGAGAGAGCAAAATGAGCAGGTACCAGGATGCTCTGTATTCAACAAGACCTGACTACCTAACTGTGGTCTGTGGTGGATTCAAGATGGCCAAAAATTCTTTGCCACTCTTTACATGGAGATGTAGAATCTGTTTCTCCTCTCATTGACTCTGGGCTGGGCTGTGATTTGCTTTCACCAATAGAACACCGCAGAATGACGTGTGGCTTTTCTAGGCATAAGCCTTAAGAAGGTCTGGCGGCTTCCGCTTTTGTGCTCTTGGGAGCCATGAGTCACCCTGTCGTGGAGTTTGGCTCTTCTGCTGGAGAAACCACTTGAAGAGGAAAAGAGGGAGAGAAGAGAGAGAGAGAGAGATCAGGCCGGCCCCCAGGTTCCACCTACCCCAGCTGAGACCCAGGAGTCTTCTGGATGTTCCAGCCCCTTTGAGACTCCTGTATGAGTGACCCCAGGCAAGACCAGTGAAAGAATATCCCTGCAGAGCCCCACTCAAATTACAGAATTATGAGCAAATAATAAAATGTTGTAACCTTAAACCACCCACTTGGAGAATGGCTCCTTTCAAAGCAATAGATAACCAATACGGCGGAATAGCGGAACCGGTCTGAGGCCGTGGCTTCACCGAAACTGTGGGGCACTAGGGGAGAAAGCAAGAGCCGTCTGTGGCCAGGGCAGCAGGATGACTCCCTGGGACTTGACATGAGGTCCTCTTTTCCAGTTCCCACTGTTTCACAACCCTGACGTGTCGCTTCACAAGGGAAACAGTCTGTACCCTTCCGAATGAAGCTGTACCCTAGAATCTTTTCCAGACCTTCCCAACCCTCAAACCGAAGTTTGTGAACACTTGATTGAGATCCCATGCACAATGAGTCATGTTTGTCTTCTGAATGCCTGCTGCCTGAGTGGAGATCTTAGATCATCACAAGTCCCATGACCTGAAGCTCGTGTCTTCACTTGGGGAGCCAAAATACAACATATAACCTCATCTCCAGCAAAGATTCTCAACATGTGCATGAGTGTGTGCGTGCAGGATGCCAAATCTGTGAGTCCAAAAGTATCACAGTTACCCCCCAAAACCAGTCTGATTGATTTTATTGACAAAGTGGATGGGTCATTTAGTTGTAGAGGAAACTGGACCTATGATTGACTGTTGCAAATATTTTCATCTCTCTTTTATGGATGATGATACCAAGAAGGAGAGAGAGAGAGAGGAGAGATCTTAGGAATTACCAGAGCTACTCAACAAGTCAAAATTGAAAGCAGGGACATAATCCAGGGCTCCCAAGCCTCTCTTCCAGGCTTTCTCCATTACTGGCAGCCTTACTTTTCATTCATATGTTTATGCATTTCTCTGCCGGAGAGGGCATAGGTACAGCCCAGCATTTTGTTATTACCTTACGCAAAACATACTTCCTCTTTGTGATATCACTGTTTTACCTTGCACACTTTATTAGTTTTTTTATGGGCAGTCTCAACCATCTCTTGGGGGAAAAAAAAGAAAGAAAGGTCTGATAAGAAATAAATTCCCAAAGGACCATGTGTTGAGAAAGAATGCATAAGCCCAGCCAACGGAGGGAGTATGGAGAGGCTCTCCCTGCTGATAATTTTGGGAGAAATGATTGCCTGACTCAGAAATATGACATTTTTCTAGGCCACCTCATTTCATCTGACAAAAAATGACCACTTTCCAATATGTTTGTATTAAAGGAAATGAATGAAAATATAGCTGGGAGGTAATGTAGAATGGTAAATCGGAGTGAGTAAAATCTGCATGAGCATTTGCAGTCAGTAGACAGTCTGTTTTATTTATAGCATATGGAGAATTCATCCATCCATCCATCCGTCCATCTGTCCATCCATCCATCCACCCATCCACTCAAGAAACCTTAACTGAACACCTACCACATACAAAGCCATATTAGATAGAGGCCATACTTGCTGCTCTCCAGAGACTGCTTTTACAGTCTCATAAAGGAGATAAGACGAGATGTGAACACAAAGAACAATGATCAAGGTAGTAAGTGAGTAAATACCACAGGAGAGAAAAATAAGGTGAGATGAAGGTTCAGGAAAGGGAGACATCACTTCTGGCCAAAGGAAATAGAAAGTAGAATGATTTCTTAAAAGTATAATCTATCACCCTCAACTCCTGGTTTAAAGTCTCACACAGTTATTAGCTCTGTGACCTTGGGCAAATCATAAATTTCCTGTGTCTTACTTTTCTTATCTTTTAAAAGGAAGGGTTGGACTAAATGATCTTGAAGGTCCTTTCCGCTCTAAAAGTACCGGCATACATAATTTTTCATGAGAAGCCCCAGCTAAATATGTGACAATCTATTCTTAACACAACTAGAGTAACTCTTTAAACCTAAATAAGATCATGTTACCCGTGGCTTAAATCCCTTTCGTGGCTGCATTTAAAGAAAACGTATACTCCTGATGGGCACACCAGGTCCAGCAGCGACTGGCCAGCTCGCTCCAACCTCATCTCCCAGGCTCCTCCTCTCTCACCCACTCCGCGCCAGTCACAGGGACCTCTTTTGCCATCCCAAGTGCACCAGTCAGCACCTTCACACGTGCTGTTCCCCCTCTCTGGAATGCCTTTCTTCCTCTCTTAAAAAAAAAAAAAATGAACATGTGTATGTGTGTGTATCATTTTTATGAAAGTAATGAAAGCACATAATTTAAAAGAGTCAAATGATATTATAATATGATAATATCCCAAATGACTTTATGGGATTATAACCCAAGACCAGAGGCCTGGGGAGGCTGGGAGGACTAGAAATCGGGTTCCAATATATAGACTTGTGCTTCCACCCTTATTTTGTCCCCGCACTGCCTCTGGGCCTGGCATCTATGGAGCCCCTCAACTTTTCCATGCAGTGTAAGTCCCCTGGTGTCCTGGTGGACTGAGGGAAGAACAACTGCTAGATTGGTGGGATGGAGGATGGAATCAGGGCATCTCAGTGAGCTTTATACTGACTTTCAAACCATCCTCTGGATTTCCTTCCCACACCTCCATCCCTGCCCGCCACAAGTCAGGTGCCTTCAATTCCGGAGACTTTCCTGGGGAGCTCAGTGCGGTGACGTGGCACCCTGTTTGCAAGCATTTGGTATCCAGCATTCTTTTTGTTTTGCTCAGTCCTCCTTCTACTCTTTATCCTCCAAATATATTTTCACTCTTTGCAACCACAGTTATCTCTCTCTTCACCCATGCTCTTTGTCTTCTGAGCTTCTTTCTCATTAATTATTTTTATACTCAGTATGGGTAGGACAGTGGAAGAGGTAAGGATGAAAAATGTCTTATATCTGCCATTTTAACTAGAGTGCATCTTCCCTTATCTCATTTTTGGACTTTTCATTCTTTAGATATCGGGTTCAGAGAGGTGGACTTCCCCTGACCATAGGTCCAAGTAGATCCTGCTGGGATTATCTATTACAGTACCCTATTTGCTTCCACTGTAACATTTAATATTATTTCGAGCTGTGTCCTTATTTATTAACCTTTGAACTTTAAATGCATCTATTTATTGCTTTGTTTGAGGTCTTTTTGATCCTACCGGAATGTAACTCAGGGAAGGCAGGGACACATCTATTTTCTTCAATCAATTTATACTGAGTGCTTAGCACAGGGCCTCACCTTAGCAGATGCTCAAGAATTCTTATTGATGAATGTTGACAAACATGAAGATCGAATCTCAGACTTCACTGACAGAGCACCACCAAGACAGGAACAGGCTAGGAAAAAAAGAAAAAGACAAAGACAAAGATGTAGCAAATTGCATAAGAACCAAACTGCTTGTGTTCGAATCCTAGCACAATCAATCATTTCGCTCTGCAAGCTTGTCGATAAATTGCATTAAAATGGAGATAATAGCAGCACTCCTACCTCATGAGCCTATTGTAAAGATTAAAATAAGTCAACATATCTGGAGGTCCTAGAACAATGTCTAGCGCACAGTCAGCACTACATTGATTGGCTTGGGAAGGCCTTGGCTAGGGGAGGATTAACGTTGCGCTCTGAAAATTTAAGGTTAAGCTTCCATAGAATGTGAACAAGTTGGCATTGCATGTCTGGAATGTTCAGAATCCAATTTTGAATTCTGGGTTTTACTTCTTAAGTTTTCATTGTGTCCCCACTTATGTCCAGTACTTTGTAAAGCAGGGCCCCTTGGGGTATTCCCAAACACAAGACTCCTCCTTGGGACAAAGTATGACAGGAAGGATGGGGTGAAGGATTATAGGAAGGGAGTAACTTGACAGGCTTCAAAGAACAGATGGTTTGGAAGGAGTGGGGTGTGACGGTGAAGAGAGGGGTGTTAGGCAGCACACAGGATTTGGTTAGAAAGCCAGCTCTACCACTAAAGCTGTATGACCTTGAGCCATTTGCTATATTTCTTGGTGCCTTCATTTCTTCAGCTATGGCAAATGTAATAGGAGATGGTGTATGTAGAAAACTTAGGTCAGTACTGATGCAGAGGAAAATCCTTTTTGTATTTAAGTCATCATCATTATTATTAGGATTAATCAGGAGACCTGGGTTCTAACCCTACCTCTGAATCTGACTGGTAAGGTGGCCTTCGAGGATTCATTTCCTTTTCTATGCAAGAGGCTCATCTACAAAACCAAGTCACACTTCATATTCCTTTGCAACTTGTGAGCCAGATTTCTGCCCGTGGTTGCTGGAGACCCCCTACGCCCACCCCCTTTATACACCCATATGCACTCTTGAGATCTTAGGCCTTTTTTGACTTTTTTCAGGACAGTATTTCCAAGTTTTGCTCTGCTGCTCTACAAAATTAGCCTATGTTAGAGGATGAAGGGTCAGGGAAGCCAGCTCCCGAGAAGGCCCTTGATCCCCACTTCCTGGTATTCACACTCTTATGTGGTGCCCTCCCCTAGTAAATACAGCTGACTGATAGCCTATTGGTATAACCAATAGAATTTTTCAGAAATGTCAGACTGTAAACTATTTTTTTAAATTTTAATTCCAGTGTAGATAACATACAGTGTTATATTAGTTTTAGGTATAAATACAGTGATTCAGCACTTCCATATATTACTCAGCTCTCATCAAGATGAGTGTACTCTTCAGCCCCTTCACGTTTCCTCCATCCCCCACCCACCCCCCGCTCTGGTGACTGTCAGTTTGTTCTCTACAGTTAAGAGTCTGTTTCATGGTTTGTCTCTCTTTTTTCCTCTCCTTTGTTCATTTGTTTTGTTTCTTAAATTCCACATGAGTGAAATCATATGGTATTCCTCTTTCTCTGACTGGCTCATTTCACTTAGCATTATGCCCTCTAGATCCATCCATGTTGTTGCAAATGGCAAGATTTCATCCTTTTTATGGCTGAATAATATTCCATTGTGTGTGTATGTGTGTGTGTGTGTGTGTGTGTGTGTGTATATATATATATATATATATATCTGTTCCCCAGATCTTAAACTTTGGATTATAGTTCCTTTTGTTTTTCTGAGTGTTTTTTGCATATCAGGGCACTACTCTGAGGTTTCTTGAATACCCAGGCTTACTCCAGGGTCTGACAACTTTCAAAGACCTTCTGTTGCACAGTTATCCCCGTTAAGGTCCTGAGTGGGCCACCTGTTCCTACAGATAATAAAATCTGTGAAAGAACAAGAGTTGACTACAATTGATTAACACCACTGTCTCTTTCTACTTCAGCTTCCACTCTGTCATTCTTGCCCTCATGTTCAGTGGTGTTAGAGTGACCATAGGTATTTTTAGCATCCAGCTAAGGGAACACTGAGTGTAATTTGGATTTAGTATGACATGTTTTTGTGGTTCACAGACAATTCTGTGTAGAGGTACATAATTTCCTGTCTTCTCAGGCTTGGAATGTCTCCCAGCAATACTCCCAAAAGTACTGCTCTGCTGACACAACAGGGCATCACGGTAAGCAGATATCCTAGACCAGGACATATGGGTGCCAGAGGCATGTGAGACTCTGGAGGAGGAAAAAGGAATGAAACACACAGAGCCAGACACTAATCTGTGAATAGTTCTTCCAATCTTTAGATGGATAAAATTGTAAGCCAAAGGTTTATTAAGTACATCTAGTCAAAACGATCCTACTAAATTAATTAAACAATTAATCATTCACGCTAGAATAAAGACTGAATTATTTTCCTGTTCACTCTTTAGAAAATGATACCACAAAATAACTTTCATATAAACAAGTGAATAACCAAAAAGAGAAATGCAACCAAAAAATAAAAATTAGGAAAACAAGTATGAAAGTGTATTAGTTACCAGGTTCTCTTTGTAAACAAAAATTCACTTTCAAACCTTATTTTGTATTCACTGTTTTTTGTTCTTCTTAAGGGGAGCCCTCAAAATTGTATTTGCTTCAGTCTCCACAACACCACTCTTTGCTCCTGTGCCTTCCCACTCAGCTCCAGACCCCAGCAGAAAGAGTTGCTTCCTTTCTGGGTCCCGCCTTGGTTTTGGCTTTGATCTGCACTCCTCTCCACTCTACTCAGTTGTTCCCAGTGGTGCTCGTGAGGACCCACCAGCACCTCTTCCTCTTGGTTGAGAACCTTCCATTTTCTGAGTTCATGCTTGTATCTCTACTAGCGAGCATGGACTTCTCTCGCCTTGAAGCCCAGTTTCTTGCTGAAGACCTCATGTTCTTTTTCATTGACAGGAGCCCATGACAGCCTCAACTCTCTCCCCTTCATACCACCTCAAAGAATACTCTTCCAGTTTTCTGGTATTTCCACCTGCTTCATGGCCACTGTTATTACCCTGTCAGATCCGTGGTGCAGGGGGCGGGGGGCGGAATATATCTGAGTCACTTACTTGTGCTTAGGGCAAGTGCAGGCATGGTGAAGTTTGCTGAGGAAATAATGCAAATAATTATATATCTATTGGTATAAAAGTGAATATTTATGTGGCCAACCTTTGTTTACAATTCAAAATCTCCTAGCTCCAACTAGGCAAAAATCCATGAACTTGTTGGGGGTGGGGAGAGTAAAATGTTTTCACTGTAGGGATATCCTCTTTGCTTTTCCATTGTTGAGACTTCCTCCTTAAGTTTTCTTCTATTTTTTTCTACCCTCTCCCCATCCTCTCATGTTCTCCTAACATATACACGTATACGTGCACACATGTGCACACACACATTTACACTTGTAGGAACACATTTACAACTGATAGGGAATTACCCAAGGCTTATGGTTAGAGTTATTTTATTTAATGCTGCAATTTGTTGTCCAAGTTGCTTTGAAATCTGGAGAAGGGGAGAAGAGAGGAAACCCCATAGTCAGGAAGGAGCGGTGCCCTGATGGAGGTAGGAAAGGCTCTGTTCCAGCTAACAGTTTGCAGAAGGGATGAGAGACACTTTTCTTTAAATGGGCCTCAGGAGAGAAAAACACATGTCTAGGAATACATCTCTGTTCATTTCTCATAGGTCAACAGGAAGGATGCCTTATTTTCCAAGTAATAATACGTTTCCTTCATTGAGATAAGTGACCTCTAGTTTTATTTCCTTGCAAACTAGATTATAACCCTCTAAAATGAAACACCTCACCCTATGTATTTTCATGGAATGGAGCAGACAGCTGTTGCATTTGCCTGTCCAGGATCCATTACCTGTTATTCTGATAACAGTCCACTGGGTTTCTGATGGCGGGGCTCACTCCATGCCTGCATCCAGGAGTAGGCCTTGGACTCAAGCTGTGTCAGACACTCTTACCCCAGGAAGTAAAACCTGAATAAAGTGCCAAAAAATGAAAATTGTTGCTTTTATCTCAGCCTCGGTGTATTGAAGAAAGGCCCATTTATTCCTGGCCTTGGATCCTCGAAGCTGTTCTTGCACGAAGACCTGGTTTTGTTGTTTTTACTTCTAGCTTATGAGCTGCTCCTTAATCTTTCAATTCCTTCCTTCCTTCCTGTCTTCCTTCCTCCTTCCCCCCTCCCTCCCTCTCTTTCTTTCTTTTTTCTTCCTTCCTTCCTTCCTTCCCTCCTTTCTTTCTTTCTCTTTCTTTGTTTCTTTGTTTCTTTCTTTCTTTCTTTCTCTCTTTCTTTCTTCCTTTCTTCCTTTCTTTTCTTTCTTCTTAAGTGTTCCAGTATGGGTTTTCCTAGCTTGCAGTCAAAGAACCTAGCAGGTACAGATAGAGGAAAGGAGGTCTGAAATGTCAAGAAGACCAAAATCTGGAGCCAGACCCAGTTATAATTGTACAGCAGGAAAAACGTGTTTTCCTAACTTCCCATTTCCTTTCCATTTTCACCTTGCTGTGAAGCCACAAATCCCTATCTTCACACCACCACTTCCACAACACTCAGTGCTATGGTGCCTTCTCCAGGTTCTTCCTAGCAACACTCATCTCTGAAAAGGCATGAAATCAGTCATAGTTTATTTGGTCAATACTTTTTGAACACCTATTATATGTCAGACACTGCTCCAGGTGCTTGGGATATATCAGCAAAATCTCTGCTGCGGTGGGAGCTTTCAATCTAGTGGTGGAAAACAGACAATCAAGTAAACAAATTAACAATATAATTGGGCAGAGTGATAAGTATTATGAAGGCTGACAGGATAGAGAATGACCGGGTGGTTTGGGAGGGCTTCTTTGAAGAGCACACATTTGAGCTAGGATGAAGATCAATTGTGGGAACCAGCCACATGAAAATTTGGTGTGTGGGGAGGGGGCAAAGCTGTCTGAGCAACTAAAACAGCAGGCGCAAAGGCCCTGAGGTGGGGACCAGCATGTTGTGTTACAGTGGTATATATGGAAGAAAGAGGTACAAAAGATCAGGGACACATACAGGGGCCAGATCCTGCTGGGGTTTGTAGATGATGGCAAAAAGTTTGTGTTTTATTCACATTGTCATGTAAAGCATCAGAGGGGGATGGCATGATATGACTTACTGATTTTTAAAAGAGAACCCGACTATAATATGGATAATCAATTGCAGAGCAGGGAAACCAGCTGGATGGCCATAGCCGTAGTCATTGCAAGAGATGACGGGACTTGGACGACAGTGGAGATGGAGGGAGGTGGGGAGGTACAAGCCTTATTTGGGCGTAGAGGCTGCAGGTGCCAGAAAAGGACAAGTGATGGTGCATTTGCGGAGACAAGGATAACAAAGGAGGCAGAGGAGTGGCAGGGAGTGGGAAGCAGGGCTGCCGTTTTGGTAGTGTTCAGTTTGAGACCCTCCATCAGAGCTACCTGAGCGGAACTGTCTGGAACCTAGTAAAGGAGTCAGAGCCGATATAAAGGTGAGTCATGAGGATATGGACGGTATTTCAGGCCACAGGACTAGAGGAAATATCCAAGGGAAAAAGAGTGAGAGAAGAGAAGAGAAGGGGTAGTTGACTATCACAAAATTGAGCTGTCATTCATATTTATGATTAATAAACTTCTCACGGTTCTTATTCAAGATCTTCTTCCAGATATTTGACCCTGATGAGCTTACCATCTAACACAGTGTTTTAAAACATTTGTTATTTTTTTAATGGCAAGATATTCCTCAAAAGAAATCTATGGCTAAATCTACATTTAGAATTGGGAGTGCTCTGGTTGTTGCTGGGTGGAGGTGGGGGGCTTATCCAAAGGCCCCCACTCACACTGTCCCCCCAAGCACTGCCCCCAACACTCACACTCCAAATGGTCTCTGAGGACCCACTATGGAGCTCTGGCTGCGGGGAAAACAGAGGGAGAAACCCCTTACCTCCTTCAAGTCTCTGGGCAAATGTCGCCTTTGCAGTAAGACTTACCCTTTACCACTCTATAGAAAAATTACAGGCCGTCCCCCACACCCTGAGTCATAATACCTTTAGCCTGTTCTTTGTTTAAAGTACATATCAAATGCTAACATGTTACAGGCTTTGCTCATTTTTTGTGTCTTATTTTATATTGTTTGTCTCTCCTTGCTTGAACATGGGTTCCAAAAGGGCAAAAGGGCAGCGTTTGTTTTGTTTTGTATTTTTTCTCCCCTGTACTCTGATGTCTCCTACACACTTACAAAGAGTGCCCGGCACACAACAGCACTAAATAAGTATTCCTGGACCAAATGAATCCATGAATGAACTTAGGTGGACACGGTATATTTTTTAATTCCTCAAAAATTTATTGAATATCTAGATAAAGATCCTGTGCTCAATAATACAGGAAAAATAAAGGCATTTCGAAAATGACATTTTAAAGAAGGCTGTCTGATCCTAGTCATCTGGGAAGACTCACTAGTATAATTTCTGATTCTGGAGAAAAAGTAGTATTTCCTTTCTCTTTTGAATTGTCACACTGCTAGATTGGATTGCTCATCTCAGTTACCGCCCCCCCCCCATCCTAGAATAGTATTCTGCGTCCACACCTCTCACCATATTACTCAGCAGTGCCTCCTTGGAGAGCAGGTGGGGTTTGCATCTCTGACTTTGGGCTTTGCCATGTGACTTGCTTTGGCCCCTGCAACGTGAGCAGCTGTGTTTTGAGCAGAAGCTTTCATTGTGCTCACATGGTCTGGCCTGTCCTGGGCTTTCACCATCTGCATGAGACGAGCAAGTCCCCGTCAGCCTCCAGTCCCAGAATGAGAGAAACGTAGAGCAAACCTGAACCCAGCCCACAGCCTGAAACTGAGCCTCCCGCCAATCCACGGACCCGTGAGCAAAAAGTTCATGTCTGTTGCCATAAGCCACTGAGATTTGGGGATTGTTTGTTACCCAGAACTAGGGCATGGAAAACCAGGGTAATAGAGTCACAAATAAACATAATGAACTTACAAATAGGGACTCTCCTCGCTGGAATTTAAAAATGGAAGGAAAATTCCACTTTCCATTAAAATCAGAATTAGAAAGCATTTTGTGGTTTTTCTAAAACTTCTTTGAAGGTGAGCACCCTGAAAAATGAAAAGGGAGGCGTATTTCCCAGGGGAAATATGATTTAAGGTGCTGCTCTAACAAACGCAAGAAGACCTTGCAGTAAAGAGAACAAGGGTGGAAACAGGTGAGTCCTAGCCAGGCTATGTCCTCTCCTTCCTTGAGTGAGCCTTGGGCCGTCTAGTAATCCCTGGGTATTCCTGCATCCAGAAAATGAGCACAACGAGAGGTGGAGGGTTGCTAAGGTAGCTTTCCCTTCTAACATTAGATGAACCACATTGTTATGTAGAAGCAGGAAAAAGTTATTATGCAGCAAGAGAAGTAAAGTACTAATGGATGGAAACAATTAAGCATTTTTTAAAGAAGCAAAGAAAATACTTCATGCAGTTGAATGATTCTGCCATTATTAATAGAATTTAAAAAGCAAACGGAGAGAAAAAGGGCAGTCTCAGACCAAACCACCTCAAAAGGACAAAACTCTTGCAGGTAAGGCTTGTGGATATTTTTCTCTGATAAGAAAATAAGTAGAGGGGCAGGTATCATTTTTGTTCATAAGCATAAGCTTTTTTTTTTTTAAGTAACAAGTGGCCGGCAAAGAAGACATCCAAATGGCCAAAGTACACATGAAAAAGTGCTCAACATCGCTCGGCATCAGGGAAATCCAAATCAAAACCTCAATGAGATACTACCTCACACCAGTCAGAATGGCTAAAATTAACAAGTCAGGAAACGACAGATGTTGGCGGGGATGCAGAGAAAGGAGAACCTTCCTACACTGTTGGTGGGAATGCAAGCTGGTGCAGCCACTCTGGAAAACAGTATGGAGGTTCCTCAAACAGTTGAAAATAGAGCGATCCTATGACCCAGCAATTGCACTACTTTGTATTTACCCCAAAAATACAAATGCAGTGATCCGAAGGGGCACATACATCCCAATGTTTATAGCAGCAATGTCCACAATAGCCAAATTATGGAAAGAACCTAGATGTCCATCAGCAGATGAATGGATAAAGATGTGGTACACACACACACACACACACACACACACACACACACACACACACACACACAATGGAATATTATGCAGCCGTCAAAAATGAAATCTTGCCATTTGCAATGACGTGGATGGAACTAGAGGGTATTATGCTAAGCGAAATAAGCCAATCAGAGAAAGACAAGTATCATATGATCTCCTCGATATGAGGAATTTGAGAAACAAGACCAGAGGATCATAGGGGAAGGGAGGGAAAAGTGAAACAAGACAAAACCAGAGAGGGGGAGACTAACCATAAGAGACTCTTAATCTCAGGAAACAAATTGAGGGTTGCTGGAGTGGAGGGGGGTGGGAGGGACGGGGTGGCTGGGTGATGGACATTGGGGAGGGTAGGTACTATGGTGAGCACTGTGAATTGTGTAAGACTGGTGAATCACAGACCTGTACCCCTGAAACAAATAATACATAATATGTTAATTTAAAAAAAATTTTTTAAAGTAACAAGGGACTAGAAAGTAAACATGTTGAATTTTGTTCTTGTCTGACTTTGAGATGGCAAATGCACAGGTCAAGTGTCGGGGTGCTTCTGAAGTAGGCTGCGCGATGTTCTTAGAACCACTTTCGTAGAACTGAACAACCAGCCTTGTCCAAAGCTTTCCCTCCAACTTCTGTCCAACACGCTGGGGGCAGAAGCAGAGCCGGAGAAGTGGTTACCCTTTGAAAGGCAAACTTGACGGGAGGAATTCCTTTTTAGCTGTCTTTTTCTCCCCCAACTCCTCTTCAAGAAGGATTATCTGTCTCAGTAAAATGTCTTGTCTTTTCCTGATCACTTTTTGCAGTCTGCCCTCACCCAGCAATCTGCTTTGTTCCATCGGGGAGCCCTGTCATCCCTCAAGGCAGGGAGAATCATCAATGGCATTTCACTTCAACAAATTAGCCACAGTGTTTATACTGCGAGTCCTGGGGGCTGCGCTTTCTTGCATCTCAAGAAATTCCCAGGATTCTAATGTTTTTGCAAGTGGGAGGATTTTGATTCAATGCATTTTACTTATTTAGCTTAGCATACATTATTGTATATGATCCTACTGAATGCTTTGAGCTGAACTCTTGGAAATATTCACACACACCACACACAGACACACACACACACACACACACACACACACACACACACACACTCATCCATTGATGCAAATAAAGAAACCAGTCTGGTGCAGGGGGAAAAAACTGATCTGTAAGTTAGGACACCCAGAGACTTACATTCTGGGTCTGTTTCAGGTAAGCCAATCACTCACGGTGTGACTTTAGGCAAATCACTTCTTCCCAAGATTCTCTTTCCTCCACTGTAGACTGAAGAATGAAGGGAATGGGCTAGATTATTCCTAATAGCTCCTCCAGATCTAACATGCCATCACTTTAGACTTCTAATTAGTAGCTAGGTAGAGATGAACTTTCTTAAGGCAAGATGGTAGGAAAGCAGCATGAATCATTTCAAGAGTCAGCTTTCACCTTGCATGGGAGACATCATACAGGGGGGCAGACTGAAAAGACAGCCCTCACAGAGCCACAAACAGCTACAAAAGAGGAGGCTATTAGAAGGCCTTTCCTATCGATGCCACCACTGTATTTTATTGTACTGGTCCTCATGCAGAACCCGAAGGATGTGGTCTCAGCATCTGAAGAGCTCACATTATGGGGCCAAGGGTAAAGGAACCACACAGAAAAACATCACAGTCAAGGGCAACCTCAGTAACTTCCTGAGGTTCCTTTTAGGCCCATGAGTTGATGCATAAGAAGAACAAACTTATTAATCAAAAAAATGTGGACCTGCTCAATGTCTAATTATACCTGTCACTTCTGTAGCCCACACCCCAGCCTGACATGGTTTCTCTCTCTCTGAAGTCACAAAGCCGTATTCGCAGACCAGTTCTTAGTTGATCTGTGTATTTTCTGTGTCACACGTCTCTTCCACGTGACAGTTCAAAATTGTCCAGAGAAACACTGAAACCTCTCTGTAGAACAACCCAGCAACCCAGACCACACAAACCCTCTCTCTCCTCTTCTCCTTCTGAGCCTCTTGTTAAATTCTCAGCCATCTCTCAAGGCCAAGCTTAAATCCTTCCTCCTCCAAGAAGCCTTTCTTGATCCCTTCCCCATCAGACTTAATCCCCCCATCTCTTAGACTCCCCAAGCACTTTGTATCTTTATTATTTTAGCACTTACTTACCTGAGTCTGTCTTATATTAAAGTTATTTTAGGCATCTGTCTTTCTTATGACATTTTGAGTTTCTCGAGGGCAAAAATAAGTCCTATTTTTCTTTCTATTGTCTATAGCACCCAAGAAAATGCTTTGCACATTGTAGGCATTTAAAATTGTTCCATGAAGTGTGAAGGTAGAACATGAGTGTGAAGCAGGAAGCATGTCTTATCCATTCTTTTATTTTCAAACACAAAATGTTTTTTTAGGTAGTGAATTCCTAAAATTGTTGGATCACTTGTAAATGCATAAAATAATGCAAAACCACTAAGGTAGAAAACCAATTAGCCTTGTAATTTGTTTGTATTGCACATTAAAATAAATTCAGTCTACTTAATCAATGTCAAGAATGAAATTTGCCAGTCATATTCATGTAGAAGTAAATGCTCCTTTCATTCACCCAATGAATTTATTTATAACGAGTCCCTATACACTTTAATTTGGAAGGAATGCATACTTCTAATGAAACACTCAGAGTATTTAATTCATCATTTACAACAAGCCATAAAAGACGTGAAAAGCCATCTTTCCACTTAAATGACTATTTCCTAGGATAACAAACTTTTCCACTCCTACTCAAGGCAACCTACGGTAATTTCTGTTACAGTATTTTATGTTTGTCAATTTCACCATCTCCTCATTCTTTTTCTCCCTTGTGTGTGTATGTGTTCGATCAATTAAACTAAATCAAAGGCTGGTAAAGTGATCTTGGTCTATCTCAGCCTCCCTCTGCTCCTCCCTCCACTTTACCTAATGTCATAACATCCTTCACATACACTTCTTAAACTTCTCCAAAGTATTCTCTTAAGTTTGAGCTTGAGAGACTTGTGGAAAATTTCAATATCTTGCTTAATCGCCATGTTTCACGCCTCTTTTCTATATTGGGTTCTGTGCAGTTCGCTAAAATCCAACTCTCAGTGACCGGTGTTCCTTGAGCAAAGTTAATCAAGAAAATGTACTCAGTGTCTACGATAATTACGCTTTGTCCCTCCCCACAACCGGGCTATTATAAAATGGTAAAGGTAGTGTGATTTAACCTAATGCTTCAACTACTACACATATAGAACAGTTCCATGGGAGGAGGGTCCCTTTTTGTTTACAACAAAAGACAGAGAAATATACTTCACATTTCTGACAATGACCATTAAATCAACAAATAGTTGTTTACTTTTTATTGAGCATCTGTTTTGAGATATGTGCTATCATGAAAGGGCTTATAATCTTGTTGGGGAGAGAGACTATTATCAAATTTTTCAATACATTGCAGTCAATGCTATAATAAAAGTACATTCTAGAGTTTCCCACAGGGAAACAGGGACAAAAGTTAAAATAATCTCTGGAATGTGAGCAAGAAACTGTGCAAGTTTTGTGGGCAATCCACGCAAAGATAAACCAGATCTCAAAGAGTTGAGAGCACAGTGGGAGAGTGAGGGCTCGAGCTCACAGAACAATGACTTAGTATAGAGCCGATTATGTATCAGAAGAAAGACACAGTCATGCTATAGACACTGCTTTCAGATGCAGAGATGAGAGCGGTCTTCAAGGATGAGACAGCCTTGGAGCTCCGCCTTGCAAGGAGAGTAGAATCAGGTGCATCTGGATGGGGTAGGAGAGAGAAAATGGGAATGTGAGGGTTGAGTGAGATAGCACATGACCTTGTTCTGCTCTGCACCTTTCTGAGCAGACACTAGATACTGTAATGTTGCCTTTTGCTTCTTAAAATGTTGCTTTGCATGACCTAACCAGTCCCCAGTCTCTCCTTGCTGACCTTCTCATCTGCTACAAATTGTGAGAAATTTTCAGTGGAATTAGAGCTTTCTTGTAGTCGTCCTCGATAGCCAGGGAATAAATGGGGAATGGCACCATCTGAATGATTAGCTCATTTTCTCCCACAAATTCACATCTCACATTGTTTATCATAATTAGACAGCAAATGTACCAGGAAGGAACTCTGTTTTACAAAAGAATCCCCCTATGTTCTTGACCGTCTGTTTAAAAGAGAGAAAGAAGGGAAGGAACCATAGCACAATAGTACAGAGCATGGACTTTAGCTGCTGGGCCAATGACAGTAGCCACTAGGCAGACATATGTGGTTACTTAACTATTTTTTTTAAGATTAATTAATTTACTTGAGAGAGAGGGGTGGGGAGGGGCAGAGGGAGAGAGAGAGAGAGACTCTCCAGCAGGCTCCCTGTTGAGCGCCGAGCTCGATGCCCCATCTCAATCCCAGGACCCTGAGATCATGACCTGAGCCAAAACCAAGAGTCAGATGCTTAACTGACTGAGCCACACAGGCACCCCCATATGTGGCTACTTATATTTAAATGAATTACAATGAAAAAAATTAAAAATTAAAATAAAAAAGTTCAGTTCCTCAGTCACAGAAGCCACATTTCAAGTGCTCAATAACCCCATGGGACCAGTGGCGATCCTGTTGGACAACGCAGATACAGAACACTTCTGACATGAGAGAAAATTCTGTTAGACGGTGTTATTCTGGACCCTTACTGCTTGGTGACCTTGGACAAATTACTCTATGCCTCAGTTCCCTTATCTGTAAATGGGATAATAAATAATGCCTATTTCAAAGGCGTCCTGGGCAGAATAAATGAGTTAGTATTTGTAAAGGGCTTGGAACAATGCATCGCATGCGGTAAGCCCTCCATGGGTACATATTAAACAATGAAAGCTCACATAATTTACATATCTGAAATATGGCAGTGAAGTCTAAGTGATATCCAAACGGAATACGAGAGGATGGGGTGGAGAATCCGTTCCCATTGTTTCCCACTAACTGAGGTTCTCTTCCCACCTCTTCTCCTGGCCTCTGTTCATGTTTATTTTGTTCATCTGGGAAGACCACCAAGCAGGAGCTGTTCTCTATTGCACAGTGAGTGCTTGATAAATATTTGTACTAGAAATAATAATGATGTATATGGAAAAGAATCGCTCCATCATCTTGGAATTGTAGTCACTGCCAAAACGTAGATGACTTCGAGCAACTCGGCTGTGCTCCACAGCAGATTAGGAGAGGAAGTGAAAAACTCAACTTGTTTGGGGATTTATGATGAGAAATAGTTCTGGTAACCAAAGTCTCTTGGATCCAACCCAGACTGGTAATCCCCACTTGGATATATATTTGGGTGTTTTATCATAAATACAAAAAGGGAAAAAAAATGAGTCCCTTTGCTTGAGATACTCAAACTGTGTGTTGTTGAATGGAATTCTCCCTCACTCCCCACCCCATGCAGATGATGGACAGACTATGAAGAGAGAAAGTGATGTCTTTAGGGTATGGACCCAAACTACAGACATAAGTCTCTCCTTCCTAGGAAATGTCTGTGCCTGTGCAAAATACAGTATGTGCCAATGACCGGTCTAACCCTCATGATCAAACAACAATCAGCCTTCTCTCATGCCATTCTCATACCAATTTGCCCTCCGTTCCACCTCTGACTATCCAAATTCTCTGCATGCCTCCAGGTCCTTGTAAAGTGTCCTTACCTCTGGAAGGCTTTTGCTGATCACCCCAGCTGGGCACACTCCTGTCCTCTTTTGAAATCTTCCTATCATTAACAAATTGCCGCCAGGGGCGCCTGGGTGGCTCAGTTGTTAAGCGTCTGCCTTTGGCTCAGGTCATGATCCCAGGGTCCTGGGGTCGAGCCCCGCATCGGGCTCCCTGCTCGGCGGGAAGCCTGCTTCTCCCTCTCCCACTCCCCCTGCTTGTGTTCCCTCTCTCGCTATGTCTCTGTCAAATAAACAAATAAAATCTTTAAAAAACAAACAAAACAAACAAAAAAACCAAATTGCTGCCATATATAATGTCTGTGTGCTTACATGTTTATTTCCCCTATTGATCTAATGTCCTTGTAGACTTTGCGACTAGCACTGCATTTTGAACATAGCAACTGTTGCTAGCTGTCTACTCTAATATTCTTTCTTTCCTTTTTATGTAGAAAGAGAGCACTGATTTTTAGCCAACTCTCTCTCTTTCTATTTTTAAAAATTTAATATAAATTGACTAGCTAACAATTTGCCAGATTCCTGACAGGTAGGTGTGGCTATTTGTCTAAGTGCCTGACCAATGAGATAGGAGCAGAAGTATAATATGGAACGTCCAGTATGTCTCTATGGAGGAAGCATGCCATCATTCTCCCTTTCCTCAGTCTCTGCTTCTTGGAACACAGATGTAATGGCTGGAGCTCTGGCAATCATATCAGACCATGGGATAGTAGTTAAGTGCTAAAGTGAGAGCCTTAGGTCTACCAAGTCTCTATGGTGTCAGCATTCTAGTCCAAGACTGCCAACTTGTATACCTATTTTACATGAGAAAAAAATATTATATCTTTCCTAAGTGACCATTTTATTGTTGTTTTTCTTGTTATATAAGGCTAAACCTAACCCTAAAGCATTCATGCAACAATTATTTTTATTAATTTATATATGATTATGTGATTATACTTACTTTCTGCCTGGTAGTGACTTATTTTAAAATTTATTTTTAATTACTATGCTATATTTTTAAAACAATTTTAAGTTCACAGCAAAATCGAGTGGAAAGTACAGAGTTTCCACATAACTATTCCCCCTGCTCCACCCCACCCCACACACATTCAGATTGCCCTGTCATCAACATCCCATACTTGGTTTTGCTACAGTCAACGAAGTGACATTAACACATCATTATCTACCAAAGTCCATAGTTATCATTATGGATTACTCTTTGGATGTCCATTGGTTACATTCTATGGGTTTTGACAAATGTATAATGACATGCATTGATCCTTATAGCATCATACATAATAGTTTCATTTCCTTAAAAATCCCCCGTGTTCCCCCAATTAATCTCTCCTTCCCCCCACCAAATCCCTGGCAACCACTGATCTTTTTACTCTGTCCATAACGTTGCTTATTTCAGAATGTCATATAGTTGGAATCATATAATATGTACGCTTTTCGGATAGGCTTCTTTCACTTAGTATTTTGCCTTTAAGTTTCCTCCATGTCTTTTTACGACTCGATAGCGCATTTCTTTTTCGCGTTGAATGATATTCCATTATATGGATAATAATACAGTTTGTTTATCCATTCACCCACTGAAGGACATCTTGGTTAGATCCAAGTTTTGGCAATTATAAATAAAGCTGCTATAAACATCCACGTGCAGGTTTTGTGTGGACTTAAGTTTTCAACTGCTTTGGGTAAATGGCAAGGAGCATGATTACTGGATGGTATAGTAAGAGAATGTATAGTTTTGTACGAAACCATCAAACTGTCTTCCAAAGTGGTTGGATTGTTTTGTATTTCCCCCAACAATGAATGAGAGAGTTCCTGGTATCTCACTGTTGCTTTCATTGATGTTGAGCATCTTTTTATTATTACTTTCAATAATCACTCCTTCCTGCAGCATTGTGAGGAAGGGTTGCATTGTTACCACCTCTACTTGGCCACAGAGGAAACAGAACAGAAAGGTTCCTGACTTGCAATCTTTCTAAGTAAGGTATGATAAGTTGTTGTTAAATTTCTCACCCATCCAGCTAATGGTGGCTCCACTGTTGAACTTCCAAGGATTGCTCCTTCTGTTTGATGGGAACCGAGAGGCTTTCTCAACACTTTGAGAGGTGGCTATGTCTGGCCATGTCTGTGTCATACAGAAGAAAGGTGACGTTTGGTAAATCCACACCTGAAATGAAAGAGCAATCACCGCACAACGCACTGCCGGGAGCATGTCAGGCTGGGCAGAACCATGCTTGTTTATTTTCAGGCAAAACTTTCTTTTTTTTTTTTTATCTGAAAAAACAAAAGCACAAAAACCTTTAGACAAAACAAAACAATCAACAGAGCTAAAACCACACAACACAAATCATACCAAGTCCCTCATATGTGAAGCACTTTTTAGAGTACCCAGCAGACCTTCATAGCATTGCAGATGTTTTCTGGCAGGCTTTTAATTCCCCTTACACAATTCAGATGTGACTGCTAAATTTTTGTCCTTTGGAAAACTGAATTTCCTGTGCATTACTTTCAGTACTGAACTTTGAATGCCTTGGTTGCTCCTCAGCTCTGATTTTGTCCTTCGAGCTCAGGATGGTATTACTATTAATCAAAAATCTGACAGATGGAAGAGAAAAATGTTGCATATCTTCAAATTAACTAAACTATAAAATATGGCACACATCATAATTCCCTGCTCATGTATAATGAAAATCAAACTCTTAAAGAAGAGAAATCAGGACAAGAATTTCTGAAATAAACAAATTTTTAAAATGGATATGTTCCCTAGAGCAGAATTTCTCCCAGGCCTTTGAGTTGTACTACCTTCAATAATGAGAGTTTTGGGTTTTTAGTTTAGGATATGAAGAGTGGAAGACAGGACAGTCTGGGAAATCACTTAGTAGGACTAGAGGGTGTGAAATTTGGGCAATGATGGTGTTGGGGAGAGGGGAAGTTTGGATCCCTCTGAAGATTAGCTAAATTTCTGCTTATTCAATAGAGCATGTCCTAACATTCCATACATACATTTTTGGCATCGTTCTGAGTCAATCAGCCAACTTCTTTTTATTGTTTTATCATAAGTAACATCAGAATTGACAAAATACAAAAGTAAAAGAAGTTGTCTGAAGTCAAGGTAAGAAACAAAGAAAAGGTAAAGAAACATTGAGCGAAATGTGGAGTAGAATCTTCCTTTTCTTTCTCATGT
The DNA here is from genome assembly GCF_003265705.2 of Callorhinus ursinus. Classification (NCBI taxonomy): domain Eukaryota; kingdom Metazoa; phylum Chordata; class Mammalia; order Carnivora; family Otariidae; genus Callorhinus; species Callorhinus ursinus. The sequence continues at coordinate 38,668,639 of NW_027397076.1, forward strand.
TGAATTGTAGCATCCATGATCGCTGCTTTCTCAGCAATGATGAGGATGAGAGTGTTCCTGGCCTTGGGCTCTGCCAACATGAGCCAATGGATTCTCACACCACAGTCAAGCAAGTCCTGGTTGTCTACTTTTTCTAGGAGGAATATGCCAATGTACATCTATGAATATCAGAGAATCAAGATGGCCAGAGGCCACAGGCCACGTGTTCTTCAGTGTTCTATGCTCTATTGAAATGCATGGCCACCTTTTCACTAATGATTTTAATTAGAAGGCTTTGGGCCACAATGGAATATCCACCTGAAAGTGGCTTCAACAGGAAACCAAGAGGTACATGGTCCCATGGTTTTAACAGAGGCTCAAGGACAACATCACAGCATCAAGATGTTTCTGCCCTGTCATCTTGTCAATCCTACGGTGGTGCCTTTAATCCTCAGGCTTGTCATTTCATGGTCACAGTTTTAAGCATCATATTCTTTCACGACTACATCAAAGAGAGGAAGTAGGGGTAGCAGGGGGAAAAAATCTCTCTGCCTGTATCTCTCTCTTTTTATCAAAAAGAAAAATATTTCCTAGAATCTCCCAAGCTAGAAATAGTTAGAACTGAGTCCTGTAGCCAATTGTAGGTGCAAGATAAGGCTGGCAAACTGGATACCTATCTAAAATTTCAAGTTTTTATTATGGGACATGGGCTCTGCCAGGAAAGAAGGGGTAGGAGGGTGGAGTTTTCTGCCAATGCCATACGTTCAGAAAGATTGCTGGGTATCAAGAGGAAAAATCCCGCCTGACACAAATGATATTTATGGTTTTTATTGGGATGCAGGATTGTCACACATCCAAATCATTCAGACTTCAGGAAAAAGTCAACAAAGTTTCTGTAATGAAAAGAGCCAATCATCCCTGACAGGATTGATTCTTCGCCCTAGTCTTAATAGAGAAAACCATGATGCCAAGAAATTGACTCATTATAAGCTGAAAGACTAACCTTTTGTACCATGAGGCTGGTTTTGCTATTCCTTTTGTTGCCTGTCTCCCATAGCTTTGTGTCTTAATTCTTCTGGTCCCAGATAAGATTCACTCTATAAAACTTAGCTCTCATTGATTCCCTGGAGCCCAAATGTTTTTCACTGAACCACTGAAGTTGAATATTTTCACAAAATTTCCCAGAGAGAGATGGAGGGTGAGAACCCATCCAGCCCAATAAAATCTGCCATCTCCTCCTCCAGGGCCTTCAATCATCACCCAAGCTCGGAATACCGCAGCTCAAAAACACATCTTATTTTTCTGCTTAAGATGAAAGGAGTATTTTGAAACACCCAGCACTTCAAGATTGGGCTCATCCTTGCTCAAGAGTCTCAGCTAATTAAGATGATCTTACCTTACCTTGCACAAACTCCCCAGTTCATTTTATTTGCTTGAACAAAGTGTTGGTTGGGAATTCTAAATTCTTCGCATGCTAGGAATAAAAATATTCTTAGTTCTCATAAAATGACCTTCCCTTAATAAAAGAACAAAAAGATCACCCACTAAACAAAATACGTAGTCTGGGTTCAACTTGAAGATTTGAAAATATTTGTGTTATCTTGGTTTTCAATAGGAGTTGCCCTGTGGGATCAAATCGCTATTTGTCAGGGCTAATATCCCCACCTCCTGTTTAGCCAGAATCAGATGTACCAGAGAAAAGGAAAAGGAAAATAAAGAGGGAAAGTCAAGCCTATTGCACCTGGCGCATTGTGTAATATCCCACGCTGGATTGCGAGGTGGGAATTCCTTCTTGCCCCTCCCTCCACATGTGATCAATTTACATCCTGGAACATGAGACTTCATTTCCTTGTATCTTTTTTTGTTCTAGCTCACACAGCTTTAAATGTTAGTCACGCTCATAAAATTATCTAATCCTTCCTCAATCCTACTCTCCCCTGCCTCGGCAGCCCCCCACCATAGTAAATGCCACAGGTTGACTATGCTGGTTGTGTTAAATAGAAGTTGGTTGCTTTACATCTCTTTTTCTCCTGCTTACTTATATTTTCTTTTTTTCCAGTAGCAAAGATGTGCCCTGCTCTTATTTGGAATAAGCTAAAAAAAAATAATAATAAATGCAAATTTTTAAATCCCCTGGAAGTCCCCTTTGATCTTGGTTAAATGGGCTCATTTGAGAATTTTGCTGTCCCCAACACTAGCTGAGAAATATACTCTGAAAGGAAGTGAACAAACTGAAGTAGAAGTGGGGGGCAATGGAGGACTGAGAAAGTTATCCAGAACAATCTTTCTCAAAGTATATTCCAGCACCCACTATTCCTGATGACTTACCGTGAGAGAGTTCCATAGTCAGATGTAAGGGACAAGTTCATGCCACATCCATAAGAGCTTCCAACTCGTAAGTTAAAGGCTCTGAGAACTTGGCAGTAAGTAGAAAACTGCTGGTCACATTTGTTTAATCCAGTGTTTCCCAAACTCAGTTGTCCTTGGAATTCTATTTTTGGGAGTCATATTTTAACTTCTTGTAGAACCATGCTTCAGAAATACCGCCTAAACAAGTTAGTCAAGACATTTTCTTTTGTATAAGTAATCCAATCACTAGTCTCTGTTCTGAACTTTGTAGTTCGAGAGGCAGAGGGTCGGCAGGCAATAGGAGAAGAGCACAGTATTAGGAGTCAGAAAATCTTGGTTTAAGCTTAGTTCAAAAGATAAAGTTCAGTTTCTTAAATCGTGGCGCAATAATAGATATATTACTACTCATCAAGATTTATAGCAGATTGGGTAAAACAAGGAAGCAAATGGTCTTTGGGAAAAGTAAAGCATTATTATAAATTACCTTTTGTTTGACACGTAGAATATGTTATCTTGAATTCCTTACTATTTACAAATTTTATGTTATTAGGGTAGTTATTGCAGGAACAAACAATCCTCAAATCTCAATGCCTTTATATGATAGAAGTCTTAGTTTTATAACACTGTTCATTTCAGAGGTTTCTGTTTAGGTAATTTTCTGGGGTGGATCTTCTCAGAGACCCAGGCTCTTTCCATCTTGTGACTCTTCCAGATTGTGGAAGCCACGTTGTGGCTTCAAGGTCACGCTGGCACCATGCAGCCAGCAGGGAGACAGGAGATCATGGAGGGACATGCCAGATGACTAAGGCCCTGGAAGTGGCATACACCACTTGTCCTTCCATTCTACTGGTCAGAACTAGTCACACAACCCTCCTCAATGCAAGGGGCCTTGGAAAAGTGACATTTCTCTGCCCCGGGAGGAAATGACATAGCTGCATAAACACATAGCATTGTCTCAGGCCCAAGGCCTGCTTCCCAACTGGTCAGTAAGCCCCTCCATTTCTAACATTTGAGCCCTAGCTCCCAATAAATGTTAATGCTAATAATGAACCAATTTAAGCAAGTTTGTTTTTCTCCCTGCATTACTTACAATGACCTCAATCAGTTTAGCATTTGGGACAAAGGTCTTCCAAGTCACTATGCACAATTATAGAGAGAACATAGGGGAAATACGCTGGTGGAAATCCCTCTGATGAGGGAGAGAGGACCTAATAAACATATCTAAACGCTGACTAGAGACCCTGTCAACTATTCAAAGCCAACGACAGCTGTGCAGAGGAAATAGAAATCTCTAGAGTGAGAAAGGCAGTAAAGGAGGGGGATAAGCCGGATGTCTGAATTAATTAGAGCCAGAAGGAGATCATCAGAGAAGACTAAACTTTATACAGCATTTTTCAATAGCATATAATTTTCCTAACTATAAAAGGGACATGATTTAGAAATCATGAGAAAAGTACAAAATATTTTATAAAATCATCTATAATCCCAATACCTATGCTCACTCCATACACATTATCTCTGTGGAAATGATTATAATTTACTTTTTGGTATAGGTTTTTCCCACATTTTTTCTTTTTCTAAGATTTATTTATTTATTTGAGAGAGAGAGAGAGAGCATGTGCACGCAAGCTGGGGGAGGGGCAGGGGGAGAGAGAATCTCAAGCAGACTCCCTGCTGAGCACGCAGCCCAATGCCACTGCGGGGCTCTATCCCATGACCCTGACATCATGACTTGAGACAAAATCAAGAGTTGGAGGCTTAACCAATTGAGCCACCCAGGTGCCCCTTCCCATGTTTTCTTTTTTAAGTAACATATCTGCCTACTCCCCCCTCCCTCCCACCACAGCCAACATCACACTCTACAGATTCTGTTGTTCATTTTTCAAAAACTCTGAACAGTTCCCAATATTCAGAGCATGGCTTTTAATTGGCTGCATACTCAACTACGGTTGGGCATAAATTGCTTCTCACTTTTCTTTCTTGTAGAGAATGGTGTGATGAACATCTCCTTGTACCCATATCTGATTCTTTTGTGCTCCAAAAGAATTGTAATAACGGGGACTAACATTTGTTGAAGTTTACGATTGTTTACCCTGAATTAAGTTCCTTAGATGCAAGATCTCATTCAGTCCTCAGAACAGCTGGGATGCTGGTACTATTAGTATCGTACTCGTTTTGCAGGTGAGGAAACAGTGACATAGGTTCAATAGCTCGTCCCACATGGCACAGCCAGCACAGGGCAGAACATGGACTGGCTGACTTCTGAGTCTGAGCCCAATCCACGGTGAGAATACTCTGCCCCAGGAGTCCACTTGAATTCTCACCAGTAGATTAACCTCCGTGGAAAGTTGACAGAGTAATGGGTATGGCTTGAGAAGAGGCGCATATAATCAGGAGGAATAGTTTATGTGATGGCTTAGAGAAGAGAGAGGGTGAAGTTTTATGAGGGATAATAACTTTTGCCAGGTTGAAGTAAAAAAAATATGAGCTAGTATGTCCAGGGAGGAAAATTCGTTTCAAAGGAGGGTCTCCAAGCCAAAGTTCAGGAGTGTTTAAAAATTATTTAAAGAGACAATGGGAGTGCCTGTCCAGTCATACAAAGGGGAAGAATGTCAAAACAATACTTGATAAAGATGTACTCTGTTTCATTCTTTGATTTAGGAAACTGGCTTTGGCTTGTGGAACGAGATAAGATCCAAGTTTCAGAGGTCTTTTTGGAGACCTTTTGTCATAATTTTCTTCCAGTCTGACATGTTCTCTGTGGGAATGCAACTTTCTTCACAGTAGCTGTAGAATTCGAAGGAAGCCTGAAAGGCATGACCTTGGAGGTCTCTTCCATTTCCAGTCTCCGTATACAGCCACTTCTCTGAATGCATTCCAAATCCCAGATGGAATCGGGGCAGGAGCCATTGTTGACAAGAGACAAGAATGTTGACCGGAGAGATGTCAGGGCAGAGGATCGCATGACGGTTGTGAGCACAAGCTCTGTCCTCACACTGCCTGGGGGCACATATTGACCCCCCCACTTACTAGCCATATGGTTTTGTGTCTAATTATTTATCTTCTCTGTGCCTCAGTTTTCTCAACTGTGAAATGGAGTGATAATCTACTTCATAGAGCCATTGTGAAGATTAAATGAGTAAGAACAAGTAGTAAATGTTAGCTCTTATTATCTCCACAAAGTAAAGCATGATCACACGATAATTTCTGTAGCTGGTCCTCTCTCCCCAGCTCTTGGGACACTAGGTCTCAGTAGATGTGTAGGGATTCAAACTGGGAGTCCAGTTCTTCCCAAGTCAGGTAGCTCTTGCTCCTGAGGAACAAACGCCTCTTACTGAATACCCTAAACATCAGTGCATACGATCACAGGGGGCTACCTCTAACGCTTTCCTTTTCCTTACTGAACTTTCTGGACAGTTCCAGGGAGGCCCAAGGCCAGCCCTGGCTCTTTATGAACAACACAGACCAGTGTCCCTTCCCTTCCCTCCTTCCTCATCATTCACTGCTTAGGTACTCTCTGTTCACACACACATGCACAGAATTTAACTTCTCTGCCCATTTCCTTCTCTTTCATTTCTTGTCCTGTTACCATGGTGGTGGCAGCAGTTGAAGTGGGGCCCAGGGCCTTCTCTCTGTTTCCCCCTTTAATTATAAGTGATCGGATGGAATTAGACAACTAGAGACCGGGAATCATCTCTGTTTAGAATCTTAAAAGTACCCCCCCCAAAGCCTTCTACAGAAATTACTCAAAAGTATCCATCGGCCATTGCAAAAACTTAGAATAGAAATTGGTCTTTCTAGAAGTTAGCATTTAAAATAATGTACAAATTGATCAATTACTTTTGAACCAATTAATAAAGAATATTAAACTTCAAATGATAATTTTAAAGTGCACAATAGTCTGCTACACTATGGGTTAAATAGAGCTTTAAGGGTAGTCTGGGAACCAAGTCCTATGGGTGACATTGTTTCTATGGGAAAATGCACTCTGAATTCCAGACAACCCATTTACCCACTAACTTTTGGGAAAGGACCCTTTAGTAAGTTGGAGACTGACTAAAAATACCAAATATTTTAATGTATTTTTTATCAATGTATTAAAAACACATTTTTAGGGTTTATCTTAATAGGTTGAAACAAATTCTAGACTCTTCCATGAGCTGCTTTCCTGACCTCTGAGGCACAATTAAAAGTAGGTTTGTGGATTTTCTGCAAAGAAAGGGCCTGGCTATTTTAATTAGCTTAATGTATGTAAAATCAATTATTTTGAGACAGTAGACAAACAAAATCATTCATATTGTTGGCAGGTTCGCACAAATGATTTCACAAGGGTAAATCATTTTCAGGTTACATAGGACAGATGCATGCAGTCTATGTGAGAATGTTTGGAAATATTTTGGACTCTTTTTCAAAGGCACACACTACATGGGCAATCAACTGGGATCTGTTTCTTTTTTTTTTTTTTTAAGATTTTATTTATTTGACAGAGAGAGACAGTGAGAGAGGGAACACAAGCAGGGGGAGTGGGAGAGGGAGAAGCAGGCTTCCCGCGGAGCAGGGAGCCCGATGCGGGGCTCGATCCCAGGACCCTGGGATCATGACCTGAGCCGAAGGCAGATGCTTAATGACTGAGCCACCCAGCCTCCCCTGGGGTCTGTTTCTTTAGTTATTTCTTTATTACCCACAATAATGTTAGATTCCTCTTCATGGCGGTATGCAACATTTTTGTGCTATCAAGTTGTCTTTCTTTTGACCATTTTGTAAAGGATACAATATTTTTCCCTCACCATCAGAAGTTAGCTTCCCTGTGAGGTTTTACACAGGAGACTGAGTTGAGGAAATGCATTTATAGTGCACAGTCTGTTTGAGACTTATTTTTAACAGAAACCAAAAACTGCAGCTCGTACCTAGAAAGAAAGGGCCCAGAACTGGCTGGAAGACCTGAGTTTTGGCCCTGACTCTTGAACTGAGTGGCTTTGAGCAAGTCACTCGCCTCAGAGCCTCAGAGCCTTTATCTGCACAACAAGGGCTTTGGCATCTGTGACTTGAAGTTCCTTTCCAGATTTATGTTTTGTTTCTTGGGTAGGTAATAATATAAGGATTTGGGAGATGTATTCTTCCAAACTTTTGTCTTTCCACTCACATCACTTCGGTGGGGAGCAGACAGAGACTGCCAATAACTTTTTCTCAGCTCACATTAACTTTAAAATGTGTTTTAACAAATAAGCACGTTAGGTGTTCGTGAGTAACAATCAATATTCTCCAAACTTTGATTTCTTTCTTTCTTTCTTTTTCTTTTTCTTTCTTTCTTTCTTTTTCTTTCTTTCTTTTTCTTCCTTCTTTCCTACCCTTCCTTCCTCCCTCCCCCTTCTTTCCTTCCTTCCTTCTTCCTTCCTTCCTTCTTTTATTTCCTTCCTTCCCCGCTTCCCTCCTTCCTTCCTTTGCCTTTAAGAGGCAGACCAGTGGCTTTGGCTTGGGATCAGCTCTGCAGGTCAGGATCTAACAAAGGGAAATCCCCTATGTGCTGGAACCTTGCAACTCCAGAGATGGGCCGTTTATGAAAGCTGAAGTACCGCTGGGGTGAGCCAAGAAGCCACTTGTGATTCCTGCCAGTTGTCCCCAGTCCAGACCATTCAGAGGGAAGGGCTCTGCCGGTCTCCCGCCTCCAGCTGTCCAAACCCAGGAGGGCGGCACCTGCTGGGGAAAGCCAAGATACCCGTAGAAATGGCTGCCAGGAGGTCACACTTTCTCTTTTGCATTGGCATAATTGCCCTTTTCTTAATTTTTACTACTCTTTCCCTAGACTTTGAAGATCTGGCTATTGAGAAGATTACTTTCAGACATTTAATTTCCCCCACGTTAATGTTTGTTAACTTTTAAAACCCAGGGTAAGGGGTGCCTAGGTGGCTCAGTTGGTTAAACATGTGCCTTCTGCTCAGGTCATGATCCCCTGGGATAGAGCACTGAGCCAGGCTCCCTGCTCAGGGGGGAGTCTGCTTCTCCCTCTCCTTCTGCCCCTCCCCCCACTTTGTGTGCTCTCTCTCAATCTCTCTGTCTCTCAAATAAATAAATAAAATCTTTAAAAAAAAATAAAACCCAGGATAAATGGGAGGCAGATAGTGAGGGATGGGGAATGGGGTAGGGGGGGAGGTTTGGGAGGGGAACCTGGAGGGTGGTGGCGGGGGAAGATCAGGGTAGGCTGCAGTGGGAAGGGAAAGGGTGGCGATAAAGGATTGAATAGATAAACGACCAAATGAAAGAACTGCGCAAGGCAGCAGGCAAATGAGCAACAAGACAAAACATTTCTTGAATGCCTACAACTTGCTAGGTGTTAGGTTAGGCACCAGGCATCCAGTAGGGACCAATGCAGTCACATCCCAGCCCCATGGAACTTACAGTCCACAGAGGGAAGATATTAAACAAATAATTAAATTTGTTAATAATTAGTAATTAAATTAAATGCTTTAAGAGTTGCAATTGTGATACAACTGCAATGAAGAAAGACAAGGCACAGCAACCTAATCCAGGAGGCGAGGAGGGTGGTGTTCAAGGGAAGTTGAGTATTTTTATACCATTTTTCAAATAGAAATCTGAAAGTAAACTGCATTGCAATATGATGTATGTTTTTTTTCCAAATGAAACCCAAGCACACATCCTGCTCTGCCCCACCCTACACCCCCACACGGGAAGCTCCCACCCTCATCTCAGAATCAGCCTGGGTGTTCTGTGGTTCCACTACATTCTGAGAGCTCCCCTGCCATGCTCCTTCCCCCACCCCCACAGGTTCCTTGGGGGGCGCCACCTAGAGTTTGATGAACGCATAGCCAAAATCTAGGATATGTGTTATTTTTTTTTAAATCGAAAGAATAAATAAGTAATCCATTAAAAAACAAATAAAAGAATTGAGTGAGCAAAGCGGCAAGCAAATACACAAACAAGACAAAAACTTCCATTCACTGTCCTTGGCATCCAGAGTGAATTAAAAAGACTCCAAGTTTTCTAGGAAGAGAATGGCTTTCTCTCCGTGCTTTCCAAGATTTGTTTTGTGAAGCTGCCAAGGAGAATTATAGACAATGAATTGGAAGTAACAAGTCTCATGGTGACATCCAAAGTGTTTTAAATCCAAACCTCAGAGCTAGAAAGTTCCAAGAAGATGCCTACAGTTAAGTCAAATTTGTCTTGTTTTTACTAATAACTGCCTGATAATTTATTGAACAGTCTGTGTTGCAGAAATACCTGTGGCATTAAAGGCAGATCCGAAGGGTGTGATTTATGGGGTGGGCTAATATTACAGCTCTTAAGGAAATGAAAAAAAAAAAAAGCACGAGATTTGTCATTTTTAAATCACCTTAAGGCAAGACATCTAGCTCTGTGTTACCACATTCCAAATAGCCTGATAAGAACAACCAAACATATTTCAAAAGTGTTATCAACATACATAAAGATAAAGATGGAACTTATCTTCCCTCCTTGTGCTAGATGTATCCTTTCTCTCCGGAAAATTGCCCCAAAGAAAAAAAATTCAGATAAGGAAAACTCACATTCATTCCCTCCATCCACTCATTTTATTTAAACATTTGCTGAGCACCTGCAGTGGTAATGTGGAGATGAAGGAAGATTCTGCCCCAGGGTGCTTATCGGCTAGTCCAATTAGGCTGACAGGTGATGCCAAGAAAGCAGATATGATAAGAGTGGGCTATTTCTAACTACTATCTAGAAATGAGAAGCATGGGGTGTTGAGGACTGCTGAGGGGCTCCTGTCCAGTTTGGAGAGGACAGAGAAGGCTTCTCCTAGGTTAGAGCGCTATGTCTTCACTTACCAACTTCTTGGAAGGCTAAGTTGAACACAAACATATTTACAAACCCAGAGAGATGAAGGTGCCACTTTCACTGAAAAGTTTTCCACCTGAGATATAGAGTCAAGAGAGAAAAACATAATGGAAATGAATATGCCTAGGATATAATTTCCAGGAGTATAAAGACCATTTTGATCTTCATTCTCATCTTTTCACTCCCATAGAGCTCTATCACTTTCATAATGCCTCGCGCATAATAGGCATTCAATAAGAATTTGTCAAAAGCTGGTTAGATGCAGAAAATCCTGTTACACATAGTAAAAAGTCAGTTAAGTGTCTGTTTCGGTGATCGACAGTTTAGTGCAAGTTGCTTTCTTAAAAACCTTCATTGGCTTTCCATTTTCTACTTCACCAAATTTCAATGCTCCTTCCTATTTTTTTTTTTGCTCCTATTTTTAAAAATAATTTGCTCACTTCAATTAAATTTTTTCCTGTGTCTCCAAGTTTTTTCCTCCTACTCTTCAGGATGCACTGCCTTTGCCATTCACACTGGTTTGTTTACAGCCCCACCAACGTCTTGTGCATTCCCACTTGCAAACATTCACTGTTTTGGTTTCCCTCCTCTGGATTCACTCTTCTCTCCTCTTCCCCTCCAATCCACTTCTTCCTCAGATGTATGGAAATTCTTACCATTCCTCAAGAAGCATTTTGAATTTAACTTGCTTTGCCATTCTCTCTCTCTTACTGTGTGTGTTGATTTCAGACCTGTATAAACTCAATGTCTATGTCACATTAATGAATCTTAATTACATAGCCCCTTACATCTTCCACTTTTATGGGTGTTAGTCTTACCTTCCCCAATAGACTCTAAGCTCTTAACAGTTATGCTTTCTGCCTTCTTCTTCATTTATCGAAAACAGCCACATGGCTGGCACAGAGATTCTAAATAAAGCAGTGGTGGAAGAAAAGAATGCATTGAAAACTGGGTCCAAATCATGGAAAATCTTCAATTCCTGGTTAAAAGACTGACTTTAACCTTTAGGCAGAAATAAGAGCATGTTCTACCATGTCAAACAGTCAAAGAAAAGGCAAACTTTTCTGAAAAGCTTCCTCTTCTCCATAGACTTCACCATTATTTGCCAAGTAGTTACCAATTGTTCATTTTGAAGAAAAATCATGGGGAGGAAAAAATTTAGGAAATACCTTCTCTGGTTTTCAGCATCTTGATTTCCACGTTCCATAGAGTTTTCTGAAAACCATTATGTGTGTTAGGTGAGTGGTCAACTAAATATCCTGCACTTAATTCCTCCTGTTTCTGTTATTGGAGGAGATTGAGTCTGGTGGTCTCTATGAGGTTTCAAATGAGCTGTGTTCCAACCAAGGTTTGGACAGTACAGAAATGGCTGACGATAACTACTCTTGACTGAAACTGGGCAAAGCAACTATACAGAGGCATCTGGAAGAAATGATAAAAAGAATAAAAATTAAAATTGAGTATCGCACTTACAGAATCTTTTGTTTAATGAATGTTCTCTCAAGAGGCAAAAAGTTCATTAAGAACTTAATTTAAGGGGCACCTGGGTGGCTCAGTCGGTTAAGCGGCTGCCTTCGGCTCAGGTCGTGATCCCAGGGTCCTGGGATCGAGCCCTGCATCGGGCTCCCTGCTCTCCCTCTCCCTTCTTGGGCTCTCTCTCTCTATCTGTCAAATAAATAAATAAATAAAATCTTTAAAAAAAAAAAAGAACTTAATTTAAAAGAAATTTTAGAAACTTCAGAGGTAAGTGCTCCTATAAAACTCATCTTCTGTATGGAGCAATGCAATAAACCACGAGTTGCATCTTTAGACCCAGAGAATTTAAACAAGCAAAAACTAAAGGAATGTATTTAGCAATTACCCGGTTTTTGCATTCAAACATTTAGGCAATGTTTCATTTGCCTAATGAAACAGCAGTATTTCATTTTTCCTCTGAAATGTGGGATTTCTTTGCCTGAACTAGCTTAATAACTATGTCAGGAAGTAGTCGATCCACATTATTCATGGATTCTGTAATTACAAATTTGCCTACTCACTATAATTTACTTGTCACCCTACAACCAATACTCATAGCACTCTTGCAATCATTCACCAACATGGACAGAATGGTGAAAATTTTGAGATGCCCAATGCACCATTCCTAGCTAAGGCTGAACAAGATGATGCCCTGCTCTTTTGCTTCAGCTTCTATGCAGTAGAAAATGTCCTTTTTGTGGTCAATTTTTGCATTTTTTATGCTTTTTGTTGGCTTTTTGCTTTTTAAAATGGCCTTCCCCAAGTGTAGTGCTATCTAGTGTTCCTAAGTGCAAGAAGGCCATGAAGTGCCTTACAAAGAAAATACAGGTAAGTTTAATTCAGGCAGAAGTTATAGTGCTTTTGGCCATGAGTTCAGTGTTAATGAACCAATAGCATATATTAATTAAGGCATCTTTAAACAGAAACACATATAAGACAAGATTATATATTGATTGGTTGACAAAAAATGTTGTGATCAGAGACTTGCAGGAATCTAACCATACATTTCTTCTAGGAGTAATGATTCAGTATTCACTAATTCAGTGTTTATGGTGACTTTATATAGCACATTACTATGGCAAATAACAAGAACTAACTGCATATGGATTAAAAATCTCCATAATTCTTGATTCCCCATCAAGACTAAACATTTGATGAACTATTAGACCACACAAAGTGTGTGTTTGAACCTCAGCTTTGATGTCAGATATCCATTGGGGTTAAAAGTCTGATTGTCTACCCATTAACTGAGTGACTTTACACAGATCACTTTACCTTTCTAAGGCTACATTTCAAGGTTGCTGCATGAATTTAATGGAACAATGTGCACAGAGCCTACCACAGTTTGCATATGATAATTTTTTTGATATATTGTCACTATCAATTTCTCCACTTTATCTCCCAAGTAGCATATGATAATTTTTCTTTGATATATTGTCACTATCAATTTCTCCACTTTATCTCGCAAGTAGCACAAACTCCATTTTAATGGCTCATGAAAGTATAAGGATGAAAATGACTGCTGACAATATGCTTCACTCAGCTGAGGGGCTCACAGAGTCCCATTTACATAGAATTGCTTGTTAAGAGCCAGACAGGAAGCTGGGAAACCAACTTACAAATGATCTGCTTTTAGTTTAAACCTATTCCCAGGCAATTTTCTGTAAAAAATGTGGCCCTATAGTTATCACTTATCACGTACCAGGCACCGGTCTAAGCTCTACAACCAACTTGCCCCTGCGCTCTCTTCTCAACTGGGAAACGTTAGTCTTGGGCTCCAAGGAAAACTACCTGGTCATGCCCTTGAAGATCAGGAGGCACTCCTCTGTGACATCTTGTCTCTCAGACGGCCTCTGGCATGGCTACGGACAGTCATGCACAGATGTGTCCAAGTCCATTTCTGGGTGGAGGGCTGCAAAGGGACTTCAGATTCTGCTGAAGAAGAGGTGAACATCCTTACCGTGTTTTGGCCTGGAAGGGAAGCATTTAAAAATTAATCATACCTTTTTTTAATGTTTTTTTTAAATTTTATTTTATTATGTTATGTTAGTCACCATACAATACATCATTAGTTTTTGATGTAGTGTTCCATGATTCATTGTTTTCGTATAGCACCCAGTGCTCCATGCAGTATGTGCCCTTCTTAATACCCATCACCGGGCTAACCCATCCTCCCCACCCCCCTCCCCTCTAGAACCCTCAGTTTGTTTCTCAGAGTCCATCGTCTCTCATGGTTCGTCTCCCCCTCCGATTCCCCCCCTTCATTTTTCCCTTCCTTCTCCTAATGTCCTCCATGCTATTCCTCATGTTCCACAAATAAGGGAAACCACATGATAATTGACTTTCTCTGCTTGACTTATTTCACTTAGTGTAATCTCCTCCAGTCCCATCCATGTTGATGTAAAAGTTGGGTATTCACCCTTTCTGATGGCTGAGTAATATTCCATTGTGTGTATGGACCACACTTCTTTATCCATTCATCTGTTGAAGGGCATCTTGGCCCTTTCCACAGTTTGGCTATTGCAGACATTGCTGCTATGAACATTGGGGTGCATATGGCCCTTCTTTTCACTACATCTGTGTCTTTGGCTAAATACCCAGGAGTGCAATTCCTGAGTCATAGGATAGCTCTATTTTTAATTTTTTGAGGCACCTCCATGCTGTTTTCCAAAGTGGCTGTACCAACTTGCATTCCCACCAACAGTGTAAGAGGGTTCCCCTTTCTCCACAACCTCTCCAACATTTGGTGTTTCTTGCTTTGTCAATTTTTACCATTCTCACTGGTGTAAGGTGGTATCTCAATGTGGTTTTTGATTTGAATTTCCCTGATGGCTAATGATGATGAACATTTTTTCATGTATCTGTTAGCCATTTGTATGTCTTCTTCAGAGAAGTGTCTTTCCATATCTTCTGCCCATTTTTTGACTTGATTATTTGTTTTTTGGGTGTTACGTTTGGGAAGTTCTTTATAGATCTTGGATACCAGCCCTTTATCTGTAGTGTCATTTGCAAATATCTTCTCCCATTCTGTGGGCTGCCTCTTTGTTTTGTTGACTGTTTCCTTTCCTGTGCAGAAGCTTTTTATCTTGATGAAGTCCCAAAAGTTCATTTTCGCTTTTGTTTTACCAGCCTTTGGAGATGTATCATATCTTTTTCACTGAGAAAATTAGCCTCCAATTCGCATTTCTCCTTTACCTCCCTATTCGAAAAGAATGGATGACTCCTTCCTGGCCTTGAGCTCTATTTCCAAAGTGTCTCTTCTCTCATCTTACCTCCCTAGCCAGTCGTTGCCAGGAGCAGGAAGGAAAACTCATCCCACCTTACTTGCTTTTCAGGAAGTTGCCATATCCCCATTTTTAAAAACCTTGCTTTCTTCTCCTTTACCTGGTACAATGAAGTCTCATCTCTTATTTGAAGGGAAAATAGTGAGATTAAGTAGACCCTGAAAATAAGGAAAAATAGCACTTACAATCTCAGAAACTCTACTGATTGAGCACTGCTGGGGATATTAATCATGAGGGCTTTTTCCAAAGAACATCAGAGCACATCTGGAAATTAAATAAAAATTATAGGAGGGTTCAAATCAACTGACGTTTTCCAGAGCATTCCTCAAGACAATTAAGAAGATGTTGCCCATGGAAGGACAGAGAAACCTTGATCCTGTTCTGCCTAAACAAGCCTTAAAAAAAAAAAAAAAGGATCAAAATTCACCTCAAATAGTTTGGTTTTTATTAACTGCCCTCTCTGGAGCGGATCCACATATATGACTGAAATCTGCCTTCCTTGTATTTGTTTCATTTGATTTGTTTTTATCCAAACCGAATGGATGGGTGCCTATTTCTGAGTGGAATAGACACTACATAATTCTGACAGCCCAAGTTACTGGGAGACCTAAGAAAGGAGGCTCTTTGCTGGGGAAACAAGGATGTAGAGACCATATCTCTCTTGAGAAATACTCTGATTCGGTGACTCTCACCAAAGAGCCAAGGTCAAAATTAACTCTGGATTAGGCTCTCCTAAGACAAGAGGGAGGCATTCACTTGGAGAAGATCTTCTTTGTTAGCAAGATGGCTGTTAGAGGGTACAGAGGAAGAGAAAGGAAGTGACTTCAACATTTTCCTTATCTGTGAGAAGCAATGATTACTCCCTGTGGTTTGGTACAGCCGGCTTGTCAAGGAATCATGGAGTTGGGCCAAATGGAGGCAAGAGTAGAGTAAGAGCCAAGTTTGGTCTTTGCAGCCCCCGACCCTCTCTTCCCCTTCCTTGCTGTCTCTCCCCATCCTCTTGCCCCTCCAAGTACCCAGAAACCTCTAGCAAGTTGACAAAATGCTCCAGGTTCCCCAACTCTCTCTGGGTCATTTAACTTGAGTATGACAAGTTAAGTTGTTTAAAATTCATAAGATGACATCCTAACACCCAGTACCTCTTAACGTGACTATCTTGGAGATGGAGACTTTATAGAGGTAATTAACTTAACTTGAGGTCTTTAGGGTAGTCCCTAGTACAATATGCTGTTGTCCTTACCAAACACGGGGAAATTTGAAGACAGACATGTATACAGGGAAGAACATCATATGAACACAGAGATAGCCATCAACAAGCCACGGAAAGAGACCTAGAACAGATCTTTCCCTCACGGCCCTCAGAGGGGATCAATCCTGCCAACACTCTGATTCAGATGGCCAGCCTCCAAAACTGTGAGACAACACATTTCTGTCTTGTAAGCCACTCAGTCTGTGGAACTTTGTTATGGCAGGTCTAGCAAACTAATGTACTGGGGTACAGTGGTCCACTTGTTATGCATTTGGTTCCTAAAGTGTGAACCTCCAATCTAAGGGAGACTTGCAATCTTTTTCAGAGTCTCAAGATTTACATAGCAATTTTGGTGTTGATTTAAAGGCAAGTAAATATGTTCCGTGAATAATACATATAGATTGCTCAGTGATTGTCCTTTGCATTTCTTTCTAGATTTAATGCCCATCACTTTCTACCTTTCTTCACTTTATTCTAGCTGCACTGATCTACTCGTTTCCTGGAGGGGAATCTGTTTTCTTGCCACAGAACCTTTTTACATGCTGTTCTCCCCCTCCTTAAAATACCCCACAGATGCCGAATGCTGACCAACTGCCCCTGATACTTTAGTCTCTGCTGAGTTGCCACATCTTTGGGGAGGTCTTCCCTGAACTCTGCCAAAATTCAGTTAGCTGCCCTTCCTATGTGACCCCACAGCACGATACGCTCACTTTTCTTCTATCAGTAAACAGATTCTTTGGTGATCATCTCTTTACTTGGTCACCTCACTCGCTAGATTAGGGGAGAGTTCGTTTTATGTTCAATCTCATATTCACAGCACCAGGCGCAGTGCATACCAGAAAACTCATTTTTGCACATGACAATAATGCCTCAAAACATTTTGTTTCTGTGACTTTTCTTAATCAATAAATATGAAACTACTATATTAGGAATCCTCACTTTTTTTACATTGAAAAGTGGTCCTCAGCCTCAGAAGTTTGGAAATCATTGATGGAATCCAGAGGTCCCACAAAGGTGGCCCAAAGGCCTGATCCAGCCAGCAGAGGCTTTGGTTTGGCCAGGCCAGTGCTCCAGACATTTCTGGATGTGGACAGCTTTCCCTGGGGGTATGCAGGCACCACAGGCTCCCCATTCCCACTGTGGGGGATTCACTTCTTTCCTCATTAGTGACACCTATTTGGGCCCTAAGGCATTGGTTCCTTGAAAGCCCCCCCACCCCGCCAGATACTTCGTCAAACTTTACTTTCCTGATATTCCTCTCTTCAAATTATTTATTTAATTGAAAATAAAATTTAACAGGTTGTCTCTTTCAGAGAAAACCCCTATCTCACCCAGCACCTATGAGTGGAGTTATTTAGGGTCCATGTGCGCAGAGGATTTTTCCCATAATCACAGGAAACAAAGCACTCAAAGGAAAGTTAATGGTTATCCCCCTAGAATTTCACCTTGTCTTGTAAAAAGGATACAAGACCTGAAACTAAGTTAATTTTTTTTTAACCTCCAGTTTCCTTTTTGGATGCTGCCAGAGACACTAACAAGCAGAGGAACAGGCAAATGGGGAGAAAAGTATGGAGGTGGACAGGGTGTAAGTTTCCACATGATCCCCAGTCAGAATGGTCAATCTCTAGGCCACACAATATCGAATCACTGAAAGCAGGGGATAAAATGCTGTTTTATGAACTCTTCTTCTTATCTCTTTAAACAACTTCAGAAAGGGAAAAAGCTAATTTCATCTTAGAGTAAATCCAGATTGCTCTGGGTTCATGCTATGCTAGGGTTTAAATCAAATAGAATTGCTTACTGCATTTATTTTGGAGACTCTCGGGGGAAAAAAAAAAGTGCTACGTAGCTGAGGCTGAGCACCAGGACGCGATGGATAATTCAGGGCCTTTCGACGTGGAGGGAAAGTCCCCACAAAAAAGAACGTCTGCCTTCAGTGCAATTCTCTCAGAATTCCCCCATCCCCCACTACAACCCTCTTCCATAGAAACGTCTCCGAGGGACACCTTTGGTGACCCCAGAAAGTACCAGTTCATATGTCAGATGCAGCTTCTCTTCTGATCCCACTTCTGAGCTTGCTTTCAAGGCTGCCACATTGCTGTTCATAGTTACCCTTTCTTTCCTCCACTTTTGCCAGTTTTTAGTCCAATATGCCAATTGTCCTACACTTCCATGACTTCAGTCCTCAAACATTTTAACCAACAGTAGAGAATTCTGTAGAGCCCTTTCTGAAAAACTCTGCCTATAATCTCCTCCCTTCCCCCAGCCAGTTCACTCTTGCAGTGACTTCCTCAAAGAATTCCAACAAATTAGTTAGGCACGACTCCCCTTCCTGAAATGATGTTAGCTGTCTTTAATCAAGCTTGCTTTTCCAACTGTTCTCCATTTGATACCTTAAAGTAGTTACAGAGTCCTTCTCCCTAAATAAAGCTAGACTGACTGGCTTATCTTCTTATTCCCGGCATCTCCACAAATACTGATAATGTTTCAGGGAGGGGTATGGGTGATGAACAGGGAAAGGACTCATTAAATCTTTTAACTTATCCTAGTCTTTCCATAGACAGAGACTTTTTCTTTAAGCCCAAAGATAAACATTTAAAATCAGAATCCCAGAGAGAGGCATCTCACAATCAGTCTTGGTGCTTTAAAAATGTTAGTATTTCCTCTACACATTTGAACAAATGTTCAAAGTAAGACCGCCTTAATTATTTGATGCCAATGGCATGAATTTCCTCCACGAATCATGGCTGGTATTTACTTGGTGCTGGCAGTGCCAAATCTCAGCTTCTGAAGTCAAGAGGTTGAGTTATAAATACCTGCTATTAGAGAGCTGCAAAATATTTGCCTGAAGGCTTTGATAGTTTAAAGCTTTCCATTATTATGTATACAGATATGTATATTCTTGTAGCTATGTATACTTTAAGATACATATGTATCTCCACAACACCTCATGTGTGGTCATGATATCCATCACATAAACTTCTGCATTTTCCAAACCCTGGGATACAATTTCAAACTATACATAAACGGACTTTATACTGCACATATGCCCCGCGCTGGGCCCTACCACGTGGATGGCATCATTATTTCCACACGGTCTGATTCACAGTCCAAACCCAGGAGAGGGTCGCAAGGAAAAGACGTTTAGGACCAGGTTTCCAACTTGAAACTCTCCATGGGAATTTCTAGAAAAACTCTGATACTTCAAGGGGAAAAAAAGTGAAGAAGGACTACAAACCAGAACCAAAACCAAACAAAAGGAGAAGCATTAAAAAGTTATGTGATGAAGTGGGATACTATAAAGTTTTTATTATGACTTGTTTGGAAAGAGCTTGTTTAACAAATGCAGTCATCCTCTATTCAAACGCAAAGCAATAAAAAATTTTACAGTCCACTATCACATGCCATAATGCATATGGAATGGTTAAGCCCAATCAGATCTTGGAAAGAAACGCTTTGTTTGCTCTTCTAGGAAAGTTTGCCCTTTCAAAGAGGAAAAAAAAGTGAAGGAAGAAAGAAACTTCTACAAAGTTTTGGGGATGAGGAATTGTCTGGAAATTATATCAACTAAGGAATGGGTGAAGAAAGGGGAGCCGTGTCTTTACCTGGAAAGAGAAAACTAGTGAGGGAAATGAGAATTGTCTCCACCTGTTTTGAGGGCAGTCTTGTAGAAGAGTTGCTCATTTTAGAGTTCTGATGCAAGTGATAAAGGACAGAATGAGATCCAATTGGTACATGTTAGGGTGAAGGAAGGGAGGTAAATGTGACTCAAGAAAGAACCTTTTGAATGATAGCTTCTCATAAAGGAATGATCTCCCTTGGGAATTATTGAGTTCCCCATGCCTAGAAGATCAAGCAGAAGCTCAGTTAGCATCAAATATGAGTGTCATACATGTAAGGGGATTTTTGCAGCAGGTGGAGCCTACATGAGTTGACCCGGATGGTGCATTTCATATCTAGGTACCTGTGATTCTGAGATTTGCTTAAAATTCCAAGTGGGGAATTGGAGACATTTCATATCCCCTGTAAATCTGAGCATGCATCAGAATAGGATTTTCACTAGAAAAAAATGAAAAAGTATACATTTGTTCTCATTGTTTAGTGGTTCCCCAATGGAAAAAAAGGGGGGGTTCTTTTTCTTTTTTTTTTTTTTAAGATTTATTTATTTATTTGAGAGAGCGAGAGCATGAGCGGGAGGGGGGAGGGAGAAGCAGAGGGAGAAGCAGACTCCCCATCAAGCAGGGAGCCTGACACGGGACTCGATTCTAGGACCCAGAGATCATGACCTGAGCTGAAGGCACACGCTTAACTGACTGAGCCACCCAGGTGCCCCAAGGGGTTTCTTTTTTAAAGTGAGAAGTGTCAGGGCGCCTGGGTGGCTCAGTTGGTTAAGCGACTGCCTTCAGCTCAGGTCATGATCTCAGGGTCCTGGGATTAAGCCCCGCATCGGGCTCCCTGCTCCGTGGGAAGCCTGCTTCTCCCTCTCCCACTCCCCCTGCTTGTGTTCCCTCTCTCGCTGTCTCTCCCACTCTGTCAATTAAATAAATAAATAAAATCTTTAAAAAAAATAAAGTGGGAAGTGTCAGAATAAAGTCTTTTTTGATCTCTGGTTTGGAGTAGTTTCTATTGTTTATTCATCACCCTTTTGTCAAATGTTTTCAAGTTGGAAATCACAATATGTTGAAAGGCTTTGGGGAAATTCCAAAAGGTTTAAGGAAATCTGAGCCCTCAAATTCTGAGCAGAAATTTGATGTGAAGTATATTAGTAGATTCTTTTCCTTCTACATTATCACCCCCAAATCCCAGTTTCCCCAAATCACACATCCACCAAAGACACCCTGTCCTTTTGACACTCCTTCCTTCATTTTCACATCCTGTGTCCTTCTACATTCTGTTCTTGCCTCCTATAGCATCATTTCCTTCTGAGATGAAACAAAGGAAAGCTATTCTGTAGCTCTCTCCTTAATAGGAGAGACCAAACAAGCTCACTGAAGGGATAAAGGATAAGAAAGTTGGAGAATTGCTGAGCTAGTCTCATTATCTTACTCCTTGTTTATCCTCAAACTTGCCAAAAATTGCCCAGGAACAGACTTCCTCCTCCATCATTTAAAAATGATCTCTTTCTTCTACTTCATGGCCAAACTTATTTCACGATAGAAGAGACTCTGAGATGGAAGAAGGCAAAGTAATAAGCCCAGGATGAATTTTATCCTTATTAAGTAACTTTCATTCCTCAGAATGCCCAAAGGCCTGACAATCTATATTTCATGCCCTTCTACCTCACCGCAGAACTCTGGTCTCCATGCTGTAAAGGGAATGCACAATAAAATCAGAGGTAAACTCTCTTCAAGTCTTATCGTCACTTCCATTATGCATCAGCATTTCTATGACACACTATATTGGTCAATGTTATATGACTCAGTCTAGACAGGAGGGAAAGGGGGTCTTCCTGTAAATGGCATTTCCACACATTTTCCTCTCTTTACTCATCTTCTTTCTTCGGTTCCCTTTTGGGGTACTAAATTTTCCCTCTCACAGAAAATTTTTATTTTAAACCCATCAGAATCCATTTCAGGAAGAAGTTCTAGGAGGAAAGCGTCTACTTCACAAAGCACAAAGCAAGAGGCACAGAGCAAAAGTTTCCCTTTTTTCATTAAGCGGAAACATGATGTAAAATATGAAATGTAAATATCACATGACCCCACCTTAAAGGAAAAGCTATCTTACCCACCAAGCCAAGGAAAAAGAGACACATTAACTATGCCAGTCTACCACTATCCATGGAAAACAGTGGATACTGGAAACAGTAAAATAGCTGATACATAAAGTATGAGCTTAGCAGGTATCACCTGTTTTACATTTAATATCTCATTTATTTCCCATAACAATCTTACGAGGCAGCACTATATTAGTTTCATCATGAAGGAGAAAAATGAAACATAGTGAGATTAAGCGAGACATGTGTAAGGTCATGCCAATTCTTGAAGGAATCTGAACCCACATTATTCTGGCTCCAGAGTCCATTCTCGGAGCCACCATTTTCCATCCTAAATCAGGTATTTCTTCAAGGATGAACGTGAGGACAGACACCCTTCCATTTTGAGTGGATCCTTCTCACTGCTTCCGCCTTTCTTTGGGTTCATGCATCTTTCTCCCACCTCTGCGTGGGGTCGATGCAGCGGCTATGGGAGTGAGCCCCCGAGCACTTGGGCTTCTTCATGACTGGCTAACTCCTGGCCAGTGGAGTCTTCATTCAGGTTTCATTCTTTTTCCGCTGCTCTTTCCAGTACATCCTTCTCTAAGGAGTCTGTGCTTGAACTTGGGTGGGGTGGGGGCTGGAGGGAGGCAGATTGCCGTGCAGGCATTCGCTTCTCACTGAAAGGGCAGCTGTCCACTGAGTTCACACAGTAACTTGAGTAGGTGTGTTACTTAATACACCACAAGAAAATGCCCACCCTGAGAGTCTAAAATTGTGGATTTCAGAGGCCTCCCGCGGCTGCTCGGCTGTCTTCCAGAGCCCTGCTGAATTGCTTCCTCTGCAAGCAGGACCTTCTGCCAGAGACTTTGGGGGACTGTGGTTGTTGATCCGTGGTGAGAGGTGACAGGTGGCTGCTCTTCAGTGATGGGATGTTAGAGTTGATATGAAAATATTTTTTTCCAAAGGGGAATAGAGACTAGGTAAAGAAAGAAAGCCCTAATGTTCCTGCGCCTCTAGAGAAGGTGTGCTGGCTCCCAACCAGCTTTCCACACCCAGGGACCTAAATCCTCTAAAGACTCATTCTGGGAAGATCTTGGCATGAGCTCTGCCCATGCTGGGCCTTCACAGAGGTTTGTTTACCCGGGACCCCCTCACCCCACCATACCTCCTCACCAGCATCAAGGACACAGCTCCCTGAAGAGTGTGCTGACTGCTTCTACGGAGGTTGTCGCCTTTTTTCTCTCTCTTCTCAAGAAGAGCAAGGAAGTACTACAAATGGTCTAAACCATAATTCACGGCCAACAGACCTTCTTACTTTTGGCCCAAGGCAGAGCAAACTTCACACTGAAGAACTAGGAGCTTTTTATAACTCACCAAATGAACTTGCCACCATTGTGGCACCACGGGAGGCAGCAAGTTCCTCAGGCCCTCGGGAGTGTTGCTTCCTGAACTGTAGAGTCCAAACAGCCCTCTGATAGAAAGTCATCTCCTCCTAGAGGCAGTAGATGGGGCACTTTTAGAAACACTGTTTTTTGGAGAAGAGTGGGATGTTTTGATAGTCCAATTAAAACACAGATCATATGTTTTATATCAATGGCTACGCTTTTGTTCTTTACTCAGGTTTCTGTTGTTTAAGCCTTCATGGAAAAAGCTGCTCCTCAGGCCTAAGCCGTGTGGCTTTCTTCCTGTTGTGATATATCAGGGTCTTCCTGGGAGGCTGTGCAACTGCTCCCGAGACCAGGAATTCATCGTGGAGACTTCCTTTCTCGAGGCTTTCCCTAGAGAATGAAGCCAGGCTCCACCCTCTGCCTTTGGAATTGGCATCTGTTAGCACTACTCTGCCTCAGTGGACATCTGTCATTCTTTTTTGTTGCCCACCTCAGGATTTTTGGTGGAAGGCCATATGATTCACTAGCACAGAAGCTGAAAATGCTGCCTACTCACTGTTTTCCAAATTTCTTTACAGCTAGGACCCAATCATATGCACCGGGCTCCCGCAATTGGAGGCACCCATTTCAGACTTAGAACCTGGGATTCCCCCGATGCAGGGAGTGTGGATGGCAAGGAAGACTCTGGCTGTGGTGGCAACTGCAGACTGATCAAGGCTAACCAAGGCCTGGGGCCAGCTGGGGGTGGGGATGCAGTGCCAGAGGCAGCATCCTGGGGCTTGGAGCTGGCGGGCTAAGGGGCGCTGGTTGCAGAGTGTAGGGGTCATAGGCAGCCTCGGGGTCCTCACCAGAGCAATCCCACCGGTCGATTCTGGGCATTATTCCTGACTTGTAGAATTCAACCGGTTCCCTGGCAATTCCATGAACTACTCAACAGCCTTTAATAAATTCTTCCTGGAGAGTGGCTTTCTGTCTGGGGCTTACAACTTAAACTCTCCTGACTTAAAACAATAGAAATAAATTCAGCATAGAGAAGAGTTTCAATTTCTTAAAATAACAGAAATCATTCCGGTACAGCATGGTAGATAGGATGGGCTCTGCAGGCAGAATACCTGTGTTTGAAGCCTGGCTCTGAGACTTCCCAGTTTTGTGACTAAACACGTTGCTGGGACCCTCTGGCCTCACCAAGAAAATGTTGATAATGCAGTTACCTGTCTCACAGAGCTTTCTGAGAATTAATTGAGTTTATATATGTAAAGTACTCAAGATACTCCCTGTTACATAATAAGTGCTTAATAAATATTAACAGTGATTTTTTTTTTTTTAATGAGGTGGAAAGAAGGAGTATGGATAAAAGCAGGTGTAGAAGTTCCATGGTGGGAAATTGAAGGAAATCCAATAGGATGACTTCTATGTTCTGGGCAAATTAGAAGGTGACAATGAGAGGCAGGTTGAGTGGCAGAGAGCAAAAGTGGTACATAGTGAGCTGCTGCAGAGAAACTCTGTGTACATCAGTCCCATCATGGAGGCTGCTTCTCACCACTTTCTCAGGGCTTCCATGCAGTCTGGCAAAGCCAGCTTGCCTCCGCACAGGGATGAACAATCAGAGTCATTTTGCTAATGCTACTTCAAGAGCGGAAAGGTCAAAAGCCTAGTGTGTCGAGTACCTCAGAGCCCTAACCTCGTCAGCAATATCAAGAGAATTTAATGTGAATATGGAACACACCAGATATACAATTGGGAAATAGCCTTTGTGTTCTGGTCCCTTTGCAGTAGTTCTTTGTTTCTCGCAGTTTTTAGATTTTATTGTATCGTTAGGGTCATCACTCTGTTTCCTTAATGTGTGCAACTGCAGACATCCGCCCGTTGGGGCAGGCAAACTAACCTGTCAGTGGGTGATGGATGTTTTCCTATTGCTCTGCTGAAGAGCATTAAGTTAAGCCTTCACTTCAGCTCTGCAGATAGTTGAGACAACAGATGGCCTTTCTTGCAATTCTGGGGAATTGCTGCAATAAGAGTTTCAGAGAGTGGCTTCTATTTGTTGATGGCTTAAAATAGACGGAGGCAAATAAAGAACTATTATTGTTATGTATGCCAGGGAGTATAGTGGCTGGTGAGGGTGGAGTTGGAGGAAAGGAGGGAAATCTTGGTCCAGCTGCCTTCTTGACCTTGCAGGATACAGTAAATTTAAGCTACAGAGTAGATGAGGAAAGCCAGAGTAGTTCTGAAGAGGTCAAGTTCTATCCATAACATTTGAAGATGTTGAATATCCTTTTTTGGGGACAAAATTGCCATCTTAAACAAGCACAACTAGAAGACAGACAATGCCAATCCGTTTTCAAGACTTAGTGGTATGCTACAATGAATATTGACTCCATCCATTAAAAAACACTTATAATCAAACTCTGGGACTTGTGCATTTTTTCAATGACAGTTTGGAGACATATGGACAAGCTTGATATCACTTACTATGTTCTCTGAGATTTCTAGGACAAAGAGAGGCCTTCAAGCTATCTTGAAGCAAACAAAGTTACAGCACCTTCAATACGCATGTGCTTTGCTTCTGTCTATCTCTGACATTTTAACATTCACCATAATAAGAAGTGTTCTGTTTCACGTAAGACTAGATTATTTGATGAACTCAGGGGATTTTTAGCAGTGCACTGACTAACTGAAAATAGTCATGTTCAGAGCTATGAGGCCCACAAAAAAGAATCAACAGCCTGGTGGGAAGCTTGCTATTTATATCTCATGGCAAAAATCTTGTTGCCATCTCGACTTTGCGGTTTAGGGGCCTCGCTGACGGCATGTCACAGGATGGCCTCAAGCAAAATGTGCCCAGTGATTTAATGGGATTTGATATTTGTAATGGTCTTGGAAAAGACAGTGTTACATGTATTAGAAATTAAAGAGGCAACTGCTAACATAAATGTTCTCTACTACATGAGGGTGGAGCGTTTTCTAATTCCAAGGGCAAAAAATGAAGACTCTATAATATCTGCATTTCATCCAGGCACACCACCCCTACTCAGGTGGCAAAGAATTATTCTACAATCTGCTTGCAGATCAAGGATGCAAAGTGTAAATGCTTTCAGCAGATGCTTTGAATCTTGAAGGCATATGTTGTTCATACTTCTTTAAAAGAAATCTCCAAAACTGCTGTAGTAGTTCCAATCATCCGACATTTGGGAACCTTGGTTACTTTTTTCATATGAAAGCAAAACCAAGAGTTGGGTCATAAAAAGACAGTCCAGTGCAAGGTGGTCAGCAGTTTATTCAAAAGAACTTTAATTCATTTAACATGAATGCAAGGTTGGGCACGTGGGTGGCTCAGTCGTTAAGCATCTGCCTTCAGCTCAGGTCGTTATCCCAGGGTCCTGGGATCAAGCCCCTCATCGGGCTCCCTGCTCCACGGGAAGCCTGCTTCTTCCTCTCCCACTCCCCCTGATTATTTTATCATGAACCTATATAAAGACTTTACAGTCAGTCTCTATAAAAGGTAGTGTAAACCCTCCAACATTTTTCTTTTTCAAAGACGTTTTGGTTATTCTAGGTTATTCGCATTCCCATATGAACTTTAGAACTGATTTTCTAATTTCTATCCCCCCAAAAGCCTGCTAGAACTTTGATTGGTATTGCATTGAATCTACACATAAAATTTGCCATCTTAATAATATTGAATTTCAAGGTCCATGAAAAAGGTATATCTCTCCATTCATTTAGGTCATACTTCATTTCCCTCAGAAATGTTTTGTAGTTTTCAGTGTACTAGGTTTGCCAATCTTTTGTCAGATTTAACCCCAAGTATTTTATATTCTTAATGCTTCTCTAAATATTTCTTATTTCAATTTCTAATTACTAACTTATAGAAATACAATTTATTTTGTTATTGATCTTTTATCCTTCAAATTTGCTAAATTTGCTTATTCTAGTAGTTTTTTGTAGATGTCATCAGATTTTCTGTATAGACAATCATGCACTCTGCAAAGAAAAACATTTCTGCTCCCTCCGTTCCAGGATAAATGCCATTTTTCTTGCCTTATTGCTCTGTTAAACTGCCAGCACAATGTTGAATAGGAATAGGAGTATGAGAAAGCACATCTCTTTCTTCTTCC
The DNA here is from genome assembly GCF_003265705.2 of Callorhinus ursinus. NCBI lineage: Eukaryota > Metazoa > Chordata > Mammalia > Carnivora > Otariidae > Callorhinus > Callorhinus ursinus. The sequence goes on from NW_027397076.1 coordinate 38,696,046, forward strand.
TGAACTTAAGTGGAAAGCATTCAGTCTTTCACCATTAAGTACTGTGTTAGCTCTAGGTTTTTCTTAGATGCCCTTTATTAGATTGAGCAGAAATTCTCTTCTATTCCTAGTTTGCTGAGCTTCTATAAGGGATAGATGTTGGATTTTGTCAAATGTTATTTTTGGATATATTCAGATGATGATATGGTTTTTCTTTCTTTTCTTTTCTTTTCTTTTTTTTTAGTGGTTAGTGCAATGATTTACACTGACTGATTTGAATGTCAAACTAAACTTGCTTTCTTGGAATAAACCTCTCTTGGTCATAAGGTATTATTCCTTTCATATATGCTTGGATTTGATATTCTAAAATGTGGTTTCAAAATGAAGTGATAAATATCTATGTTCATGAGGAATATTGATCTGTAGTTTTCTTATTTTGTAATGTCTTTGTTTGGTTTTGGAATCAAGGTAATAGTGAGCTTACAGAATAAGATGGGAAGTATTTTGTTCCCTTTAAATTTCTGGAAGTTTGTGTAGAATTAATATTATCTATTCCCTAAATATTTGGTGGAATTCATTTGTGATGTCACTAATTTTTTTTCCTAAATTTTCTTGCTTAGCCTAGAAGGTTTTTAACTATAAATTCAATTTTTTTTAAAGATTTTATTTATTTATTTGACAGAGAGAGACACAGTGAGAGAGGGAACACAAGCAGGGGGAGTGGGAGAGGGAGAAGCAGGCTTCCCACAGAGCAGGGACCCCGATGTGGGGCTCGATCCCAGGACCCTGGGACCATGACCTGAGCCGAAGGCAGATGCTTAACGACTGAGCCACCCAGGTGCCCCATAAATTCAATTTTTAATAGATACAGTGCAAAGCAGGCTATGTATTTCTTCTTTGGTGAGCTTCAGTAGTTTGTGTCTTTAAAGGAATTTATCCATTTCATCTGTGTTGTTGAAGTTCTTGGAATAGAGGTATTGAAAAAGTTCCCATATTATCCAGATCTATAATATGCTTTCATTTCTGCCTCCATAGCCTTCATGACATTGTTTTCATCCATTTTACCTATACGTATGTCATAAAACCCATAGTACATTGCTATAACTTTCATTTAAATAATGAAATATTTTTTAAAGAAATTTGAATAATAATAAAAAAATCTTATGTATTTTTCCATAGTTTCTTCATTCTTTTGAGTAGATCCACATTTTCATCTGGTAACATTTTCCTTCTACTTGAAGGATTTCCTTTAACATTTCTTGCACTGAGGTGCTGCTGGTGATAAATCTTTCAGCTTTTGTATGATTGAAAAAGTATTTCATTGAGTATAGATTTCTGGTTGTTAGTCATTGTTCCTTCAGGATTTTAAGGATGTGGCTCCACTGTCTTCTTGTTTGCATAGTTTCAGATGATGGATTCACTGTCTACCTTATCTTTGTTTTTCTGTATGTAACATGTGGCTTTTTTCTACCTACTTGTAAGATTTTCTATTTATCACTGCTTTGAGAATTTTGATTATTGCATGTCTTGGTATAGTTTGTTTGCTTTTTAAGATTTATTTATGAGAGAGAGAGTGAGCAAGCTTGGGGGGGGCGCAGAGAGAGGGGGAGAGAATCTCAAGCAAATTCCCTGCTGAGCAAGGAGTCTGAAGCAGGGTTCCATCCCAGGACCCTGAGATCATGACCTGAGCCAAAACCAAGAGTTGGACACTTAACTGACTGAGCCGCCCAGGCAACCTTATCTTCATATAGTTTTATGTTTCTTGTGCTTGGAGTTCTTAAGGATTCTTGGGTGATTTTTGTGGGAAGATATTTTGAGACTGTGCCAATAATCGGTTCCTGATCAAACCTCTACACACCAGCCTTGACATCCATAGATGGCTCATGCTGAATCCCATAGAAGTTGGTCTTAACACATAATTTGCTTTGTTTTCCAGAGGTATCAGCTATCCTGATGGAAGATTAATTGTTCTAGTGGTAACAGTCCTAATATCTTCAGTGGATCCACTGAAGATAAATATCAGAAGAAAAATTGTATCTACTCATTTAACCATCCATCCAACCATCCATCCATCCATATTCCATTCATCCAATAAATATTTATAGTACTTTTATACATGACAGGCAGCGGAGATACAAAAATCATTAGACAAAGTGTTCACATATAATAATGCCCTGGTTTTAGCAGGGGAAAATAATGTCAACAACTAATTACAGTTCACTGTGATTACAACAGTGCATTACAATGCAGGTAGGTATAAAATATATGGAGTACCAAAGGGACGTAAACCTTATTAGCATATAAAAGAAGGTTTCCTAGGGAAGTAATATTGGAGCTGGGTTCTTTAAGGTGAGTAGGAGCTCAGGAAATACATGATGAGAGTGAGAATAAGCAGAATGTTCCAGTTAGAAGAAGCAGCATGTGATAATGTAGGGCAAAAGGACATAGAAGTAGTTCATGATCTGCAAAAGGGAGAGGGTAGCGGGGAGGGAAGGGAGACTGTTGGTAGAGCAAGAGGAAGAGACCGGAAAAACTGAGGTGAGGCCAGGTTGGTGTGGAGGCAAACTGTTTTGATCATGTTAAGGAGTCTGTTTTTTATTCCCCAGGGTTCCCTCTAAAAGTACACATTACTGGGCGCCATCCCAAAGCTATTAAATTAGAATCCTTGAAGAAGATCTGGGAATTTGTATTTTAATAAACACCTGAAGTTTGGGAATCACAGCTATAAGTCAAAGGGTGCCACTTCATGCTTTAAAACTGAGTGAAATAATCAGCTTGGTGTCTCAGAGAGATCATTGCAGGACTCATGGAGGATGACTTCAAAAGCAGAGCAGGTGGACACAAACGTGCGTGGCGCCATCACAGCGCTCCACCAGGTATTTGCAGTATGCAGGGTGCCAAGCCCTAGCTTTCCTGGAGCTGATCCTGGCTGAGTTTAAGGAATTTGTGGAAAAGTCTTGATCCAGACTGCCAGCATTGTCTCTTGCCTCTGATTTAGTCAGGCTGAAAAGATGATCCAGACACAAAGATGCTCTAGAGAGGACTGTTAGAAGACACTGGCCAGCAAGACTTGCCAAACGTCCCATTGTTGACTATGTGTATTACTCTGCCTCCAATAGTGGGAGCTGTGGAGGATGCCGTGGATTGGTGCTCAACATTTATTTCACTCTCCTTCTAGTGTGGTGACTTTCAGACTTCTTTTCTAACGCAATCCACAGTAAGAAAATCATCTTACATGCAATCCAGCATACACAAATGTGTGTGTTGCCAAAACAGTGCTTAACCTTACTGAGTTGATGCCCTCTGAAATTTCTATTCTGTTCTATTTCATTTCTTCCAGTGCTTTCACGATTAATGAACGAGGGGTCCTGAGCCCCTGTATGAAGACCATTCTCCTAACGAGGTTTCCTGTAAAACAGCTGGAAAGCAAAAGACATTTTCCTACTTAACTGCAGCTAAAATTCTAGAAATTTTTAGGTTCTACAAACCAAATGCTTTCATATAGCTTTTGTTATTTCTGCTGGGCAAGCATGTCATGGGAAGTCCCTGGTCCCTCTCGGCAATGCCAGCTGAGGTTTAGGCATAAGCATAGGCACCTTTCACAGGTATCAAGGAGAAAGACAAGGGGGGCCATTTTTGCTGGTGACATTTGTACCAGGCACAGAATAGTTCTTGGGTCTGTAGCATTTATGGTTTCATAAACATGGTACTTTCTCAATCAGAACAGTTTCTAACTGCAGTGGCTTCAAGATCAAGGCCTGAAGGATCCTGATCATAGATTGGTGGGCATTGCTTGGGTGCTTAGTACTATGATGCACTCGGGGGTAGGGGGGAAGAGGAAGGTTACCAAAAGCTCACCCCAAAGACTGTTCTGTCTGCCCTTCCAATGATTCTACATGCCTTAAAAAAAAAACCTGCAGTAAATCTCTAACCTGTCTAAATTAGCACAGGGGATTCTATTCTCTGCAATAGACCCTGGACATGCAGTAATCAGTCCTACTGAAGTACTAAGTACTAAGACATGGGAACTCAGGACTTGCCTAAGCTTTCACCACCAAAACTTATCTGGGTCCAGCCACAAAATGAATGAAGGACAACTATATCTAACATCATGAGTCATTCTTGGAATGACCTTAGAAACATAAGGTTGAACAAAAATAGCAAAACATACAAGTACGTGGTTCTGTTTATATAAACTTGAGAACACAGGCAAATCAAACCATATTGCTTATAGATACATCTATACTTAGGGGATAGATCAATAAAGAAAAGGTGTTTACCATAAAAGTGGAGAGAGTGGACATGTGATTGGTAAGGGTCCTGGGAAGACTTCTGAGGTGCTGGCTATGTTCTATTTTTGACCTAAATGGTGGTTTTACAGGTGTTTGATTTATGTGCTTTCCTATATGTGCATTATATTTTACCTTCTCTCTCATACACACAGGGTGAAAAACTGAAACAATAAACAAAAATTTCAATAGGGATTCACACAACTTCAGGATTTAAAAATAATTTATGATCATCCAGTCCATCTACTCATCTGATACTTGAATCCCCCTATGACCCTTTCTGTCCTCTGCTTGACCTCTTCTGAAGGGCTGGAGTTGGGTAGATGTCACTCATGATACAGTAAACAACCAGGCAAGTAACAAGTGAGTCTCCCAGTTTTATTGTCACATAACTGTGATTGTCCCCCCTTTTCCTTCAATTCCCAATTGGCAGGTCACTGCAGATGGTACTTAACGCAAAATGAGCAGCAAATCTAGCACTGAACCTTGGCACCCTCAGGACATAACTTCTCTCTCCCTGATCCTTAGGTAACATAACTTCTTTTATTCAGCAGGGGATATCCATTTGTTATCTGTTGTTTTTGTTGACAAACGACAAGTAACATAGCAATTATCAATACCATTAAAGAAAAAGAGGTACATAACATACAGGTTACCTTGAAGTACGAATTGCTTCCTTTTTCAAATGGGCGCCTAAGTTTGAGAAGGGGTATTGGGAGAGCAGAAATGAGGAGTGAGACAGAAAGAATACTCCAATCTGAATGTAGTTCTCTCATTTTCTATTTTCGGAGTCTACAGGATGACCCGGGAAATTGAGTAAGTAAAAGACAAGTTGCCTGGATCTAAAAGATCATCCAGTGGAGGAAAAGACACAATAGAAAGGCTTCCACTTCTCCATTCTTCAAAGAGAGATGCAATTTATTTTGAGGGGACCAGTGTTGTCAGGATTAAATGTTAATGCCTGAAATCTTTTCAAGCAAAAGGTGCTATGTCAGCTTCAAATCATGCACTTCTTTCTCAAGTTCAACTTTTTTGTTTTTAAAGAAACACAGCCTTTGCAGGAGAACTTTTCCAAAATTTTGTCACCTTTTCTTCCTGCCTCATAGCACTCTAAAGATATTTCTGCTGATTAGAGATTCCTGAATAAGTGGGTGTGATACAGAAGGATAATGTGTCTTTTGTTTGCCCAGTAAATATTTGCTAAATGAGTCACAATGAACAAATGAAAAAAAATATTATAAAAGAATAAATAACCATTTGGAACTGGGTAGTTCTTTTTGATATATACAAAAGTTACACATTTTCATGAGAATGATTTCTGAGAATTACAAGTAATGATTCTATTATAACAAAAGACAAAACTAAATCAGCAAAGCTGCCTCTCTCCTCTACACAGGCAAAAGAAAGTCAAAAAGTGAAGCAATTATCTGGATAATTCAGACAAAAAAATCAACTATTGAGGGAAAGGAGGCCCTTTTTTCCCGGCCAAATTAATTTGAGCCATCCAATAACATGACCCGCTAGAGTGGAATTTGGCATTAAACAGGCTTGTCTTGGCTCCCATCCAGCAGGGTTTAGTTACTGAATTCCTTAAAGGACATTGTTCAAACATGGTCTCCCATGTAACTGGGTTCCAAAGCATGAGCTGCAAGAACCTTGACATCACCAGGCGACTCTAGGGTATTACTCCATTAGATCGAATTATCCAGAAAGCCACTCTCATTCCAGTTCACCTTTCTGGGTTAGACAAAAGCTAAGTGTATTGCCCAAGATTTGCTACACAATAATTACATGCGAAAGTTGTGCCTGCCAAGTGTGTTTGTAAGGACGATCCCAATTCCTAGACTGCATAGATAGAAACTGATGGGCAGAAGGTGACAACTATTCACTATTCTCTCTCTCGCCACCTTGGTCTTCCACATTCTCCGTACCTCTGAATGCACATTCGATTCATGACATAATTGCACTGACTTAATGAATGGTAGAAATCACAACTCTTGAACTGCCCACCATTTTAATCTACATGACTCTCAATTTGTTCCCTGAACACTTGTTTACCAACTAGAGAAAACAGAGGGAGGTCTTGCCGAGAGTAACCAGGTTGCAGAAATAGGAACTGTGGCCTTTTGCTTGCTTTCCTAGAGCTTCCATAGCTTTGCTGGCCACGTCTGAGCAAGGTTTTTTGTAAAATGACCTGGGGTTAGGCATTCTGCCCATGCGCACACCTGGCAGATCGAATCCTCCTATCCTTGGGAACTCGGATGCATGCTGAGTTCCCATTTTCTTTGACTGCAAAACAGACAGGGACCAGCTGGTTAGTGCTGACACGGCTCACACTACTGGCGGGAACACTATTTCAGTGTTCTGTGTTTGCTCATTATTTATCAATGGGGAGATATTTCTCCGGAGAAAAGCACGTCCTTTGTCTTCTGACGGAAAGTCCATTCTTCCAATGGGAGATGACCTAGAAAGGAAAAATTGATTAATTCATTTCCCATGTGGAAGTCCCATGTGGAAGTTTTCATTTTAAAGGTTTGAGTTCAAATAAAAGAAGTGAATTGTGGCCCTAGAAATACCAAGATACTTAACTTTTGTCTGTAGCAATATGATTTTTAAGAGCTGAGCATGCCATCTCTCATTGAGCAGGTTGCTTTTATCACCAAGCACATATTAGTGTTACAAGTCCCATTAACTACTTGAATATAACTTCACACTGGAAATAATGTTTAACATCAGCAGCCTCAAGGCATCACCTAATGCAGTGCTGTGTTTGGTGTGTTCGTGTACACAAAGCACTTTCCTACGTGACCCCACGGGCCTCACATGAGCCTGGGGAATCTGGAGGGTAGAACAGTGGAGAATCAGACCCATAGCTAATAAAGTGGTAGAGAAGGGGTCTTTGATGCCTGTCCTGTCCTCTTCAACCTTCCACAAACTTTCCAACATTATGGGGGATAACATTTTAAAAATGTAAGAAAAGGCATTTCTTAGACTTTACCTGAAATTAAAAACCCCCAAGTTCTTATTCTTTCCTCCTCTCCTTTTTCTTCTCTCTCTCCCCTTCTTCTGTCTCCTTTTCTTCTTTTCTTGTTCTTCTTGGTCTTGCTAGATTGAATATCAGGGTCCCTTTGCTCTTTGAATTATTCATGCTACTCTGATTAACATTGTATTCATATTCATCCAAAGAAGCTTATTTGCGCTTAAGTTTTCCAAACATGAAACTAATAGACCATAATGGAAATGTAACTGATACTTAGCTATTGTCGTGAAAATAGATCTCATTACAATTATATGTGAGAGATATTAAAAAATAACTTTAAAGTGGGAGGCATATTTATGCTCTTCTGAAGATGAATAGACTTATTTATAGGTGGGGAGACATTCCATAAGATAAGCTAAAATTAATCATATTGCTGAAGTTTGCAAAGAGGTTAGAGTCCAAATTAAATATAGAAGGGCAAACCAGTTTCTTCCTTTTGCGTATTTTAATGAAGACTAGAGAGGCTGGAGAAATATTTATATTCTTTTATTCATATTTTCAGGATTGCCTCATGTCTCGATTCTTTTTCAAATCGCTCATTTCAGTGAGGGTACTTCAAAGTGAATATGGGTATTCTCAACTCCTCGTATCTTTAAAAAAAAAAGGGTAGAAAAGGGAGAATTAATGGGACTGGAAATTTAAAAACAACAGATGTACTAAAAGTGTGATTACTGCCATGAGTAAGACATAACGGGGGAGTTCTACCACATTATGTAGCTTCGGTTGACGGCTGATTGTATCATAGAGAAACCGGAGCCCCAGAGCAGAGCTAAGACCATCTCTAGGAAACTGCTGATTTCCCTTGGAGTGCAACAGATAAGGAGCTGTTTCTCTCTAAACATAGCTATCTAACTGCTTTGTGGTTAACAAGAGACCCTGCGAAGAATTGTGGGTAATGCATTTAAGGCTGAATCCACAGTGGGCTGTGTGGTGAGGCAGAACATTGTGCTCCCAAATACTTGCTGTATCGTGCTGATGGAATTCGAGGGTCAAGGGGGATGGGGGGACCGGCTCTTCGAGTGCTCCACCGAGGAGTGGACATGGAGAAGTGAGCGGAACTCCAGAATCCAAGGTCAGAAGGAGACGCCCAACAGCACCACTTGTGCCGAAGTGAGATCTCTTCCATTCTGGCCCCAGATTTTTTTTCTGTCCACAGAGCTACATAGTTCAGACATGACGCCTTGAGCGAGAAAACAGCGTCTTCAGACAGTGGCTGAGATAAGAAAAACAAGGCGAAGCTGAGTCCCAGGCACAATGGTGTGCATGTTGATATCACTGAGTTATGAACTATTTCCTTTTAATCCAGTTTCAAAAGATGACTTCCTCCATATGCAATTAATTCCCCATATAACTACAAGGAACTGCATATTTTAGAACAGTTGTGTCATCAGGATGAATGTTTAAACAATCTCTGTGGTCTCTTTCCCACAAACTGATTTAACATGTATATAAAGAGGCTTTTGGAATGAGCACTTTACATTTGCTTCTCAAACTTCAGCGTCTGTTTTCAGTAAATATTGAAGATGAAACTTCCCTCATTCATGCCTGGAGGACTGGCCAATTGCAATTGAGGAATGCAGTTCTTGGGCTTCTCATGAATAAAATTTTTCCGTTGTGAACCTAGTCTTTCTCGGGCCATGTCAACAGGACCACAACAGAATGGACGTGGGATAAACCACTCATGGCCATTGATTGAGCTAGCCTCAGATTAATATCCTAATTAATACCGAAACAGTGAGAACCCCACAGACCTGGGCTCAAGTCCTGACTTGGTCACTTATAGATGGGGTGACCATGAATCCCTGTTTGCCCTTGGTGGTCCCAATTCACTCTTACTGCTCTGGTGTAATTATTAACGACACCCCTTTCGAAAGTGTCCCAGTTTGAACCAGAATGTCTATGGTCACCCTACTAACAGCAATTCCAGGCTTAGGTCTCTGCCCTCGCCTTTGATGGGTGCAGCAGTATGTGTCTTACTCTAAAGACCTAGTTCATAGGCCAAAATCATCAAAACAGGTCATGAAAATAACTTACAGTTAATTAAAACACAGCTATCTGTGTAACATAATTCATTGAATTATTAAGGTGTGGGTTTTCTCCCCACATATTTGTTTGCTCTCCTTTTCCCATTTCAAGTAGAAACCAGTGCCTTTGTGCTTCCTTCCTTCTGGGATTGTTGCAGGATGAAAGGCAGAAGCCCCTGACGTCTTTGGCTTTTCCTGTTGTGTTTTTGTTTGTTTGTTTTTGTAAATACCTACAGCCATTGAAGAAATAAGTGCCCCGAACTCTATGGAAGAGGAGATGAATGGGGACAGAGAGTCAGAGAGAGAAGCTCTTCTGGCCAGTGGGGTGGAGGAGGACTAGGGTCCCAGCTGAGAAAGTGAGCAGAGGGGCTAGTAATGAAGACACAGGCAGGGTCAGCTCTACCATTTTGCAGGGCCCACTGCAAAATGAAACCGTGGGACCCCTTGTTCCAATTTCAAGATGGCAACAGCAGAGCATTAAAAAAAAATCCAGGGTTCTTCTGAGCACAAGGCAATGTGAAACTGTACAGGTCACATGACCATGCAGCTTGCCATGGCCAGAGGAGCTGGCTTCTTGGTGTGCCTAGCAGGAGGCATCCTCTGCAAAGTCTCCTAACCCCAAACGGCACCACCAAAATCCAGTGTACCACGGTGGGCCTTGAAAGGCTGGAGATCCCTTCCTCAATTGTCCTCATTCCAAGGAAACTGTCAGGGTTCTGGTGTGACTTTGGGGGGGGGGGGGGGGGGGGGTGACATCCCAACAAGGATGAGGTCGATGTTCTTGCCATTTTAGAGGAAAGATGGAGGCTGAGAGTTAGAAAACTGAGTTGATTTAAAGAAATAAAGAAATTGATATGTTTTGCACACTCCAGTTTGTGGACTAAAATTTATTCCACATATGCTTTTATAAATATTTAAGTATATAAAACCAAATGTTTAATATAAGATCCACATTGTAAATATTCCTTTGAGAATATATTTCTGCATGGACTGGAATGGCTGAGCTTCTTAAAATATAAGTTCATGAAGTGGAGGGGAAGATGCCTGCTTTCTTGGTAAACCTCCATGAAATACCCACAGGTTTTCTTCACTGCTGCAAGGACTTTGATCTGCATTTAAAATTCAGATTGTTTTTCTCAAACATTTTCCTTATCCATTTCATGTGCAAAAAGCTCTGGGAGTCACCGACTGGTAGGTTCTGTGGGATGAGAAGTTCCCTGGTTTTGGTTAACTGTATATTTGAACATCTTATTTGTGACAGTAAATGTTAAAAAAAAAAAAAAAAAAGAAAGAAAGAAAAGAAAAGAAAGGTGATTCTCTGTGTGATATTTGAGCAAGTTACTTAACCTGCTATAGGATTCTTATCTGTGAAATAAGGATCATATCCACTTCTTGGGGTGTTGTCAGAGCTCAATAAGATGATGCTGAGCACCCAGTGCAGATGGAATACTAAACTATTGCTAGGTCCTGCACATGACTCTGCCATGTTAATCATACAAGGATAACCAATTTCTAGTTCATATTTAGTTCATAGGTTGTTACCTCAAGCTTGCTTGCTTGCTTTCTCTTCTCTCTCTCTTTTTTTCAGTAGTAAATGAGAGAACCTCCAACCACCATAAAGTTCTGGGAATTTTTTGGTTTTAACATGAAGATAATTGACTTGTCCCCAAAGGGACAAATTAGCACCAATTTCCTCAGATGCCCATGGACCACAGAACAAATTACTTCATGCTGCTGCTGGCCACTCCAGGCCTTGGGCAGGTATTGAATCACTGAGGAAAATAGATATCATAGTCTTTAGTGGTGACTTAAGGACTCCTGGGGGCACCCAAGGAACTCCCTAATGCACATGGTCCCAGATACCTCCTCCCTATTTTGCCAGAGGAAACCCAACTGTATCTGTTTTATATATTGTCCATTGAAGTCAGATTTTGTTTAACCAAAGGGTGCAGCTAAAAAATGAAATAAAAACTGATCCGGTCCAACTCCCACATTTTAGAGTTGATGAAATTTAGAACTAGAAGATGAGGTATCTAACCAACACCACACTAGTTAGTAGCAGAGGTAGGAGTAAATGGAAGTCAGCTCCAGCCCCATGCAGTTTTCCTTCTAGCAGGCTGCCTCCTGCAGAAAGATGAAGCTAAAATCACAGATGTTTTGGGGTCAGGATTTACACCTTACCAATCAGATGTACAAAAACCGTAGCTTATCTGTTTTCTATAACTGATCTAATCTTGCTCTGAAGCTTTCATTCCTACAGATGGCAGAAATAAACGTGCTAAGTAGCGGTCTCTTTCAGGGTGAAAAGAAAGGGGGGGTTGAATTTTCTCATTTTGATGTTGAAATTCCCTATCAGAGCCAATTCTCCACCTTCTAAGGGTCTCCCCTCCTCCCCTTTCCCAAGATGGGGTCTGGATCATGGAGAGGCTTATGGGTCCTCATGGAGCAGGAGGAGGGAGGTGCAATTCACAGATTGTCTTTCTCTGCAGGTTCCTGCTGTTCTACAGCTGAGGTATGCCTCCTCTCAATCTTTGGGCACCAGCCTCTGTCCTCCCTACATGTGCTACATAAGTGTCTGCAGCTGGTGGACTATGCGGTCTACTGTCTTAGCGTGGGCAATCTATGGTGATAGCTCCCAGGGAGCAAGGCCATCTCTCACTGAGAAAATTCTAACCAGGGTACTAGTGCCATAGGAAGACCATCTTCAGAACAGACCTGACTGCCATTCGGGAAAGCTCCTCTTTATCAGGCACCTAGCAAACTGAGAATTAATGAAATTTTGTATACATTCTTCCCTTAACTTTCTCTTGAAGTACAAAATTAAAAGACACACAATTATTTTAAAAAGTACATCTTCTTGTTAAAGGTAAGTGAGTAAAAAAATATTTATGCCATTCCTCTTCCTAAAACTCCAACGAAAACAATAAATGGAACAAAAATAGAAGGAAAAAAATCTCCCCATCATGAATGAAACAAGGAAACAGCTACAATCCCAAACCACAAACTATGAAGAACACCTGCCAAATATTGTGGGCATGGATGGAGCTGAGGGAGGTGCTTAATGCTGACAAATGCCTCCTTGGATCTCAAATAGGATCTATATTTCTCTAAAATTGAGTGAGATGGCCCTAAAAAGTCAAGCCATTGATCCTTTGCTTAGAGAGGGGAGGTTGAAGTACATGAAGGAGACATGGGAGAAATGGGGACTTTCCTTAAAAGATATCAAGTTTGGGATGCTACAGATTTTTTACTTCTTTGCACTTTTCTGAGTTTGCTGAAATTTTTTATGAGTACTTTTTGCCAAAACAATAGCCATTCTAACAATAAGTAAAAGCTGAAAACAAAACTAAACAAACAAAATACCCCAAAGCAACTAATTTTATGAATTGTATGTAAAAGGACTAAAGGACAATTAAGAACTACATCAGAATTCTTCTTAGGGAGAAACAGTCTTTATTATAATACCTCCATAGGTAACTGAGTATAAAAGACAAATCAGATCCAGAGTCTGGAAGAAGAGGGAAGAATAGAGTACAAGCCAAATTGTTCTGCATTCAAATCTGGACATAGTTAGTAGGGTTTGGCTGAGATTATTACTCCTGAGAGACAAGCAAGAAAAGAAGAGAAGAAGGACCCAAGAAACAATGGGAAACAATTGGTGGTAGTATTAGAACCTGTGTTGGTAGAAGTGGCCAAGAATCTTTCCAACCTTAAGAATGCTGAGATTTTTAAGTTATTGAATTACCATGACCCAAAGACCTCCTCGGCTTCCTTCAACCTTCTGCTACACGCACAAAGGTCATGGTTTTGTTTGGTTACTTTATTTATTTATTTATTTTATATTGTTTTATGAAAAATAGGGTAGAAATAAAGGGAACCAAAAGAATGAGACAGCCCTTGTGGGTAGGAAAATGATCAGCAGAAGTATAAACTCTGAATCAGGGCTGATTTGGAAAAGCCACGGACTCGTCCCACTTCACCCCCAGCTCATCCGCAGCCTACTCCAAACTCCCTCTTCACACAGCAAAGTGGTTTGGGCCACTTTCACTGGTACCTCAGCTGACATCTAGATTGACTGTACCATAAGTTTTGGGTTGAAAAGGAGAAGGGTGGGGCCATTTTGATAAGAGTCCAGGTAGGAAGTAATTGTAAGGACATCTTATTGACACACCTACCTTAATCCTTTCTAGACCACTTTTCCTCTCCCAGTTCATCAACCACATGTAAAAATAAGAAAAAAAATCCAACAGATGAGAAAGAGGGTAACACAATGATTTTTCCTGGTATCTGGAGACTGGTCAAGATCTCCATCCTTGCTAAGGTATCTGAATAATATTTTGAGTCCAGAATGCATTCCTTCTCATTATAGTCTTTCTTCCTCTGAAGAATCTTCTATTTTAAATGGTAAGGGCTTCTGGTAATATTGATTTTTGAAACTATTGTTTACTGAAACCCCAAAGCTCTAAGACAAATCATCTCTCAACACACCCATTAGAAAGTAGTGGAGCAAACAATGAATCATGGAACACTACATCAAAAAAAAAAAAAAAAAAAAGTAGTGGAGCAGAAACAGGACAACCAAGATTTGTAAAACTTCCAGTTTACAAAACAGAAGAATAGGAAACACTCAGTAGTCATTAAGCAATAGCAAATAATAAGTCCTGCTGAATAAGGATAGCAGTGACTTCAGCTCAGACATTTACTTGTGATTCTAGAAGCTGCCCTCCGGCAGCTAATTATCCTATACGAATTCACCCTTGGTGGGTAATAAAGAATCTAGCTTTCTTGGAGAATACACAATTTCCACACACTTCCTCATGCCGGTGTGGATCTAGTGACTAGGATTTGTTTTAAGGATAAAATCATAAGCAGTTGCCAAGTAGGCTTGAGGTGTCTTTAACAATAGGTTTCCTAAAGAACTTAGTTAGCTTCCCTTCTATTTGCTTCCTGTCAATTGCATGTGTAGGCAGACAGGGGAGGCCAAAGAGCCTCTGTGGACAGTCTTTAAATGGGAAGATTCCCTCTCTTTACTTCTGACATTAGTGATCTGTCCCTTCCCAGTCCTGCAATGCCCACTGCTTTGAGACAATATGAAATCATAACTTCTGGTGGTGAGACACCTGGAACCTGGAATTTTTCAATGGGTCTGAACAAGGTATCTCACAAACAACTCTTAATGAATGGGGTAAAATCATAGGGCATTGCTAGCTAAGGCTACTACTTTGACATCCCTATTTCTAGGTGCTTCTTCGGAGAGTAAAGAAGCAGTTGTCTTCATCAGCCTTTCAAAGCTCCAGATCTTAGGGTTTTTCTCCACCTTAGGTTGTGGCCACTGTCAGAGAGCACCCCCTCTAGGAAAGCAGTATTGGCTAACTTAGTACTTGGTGCAATAACAAAAGATACCTCACCTCTACCCAACTTCAGGCCTTACCCCCAAACCCAATTCCACATTTCAGATTTACCCTACTTTCACTGACCAAATTTGTTTATTAGCTTTTTCTTTCCTTTTTCCTTCCTTCTTTCTTTTTTAATTGCAAACTATAAAATCCATTCATGCTCATTTAAACCGAATTTATTAAGAGTTATTTATTAAGACTCATTGGGAGATCTGGAGAAAAAGAAGCTCAAGTCTAGACTCCTAGGAATGCAGTTCAGAACCTCACACAGAAGGGGCTTGACGGGGTGGCTGCCACCACCACCACTTAATGAACACATAGTGTTCGGAACCCAATCTGTTCCCTCCTGTTGCTGACTTACAAATCAGAGTTTCATGTGGGTGTGTTGTTGGTCACATGCCTGCTCTCTGGCTGCAAGGGATGCTGGGAAATTCTTATCTGGGAAAGTAAGACTCACAGTATAGGACACTACCAAAATGTCTACATTTGCAGGGGCATAACGGAATGGCAGGTAGCAGCTAAAGAGATTTTTTTTTTTTTAATCAACAATTTTTTCATAAGATCCCCAGAAAGATTCAGGCCTTAGAACCACTAAGTACGGCGGAGAGTGAAGGTGAAGCATGAGGCTGAAACACAGTCTGGTTGAAGATCTATAGAAGGTAGACCTCTAGGTTCCCTCATCCACCCCTATGCATTAAGGCATCTATATTCCCACCCTCCCATCCTCTCTCCTCTCCCTTTAGAAGACCGGATGTTTGTTCTCTGTTGAAGTTCCAGGCTCAGGGTTAACCAGGCCTAGAGGAGGGCAGGGCCAAGGTGCTACCCTGAAAACAAGGAACTGAAGTTGAATTCTACTTGGTAAGTGTAGAAACAACCTGCTGTCAAAACCTGCAGTGACAAACAAAACCTCAACTCTCTCTAGCCATATTCCTGCCGCAGGCATACTAGGAAACTCCACTCCAGTTCCAGGCATCTTGATTGTGAGCTGGGGAAAGGGGATGGCGTAGGTTGTATCAGTCATCTGCTTCCATTCTCAGAACACCCAGGGATGGTGTTCTCATTCTCTTCTTCCGAGAATCTATCCTCTGCCTGTCCTGTTCCCATTCCATAGCACCCTATGAGGCTCCCAAGAGTGCTCCGCACAAGTCCATTTCCGGTTTAAGAAATGAGCGAAATGATGTCTGAATTATATTTGGTTTTGTTTCCACCACAGGTAAGCTAGACATCATAGAAAGACCCAGAGCCAAATTATCAAGCACAATATCTAATAGCTGAAATAATCACACTTTTTTTCCTAAAGTTGAGAATTTGAGGGTAGAGAAAAGACGGCTTTCCCAGGCTGCAAGTGTCCACGAGCCTGACGCCACATGCCATCTGCTGGTCGGAAGTGGTGTAGCTCCAGAGTAACTCCCAGGGCCGGGAGAGGAAACAAAGGGAACCCTCACCTCCTTCAGAGGAGGAGGCTCCAGGAGGCCCTGTGCTACGGGTTTTAGACATGAACAAGTCCAGACCACTACCTCAGAAGGAATGAGGAAAATGGGGACTATCTCATTTTGGCATGTATCTCAAAATTGTCATCATTCACTTAAAGTTCATAACCACAACGACATTCCTACTTATTTTCTCAGGTGTTGTAAGGTTTTGACACTTCTAGAAACATAAATTAGACTAATTCAGAGTGCCCTGTTTTTTATACTCTCAAAGTACATGGCATCTTCTTAAGGAATCATGTCTCCGATGCTATACGAGCCTAGGTGTTGCAAGACTGCGTCCGACCCAGTGATCTTCCTCGGGTTCCAATCTTTGTTCACCGTTGTGGCTTTTTCAAATGGCTGCCAGGTAGCAGAGAAGTGCAATCCACACCTTTTTAAATAGAAAATATCACTAAATGGTCTTAATTAATGGATGCCAATTCTACCTTTTTCCCTGTTCCTTGTATTAAATTGCCTTTGATCAAAGTTAGATTCTCTGAGCAAAGCCGGTCTGGCCCAGTCTCAATGATGTAAGGCCCCTGAAAGACCTCGTGTGGCAGCAACAGTTTTACTCTCAAGGTTTGCTGCCAACATTTTATAAACCCAAACACAAGCGAAAGTTTCTCTCACAAGGCACACATTTATATTTGATCCAATAATCCAGTAAAATGAGTGGCAGAAAAATAACAGATATTCTTGCGTATTAAAAAATATACTTAAGGGGTGCCTGGGTGGCTCAGTAGGTTGGGCATCTGACTCGATTTCGGCTCAGGTCGTGATCTCAGGGTCATGAGATTGAGCCCTGCCTAGGGCTCCACGCTCAGCGGGGTGTCTGCTTCTCTCCCTCTCCCTCTGTCCTTCAATACCCCCAACTCTCTCTGTCTCTCTCTCTAAAATAAATAAAATAACTCTTTAAGATATATATATACATATATATATATACTTAAGTCTGACCATTGTTTGTGAGTTGTAGCACCAAAATATCAATGCCAAAAAGAAAAGAAAAAGGTAAAAATACTGTTTTCATAGAGCCTATGGCCAACCTATGTATAAAAACTTAGAATTCCAGAAGCCAAGCCATCAACCCAGAAGTGGAAAAAATTTTGGAGTCTTGCTCAGTCAAGTCAAGCTCACTGGCTGGTATAAAACTAAAATATCCAGTGGATTCTTTCTTTTACAAGTTGTACAGCGAATACAGTGAGCGATGAATTGATAAAGCATTTTGCTGGGCATCTGCCCTGACTGCTGCCTGCAAGGACACGCAGTTCTGGAAAACATCACAAGAAGGCTCGGTAGTTGGGGAAAAGGGGCAGTGGATGGCAGGTGGTGCCATGTGGGTGTTTTCCAGTCCTGCACAGACCATTGAAAGGGACCTTGATGGGCCAGCATCCTTGTTCCACTCTCAATATATGGTCACTGTAATGACCGGGATGTCAATTCCAAATTCTTGGGTCAGTTTTGACGTTTAAGTCTCCAGCTACAGAGAGAAACTGGTAGGCAGGGATGAAGGGGTATTGAAATCTAGTCTGGATATTCTGAAAGCTGCTTCCAGACCCAGTGTGGCCAGCAGTTAGCGGAGAGCCTTTTACAACAAGCTCATCTACCTTTCCAAGCTTCAATTTTCTCATCTTCTAATTCCTACTCTTACTCCCTTCTCCTCCTGAGCCTGTCCAGGCTGGGTGAGGGGTGGGGAGCAGCAGAAGGTTCTGTGAGCTCTCTCCTCAAGGTGCTCGAGTGGTAGGCTCAAGTCCAATGGAGCAATTTTTAGATACACATGCCTGGCCCTCCCCATCCTTGAATTCTGGCGGGCCCATTATTTGTCCCCTCCTTTCTAGCTGTTTCCCTTTCTCTCTCCCTTGTGTTCTTTCCTGTCCTGCTGTGTCTACATCAATAGCCTCCCTTTCCTGGTCTCTAACCAATCCTCCCAAGTCTTTTTCACTTTATTGGCCTAAGATGCGAAGTTCCCATGGCTGTGTGTTACATCTTTTTAAAAATATCATGTGCATGGGTAATTGAACTTACTGCAGAAATTTGGGAAAATATAGAAAAGCACATAATAGTGATGACAATGATGATAGCCATGGTTTTATTGAACACTTGGCTCTTTGCCAAGCAGTGTGGAAGGCATTTCACATGTATTCATTCATTTAATATTGCACGAGATAGGAGATGGGTACTGTTATTATCTTCATCTTGCAGGCAAGGAAACTGAGGCCAGAGAAGTTAATTAACATAAAAGAGAAAGCTAAAGATTCCCCACAAAATCATGCTGAGAATAAACTATTACCAACACAAAATCCTTATTTCTGGATGAATGGAAGGCCCCTTGTCTCGTGCATGCCTTTCTTCATTCAAAAGCAATTTTGCCACAATTTGCAATTTGATGCTGCCCTGGGGCCAGCTGTGGATTTAAGGACCTTTCCTAATAATGCATTTGAGGTGTGGACTTTTGTCACGGAAGGCAGAGGGGACGACAGGCCAGTGGAAGGAAGTAGTAGGCTGAAATCCACTGCCATCCTATATGCCTACTCCCAGATCTGGTCATTCCAAAGACAAAGCTCCAAAGGAGAACTCAAGGGCCTGCCAACAGCCAACTTTGGCAATGAGGGTATTCAAAACAACAGTCAAAAAGTGTCCCCTACGTCTGCCCTGAGAGCAGTGGCTTTGATGACTGACAGGTGTCCCAGAAGAGCAAGCGTCCTCTCACTCCCATTAGAGATGGCAGCGACTCTAAAATGCACACACCCACTATGTGTGTTTGATGATGTGGGGAAGTGCTCGTGATGCAGTAGAGGAGAGAAGAGAGCCACTGAACAGAATGTGTGTGTGTGTGTGTGTGCGCACGCGCGTGTGCGCGCGCTATGATGGCAAATATTGTTAAAAGAAAGGGAGGAGGCCCATATGCATTGGAAAAGAACTGGAAGAATTTTTAAAGAACAGAAAAATTGGTGATTCTGCCTAAGGAAAGGTGATAGGGGACTTTTCTTTCTTTTTTATTCTTTTCTTTTCTTTCCACAAAGAATATGCATTACTTATAAGCTCAAAAAATGAGTCAATAATGTTATCTTAAAAAAAAAAAGCTGTAGAGGTTGATTAACAGTTGAGTCAGTAGATAGTATTCAGGTGAAATTCAGAGTTCCTATTTAGTAAAAGGGAAGAAAACTAATATTTATTGGCTAAGCGTTTTCTGCTACATTACCTTATGCGAGCTTTGTAAAGCTTTGCAAGGTCAATATTCTATTGCTGTGGGGACATTAAGTAACATTGACCAAGGTCAGTCACTGAAAAGGGGCAGAATAGGCAATTCCTGCTGACTCCCAAACTCAGATTCTGTTCTCCAAGCCAAGGGTGTTCCACTATTTTATTTTCTAACATGACCATAATAACCTCCTTTCCTCTATGGTTCTTTGAAGCAATGATGGAGAGAGAGTAAGGATGGGGAGTAGGGCAGGGGGTACCTCTCAGAATTGGCTGAATGGTCCCAGGTGATCCGGATCTGCTGACTCTGTCCTCCATCCCCCAAGGATGTGGTGTGCTCAAGGCGCCCATTGATTTCCAGGACAGTGAGAGTGAGAAGGGCTGTCTGTAAAATATTTCTGAGAGATATCCTTTAGCTTAAGGTTCTTTGTGTCTTTGGCTAAAATGCACTGGCTGGTATAAAACTAAATTATCCAATGGATTTCTTTCTCTGAGCCTAAAAATGCCTTAAACCCTATCACTCCTAACAATAAATACATTTGTCAACTTCTCTCCCAAGTGGACAAGAGGGTGACTATGAACACTCTGAGGAAAACAGATACATGGAAGGCGCGAAGGGCGCTGAAAAGCCACTAGAATCTACATGCTCGTCTTCATATGCCTGCCAATGGCTGGCCTTGATTATAATATTTAGGTTTCTGTGTTTATATCCTGTCAAGGGAAAGCAGAATATCACATTCTATCAAGTCACTTGAAAAGAACCACTGATTTACAACTCCGAGGCACTAACAGAGTGTTTGATTTAAAGGAGTGTATCTATGTAACTGAAATAAACACACCACACTCCAGAAAGTCTGCAGATAGCTTTTCTCTGAGTAAATGGCAAAGAAGAACTACGACTTGTTTATATTCCTTCCCTTCCCTAAGGGTTATCAGGGCCTTTTTCATCACCTTGGAGGGAAAACAAATGATCAAAAGATGGATGACCCCTCGTCCCTTCCATATCTCCTTCTTGGTATGTCAAAAGGCTTTCCAGCAAGGCAGGGCAAGCTAATTATTTTCTTCTAATCAATCAGCTATTTTAATGATGTGTGACACTCCTGATCTATCAGTGCCATTAAGATAATGTCTGCTCTGTTGGGCGGCAGCTAGTTTACAGACAGTTCACTAGCCAGCCTGGACCTCTAAAAATCCAAACTCATCTTCCCGCTCCAGAGGGAAAGTCAGACCTGGAATCACTGTCTAGGTGGAATTGACTGGAGGAATTACTGGCACCTAAGTCTGCCCCCAAAGGCCTACCACAGAACCTGGAATTTCCACTTGTTCCTTTGAGGGGTTTTAAAAATTTTAGTATGTATGTATGTATGGTCTTCAAGAGAAGTCACTGTTGAAAGAAAGAGAGAGAGAAGGAAGGAAGGAAGGAAGGAAGGAAGGAAGGAAGGAAGGAAGGAAGGAAGGAAGAAAGAAAGAAAGAAAGAAAGAAAGAAAGAAAGAAAGAAAGAAAGAGAAAGAAAGAAAGAAAGAAAAAGATCCCCAAATATAGTGAGGTGTTATCTATTTACACAGTACCTCAGAAATCATTGTCAGAACGGCGGCATTTAGCAGAGTGCAAAGACACAAAATGAAAGATCTGGAATACAGTCTAGGTGTCCCAGCTCTGGTAGGGGAGGGGGGGAGGAGGAAATCAGTGGAGAACATGAGGACCCGCGGAGAAGGCGTGGAGGAGACCGTGTTAAGAGAAAGCGGGAACTGCTGACAGGAGAGCGGCCCTAAGTTAATGAACACAAGCTCAGTTTTGCTGACCAGGTTGCTAGGAGCCTGCCCTTCGGCTCCCGCGGACACTAAGCCGAGACTGACGCCCTGTTCTCAGGGGCCTGCGTTCGCCACTAGGGGCCCGGCCGAGGTCTAATGGCGGCCCCGGGGAAAGTGGAGGGAGTGAGCGTGGCTGCGCCCCAGGCCTCGGCCTTCCTGACAGCCTCCCCCCCATGCAGGCCACTCCTCCTTCTCCTCACTTTCTCTTCGGCTTTGATACCCCTAGAAGTCTCAGGAAATCAGATGGGGAACTGGCTGGTCTCAGTCTCGCCAGCTGACGGTGGCCCCGACCAGATGTTTCGCCGGAAGCCTTTACACCCCTCTCCCATTAGGCAGTAATGGCACCGGGGCTGCGGGGGGGGGGGGGGGGAGGGCGCTGGGCTGCTGGGCCACAGCTGGCAAGCAGCTTTTGTTCTGGATGACTTCAGCTTGAAAATCTGCCTTAAGAATGTTCTCCTCTCAAAGGAAGGGAAAACCCTATCAAGGCACGGACACAGGCGGCTTTCACCTCGCGACGGGGCCCGTGCGGGGGAGGGGTGCCATCCTCCCTGCTCATAGACCGCTCTTTGTTCCAGGGGAGGAAGGACTGGGGGCACCAGCACCAAACCCCGCCGCTCGGCCAAATTCACCAGGACTGGCCAGCTTTCCCTGCATCCTGTCTCTGTGGTGTGTGTAAAAGTCTCCCTGCAAGTGTGCATCGTGTGAACCCTGTGTTCCTGACACCACTGCACTGGAGCTGAAGAGGCAAAGAGGAGTACGTCGGGCCTCCTGTCCTCAGAGAGCTCCCCATTACGGGATCGGGGTACAGAAACATGAACATGTGATTACGGCAGGTGTCATGAATGCTCATAGGGATCTATATGTATAGTGTGGAGACACAAAAGGGAGATAAAAGAAAGCTTCGCAGAAGGAGGAAGGGCGGTGTGGGTCTCACAGCAGACGGAGCAGGAGTTTGGAGATCGGGCAGGGGAGGGGGCAGTCCAGACAGAAGGAAATGCAAGTGCAAAGACGCGTAGGCACGGGACAGTTGTGGCCTATACAACTGCCCGTGCTTCCTGTAAGAATTAAGGGGGAAGAAATTCAAACTTTTCTTTGCTCCCTTGATAAATATTTCTTGGACACCATCTTATGTTTCAAGCACTAGGGTATGGTGAGCAGACGTGAATGGATTTGGCCTTCCTAGAGCTTACAGTTTAGTTATGGAGATGGACAATAAGCAAATAAATAAGTACACAGATTATAAACTAGGGCAGCTGCTTTGAAGGAGGTACAGTAGTCCCTCCTTATCCACAGTTCGCTTTCTGTGCTTTTAGTTACCTGTGCTCAACTGTGATCCAGAAGCAGATGATCTTTTTTTTTTCTTTAAAGAATCTATTTATTTATTTGAGAGAGAGAGCACGAGTGGGGGGCGGTGGGGGGGGGGGCGAGCAGACTCCCCCCGCCCTGAGCAGGAAGCCTAATGCAGGCTCTATCCCAGGGGCTCGATACCAGGACCCCGGGATTGTGACCTGAACCGAAGGCAGACGCTTAACTGACTGAGCCGTCCAGGCATCCCCAGATGACCTTCCTTTTGATAGATTGTCAAGTCACTAGTAGCCTAATGCTACGTCACAATGCCTGCATCATTCACCTCACTCCATCTCATCACATAGGCATTTAATCATCTCACATCATCCCAAGAAGGTTGAGTACAGAACAGTAAGGTACTATGAGAAAAACCACATTCACATAGCTTTTATTACAGTGTATTATTATAACTTTTATTTTTTTATTGGTCATTGTTGTTAGTCTCTTACTGTGCCTAATTTATAAATTAAACTTTATCATACATATGTATGTATAGGAAAAATATAGTCTACATAAGGTTCAGTCCTGTCCACAGTTTCAGGCATCTAGTGGAGAGCTTGCAACATATGCCCTGCAGATAAGGGGGTACTACTGTAATCAGAGTTCTGTAATAGAGAAAAAGAAAGCAGGGGAGGGTTTGCCCTAGACAGGATGCTAGGGCGGGCTCTTGGAGCTGAGGGGGATAATCAGCCAGGAAAGAGCCTTTCGGGGGCTGAGGAAACAGCCTATGCAAAGGTCCTGAGGCAGAAAGAGGTTTGGAAAATTTGGGGACTCAAAAAGGTCAGTATGGATGGTGGGTAAGGAGAGAAGAAAAAGGTAGGAGATACCTTTGATGAGTTCTTTAGGGCTAGATCATGCAGGGTTTTGTAGATCAAAGCAACGGGTTTGGGGTCTTTTTAAAGCACAAGGAGAAAACACAGAAGAGTTCTAAACAGAAGAGAGACATAATCTGAATTTAGCTGGGAAAAAAACACTGACTTTTGGGTGAAGAATATACTGAAGGAAGTCAAGAATAAAAATTGGAGTTTAATAAAGAGGCCTTTGGGGGCGCCTGAATGGCTCAGCCGTTAAGTGTCTGCCTTCAGTTCAGGTCATGATCCCAGGGCCCTGGGATCAAGCCCCGCATCGGGCTCCCTGCTCACTGGGAAGCCTGCTTCTCCCTCTCCCACTCCCCCTGCTTGTGTTCCCTCTCTCACTGTGTCTCTCTCTGTCAAATATAAGTCAAAATATATGTCAAAAAATAAAGAGGCCTTTGCCCATAGCCCTGTAGGAGCTGATGGTGGCTCGGTCAACAGTGGTAGCAGTGGATATGAGAGAAACACATGGATTTATGGTATTAATTTGTCATCCTGGTTCTCTTTCCTGTTTCACAGTACTTTTCTCTCTTTTGGATGTCATAATTAAGCTCCTCCAAGAATAATACACCATTTGCCTTTTTCCTTTCACTGTAACAAGTACTTGATATGTGTCTTTGGTCTAGAAAAAAAAGGAGGAGCCACAGAAAGCCGAGGTGTAGATTCCAGCCCAATGGCCTCTCATCACAAGAGACTCTTGGAGCTTCTCTGGCCTTCTTTGTCCATCTGTCTCTCTGTTCAACCCTGTCTAGAGTGCCTACCTCAGGCTGATTTTAGCAAACTGGGCATGGAGAAGAGTAGCTGAAGCCAATCTCCCACGTCCCAAGCACAAAGTATTCATTAAAAGCTATTCCCTCCGGGGCACCTGCGTGGCTCAGTCGTTAAGCGTCTGCCTTCGGCTCAGGTCACGATCCCAGGGTCCGGGATCAAGCCCCGCATCAGGCTCCTGTCTCAGCGGGGAGTCTGCTTCTCCCCCCACCCCCCCTACTTGTGTTCCCTCTCTTGCTATGTCTCTCTCTGTCAAATAAATAAATAAAATCTTTAAAAAAAAAAAAAAGTCATTCCCTCCATAGTCTTCTCTTGCTTCCTGAAGTCTGGGTAGAAGACACTCGCAAATATTTCTGCAGAGGAGCACTCTTGGCACATTTCTGGGCTGTGTTACGTTGTCTTGTCTCCATCCTTGACCTTGAGGTCTGGCAGATTATCCATTTACTGTTGCTCCAGATGTCCAAGGACATGTATACAGAAGAAGATCAGAAATGCTCAGATTGGTTTATAATTTATAACCTGCCTCTCTTGAAAAATTTTTGACAGAAGTCTCGGTCATTGTCAGGATCTTAATACAGTCTTCAGAAAGTCTCCACACAACCTTCCCTTTCAAGAAATATGAAGATTTATGTCATATTCTCTTTTACCAAACTTTATCAATTCTTCAAATATGCTTTGCCGTGACTAGATGATTATATCAATGTGTGTGTGTGTAGTCTCCAATATATAACACATTAGAATTTATAAATCACTTTCCCATACATTTTCTTCTTTTACTACAACCCCATTTTACAGGTAAAAGTTGAGTCTCAGAGAGGTAAAATTATGTAGTTATAGGCATATAACTTACAAGTTCTAAGAAGTGGAGACTCCATCTGCATTTTTCTCCATTATATCACTAAGGCCTGGCAGAGTGCCTGGCACATAGTAAATGTTTGATAAGTATTTGGTGAATTAATTAAGAAATGAATTAATGATACCTTCACAGTTGGAATTAAAATTCTAAATTCTAACCTCTCTATCTACCATGTATTGATCCACTCCGATAAAACAGTGGGACTATCTACAGAAATCAGAACAAATGAAACCCCTTACCAACTCAGCCTTGTAGCTTAGAAACATTTTGGTATAAGGGCGCCTGGGTGGCTCAGTCAGTTAAGCATCTGACTCTTGATTTCGGCTCAGGTCATGATCTCAGGGTTGGGAGATTGAACCCTGTGCTGGGCTCCATGCTGGGTGTGGAGCCAGCTTGAGATTCTCTCTCCTTCTGCCCCTTACCAACCCCAACCCCCCCCCCCCCCCCCCGCACACCCCCCCTCTCAAAAAAAAAAAAAAATTCTTTTGTGTAACACATAGCAAAGCT
>NW_027397076.1:38721687-38836261 GCF_003265705.2 Callorhinus ursinus
CAAAGCTGTACCATGTTTTAGTGGCTCTACACATTTGGCTTATTGCAGACTGAATGAGGCCATGCAGAGGGGAGTTCTCAGACTAAGGGTCTCTCACTGCTTTGGCTCTATGACCATCTGTGGTGCTACACACCACTTCCCACACCCCAGCCCCCCAAACGTGCATGTGTTCACACAAAGAGTTTGCACACCAGTTTGTGGAGTGCACAATCAAACTCCCTACCCAAGTTCAAGATTGTTTTGGGGGACTTTTTTGCCAAAATGGGTGTTGAATGTACAGTAAGTGCCTCTGATGAACTACATATCCCAAAAGTGTACCTCGCTCCTGCTGGGCTTCTGGGAGTAAGACAGGAAGGAAGGAGAGACAGCGCTGCCGACAAGTGGTGCTCTTTGTTGCATCTACAAGGGGACAAAAAATCTGCTCACGAGGATTTCCAAGTGACCCGGAAAGCTAAAGGATAGCAAAGGTTGGTGAAATGATTCTTTCAGACCCTCCTACTCAAGAAACCTCAGAGCAGCCTGCTGTGGAGCTGACTAGTTTTTCATTTATTTCTGAGGAACGAGAGAAGGTTGATTGTACATTGAAATCCTTGCTGACCCTTGGCGAGGAGCTGAGTAGCCCTGACACACTGCATCAAGTCTTGGTTATTCATGTAAATACGATCTACTTAGTGACTGATTTATCCTCAGAGACGTTTGAAACCCAGGCCATCTTTTTGCCCCTTTCCCCCACTAATATTCTTGGTAAACACAAATAGAGTGGTTTTATAAACACTCTTTTAATAAACCCCAGAAATTGAGCCAAAACTAGCATCCACAATCCCGCTTTCGGGAACAGGCCCCCTTCCCTCAGATCATTATTCCTTGTGAAAATACCACATTCAGTTAAACAGACTTGCTGGTGTGGTCAAATAAAATGGTAAAACGCAAAATAAAAAACCTTTTGTATGGAGGAATGAATGAAGTAAAATAATTCTCCTGCCAGCTCAAATACATCTAAACATCTCTGGAGTTCCATGACCTTCAAAATAAAGATGAATTTGTGAAGATTAGCAGTGACAGCCATGGGAAGTAGAGAAGGATAGCAGAGCCCAGCCGAGCTTTTAATGAGGAAAAAAGAATTCAACCATTGAGAAGTCGGGGGCCCCAAATCCTGTATATAGCAAATGAATATAATGTAAGCTTCCCATATCCTGCTTGCTGCCACCGTGCCCTCACTTTAGAAAGGCCAAATTTTTCCAACAGAATGAAAATCTTATACTATCCATATATAGTATATGTTTTTTTAAATAACAAAGAAAAAATACAAAACAAATCTATGCATAATATAACAAAAAGATGTATTTTACAAAGCAATATATAATAAAAATATGTGTTACTAGATACCCATATGTGTAATGTATTACATAAATTTTTGATACTTAGGCAAGCTTGAAAGCAAGAAATAATGATAGTATTTAATGCTTGCCATGTGCCAGGCACTGCTCTCAGTATTTCACATGTATTAACTCATGTGATTTTCACAGCTCCATGAGGATATAATGATTATCCCCATTTCACAGTTGAGAAAACTCCATGCTCCTGAGGCACAGAGTGGTTAAATAACTTGTCCAAGGTTCGTGGCAGCTCATAAGTGGCAGAGCTGTTTTAATTCCAAGTTGTTAAACTCTGGACTCTGTGCTTTCGATCACTACTCTAAAAGAGAGCCTGGGGTCATGTTGAAAGTGGAATTCCCTATGGGTCTTTTGGAGCTGGAATCCAGGAGCTGGGGTAGTATCATTCATGTAGGACAGGTACTGAAAGCACATACCCCATGTGCACTGTAAAGCTGAACCCAAAGTCCTGCCTAAAGCCAGACCCTGGGACATTCTGTTGTGATGTAGCACCAGGAAAATTCTGTCCACTGGTTAGGGATATGGCACCGAAGAGGGGAAAGTCATTTGTGAGCAACAGTAACCCTGAAGCCATTCTGTCCAAGAGGGGGTTCCGAATTCCCACTACCTGCATAACATGGGGGAATGAGAGATTAACATGAAACCATTCCACAAGCAACACTGTTGACCTCCCCCAAAGAGATGCCTCCCATGGAAAGCAAGTCTTCCTGAAGATGAGCTCAGAAGCACAAAAGGAAGCAATCTCTCAGGAAAGACAGTGAGCAAATATACAACAATAGAGATAACTATGCAATCTGAAAGAGGTTTTAATTAGTGTTTTTTAAACACTCAAGACAAAAAGAGAGAAATGGGCAAAAAGAAATATTTTGAAGAAATAATGGGAGATTTAAAAAAAAAAGCAAGTATAAATTCTAGTTATGAAAAGTATCATCATTAAAAAAAATTTTTAAACCTTAATATAAGAGTAAAACAGCAAAGTAGAGCTGAGGAGAAAATTAGTAAACTAGAAATGTGAGGAGATCATTCAGAAAGCAGTCGAAAGAGACAAAGAGCTGGGGCACATAAGAGGGAAGAGAAAAGATATGGAGGTAGAATGAGAAGTCTGACATGTGGAAGAGAGGTATTATTTGAGGAGACAATGGTAAAAATGTTTTCTGACATAAAGAAAATTACGAATTTTCCTCACACTGAAATGAGGAAGTCCTCACATTGAAAAAAGAACATGGAATCCAAATATCATAATTAAATACAGATCCATGACCAAACACATATTGCTGAAACTGCTTTATATAAAAAATAAAGATAAAAGCCACCAGAAAGAAAAGACATATTACCTTAAAAGGAAGGATAATCAAATTAAGAGCTGACTTCTCATCATCAGTAATGGAGTCCAGAAGACAGTGGAATAATATCTAACTGCCAATGGGACACCATTGTTAATTTAGGTTTTTATAACCTGCTAAGGTAACACTCTAAAATGGTAGCAAAATAAAGATCTTTTCAGACTTCCAAAAACTAAAAGACTTTACTAGTCAGATCTTCATGGAAAGAATTACCAAAGGATATACTTCAGCAGGAACAAAATTTAACGCAGAGGAAAGAGTGAGGTGTAAAAAGCAGCAGGAATAGAGAAATAAGCAAAAATACATTAGGAAATTTACATAAGTATTGACAATGGAAATAACAGTGCTCTGACCAGCAACAATACAGAAGAGAAAGAAACATTTTGGAAGTGGGGAGTTCTGAGGTACTTGCCTAATTCAGGAGAAAAATAGACATTGATAAAATGCACACTTTGAAAACTATGCCATAAATATAACAGTATAAAATATGCTAATCAAATGGGTGGTAGTTTCTGTTTTCTAGGTTGTTAACCAGTCATTTCCAAATCCCTTGAGATGTTTTTTCAAAACACAGGTTGGCAGCCCCTCTTGATGATTCTGGTTCAGTGTATCTAGAGGGAGCCTTTGCTTCTGTGTTTTTAAAAAGCTCCCCAGCTGGGGTGCCTGGGTGGCTCAGTCGTCAAGCATCTGCCTTCAGCCCAGGTCATGATCCCAGGGTCCTGGAATCGAGCCCCACATCGGCCTCCCTGCTCAGCGGGAAGCCTGCTTCTCCCTCTCCCACTCCCCCTGCTTGTGTTCCCTCTCTCACCATGTCTGTCTCTGTCAAATAAATAAATAAATAAATAAAAAGCTCCCCAGCTAATTTTCCTGGGGGTAGGGCTTTTCCTCAAGGTTCCTTCTCCTTGGGTCTCCAGGGAGACAAAACAGGAGCTGGAACCCTTTGGAAAACCCAATGTACCATTAAAAAAAGTTCGTGGACGAGTGTCCTGAGATGATAATGGGCAAAGTCTCTCTTTATTCTCTCTGGTGATTGATTTGAGGAGGTAACTTAGTAGATTCTAATAACTGGAAACAAACTCTTTGGAAGTGATGATTTAGACCATGTATCGGCAGGAATTAAGTATTTAGGCATGATGAGTGTGCGCATCAGAACGTGGTTTTTGTGACGATGTAACAATTGTCAGCATTCTGTACACAAGAGCAGGGAGGTTACATGTTTGAAGTGATGAGCGGTCCTGCTCGTGAGAAAGTGCTTCTTAAAAATATGTAAGAGTTATTAGCTCCTTCTTTAGCCTAGGTGAGAAGCACAGGTCAATACCTGAAAGTCCCATGAAAATCCAGTGGGGCTGCAACAAAAATGAGATGTCACTTACCAAATCCTTGAGTCCAGGTCCCATGATCTAGTTCCGGAGAATATTTATCAGTGGGGCCCAATTTCTCAAACTTAGCAATAGAAGGCCTGCCCTGTGTGTAAAGAACCAAAGTCTATGGAAATGCAAATTTACCTCTTCTGCTAACACCTGTTATACAGAATTTACAGGATTAAAAAAAGGCATGTGATGTTAAAGCCCTCCCCTTTTGTTTGAAAGCCTTGGGGTATGGGAACAGTTAGAAGTTCAGAATCATGAGCTTTGCCTATAAAGTTGAGCGTACGCAGGGTTGAGTTAGAGAACTATCCTTTGGTTCTTCCCATTGACAGCAACCTTTTTTTTTTTTTAAGATTCTATTTATTTATTTGAAAGAGAGAGAGAGGGAGCGAGAGAGGGAGAGAGAGCACGAATGGGGGGGGAAGGCAGATGGAGAGGGAGAAGTAGACTCCCACTGAGCAGAGAGCCGAAAGCAGGCTTGATCCCAGGGACCCGGGGTCACGACCTGAGCCCAAGGCAGACGCTTCACTGACTGAGCCACCCAGGCACCCTCACAGCAACCCTTTTAAGAGCAAGATCTGGTCACCCCGATCACAGTGTATTGTCTTAGTCCTCTGAGCCTGCTCCCTCTGTTAGACTGTGAATGCCTCAAGAGCACAGGTTTGGTCTTACTCATCAGGGAATCTCCCGGTCTAGCCTTGCACCTAGCACACAGTGGGTACCCAGTATATTTTTAGTTTTCAGTGAGTGAGAGAATGAATAAATGAAGTCCCTGAGGTCAACGTGCTTAACATCATTTCAGAAAAACATTTCCTTCCCTTTCCAGTGACAGTCTGCCCCACGTAACCTGGGCTAGTTCAGCACTTGGTTCATACTTCCCAATATGGTAGCAACATGTAGATATTTACATTTAAATTAATTAAAATTAAATAAAATTTCAATTCCTCAATTCCACTAGTCACAGTTTAAGTGCTCTATAGCCACGTATGGCTAATGGCTACAGTCTTAGACAGCACAGCTACAGAATATTTCCAAGATTATAGAAAGTTCTGTTAGACAGGGCTAGTATAGACCCAGGCTGGGAGCCCTAGAGCTCTATACCCATCTCTGACTTTACCAATTACTAACACTGTGCACGCTATTCCTTCTGCCTGTAGAATGCTTTCCTCATAGAGTAGTCTAGTTAACTACTTCTTGCCTTCCAGGTTCCAGTTCACAGAATATCCCCAGCTAGATCAAGACC
Source organism: Callorhinus ursinus (assembly GCF_003265705.2). Lineage (NCBI taxonomy): Eukaryota > Metazoa > Chordata > Mammalia > Carnivora > Otariidae > Callorhinus > Callorhinus ursinus. The sequence continues at coordinate 38,727,035 of NW_027397076.1, forward strand.
TCTCACAGAACCTCGTACAATTCCTTGTCAAGGTTGACATTTTATATATTCTTATGTGATTACTTGATTAATACCTGTCTCTCTTAACAAACTGTGAGCTTCAGGAGCAGGGAAGTGTCTGGTTCGTGCTGTACGCTCAATGACCAGCAAATGAGTGACACATGGTGAACATGCAGTATTTGTTGAACAAAACAATGGAATGAACCATCAGTTTTGATGTCTGTGACATAACCATAGTAGGTGGTTGGTCCTCCTTTGGACTGACACTCAGCTGAGACTCACGGGTAAGGCCATGTCTGTCATTTATGGCCGTCATCCCTTCGATTGCTAATGATGTTTACTCTGCTTCATTGTTGCCCCTGCTAGATATTTTCAACATCACCCCTGTGATTTGTCAGCATAATGAAGACTCTAAAGGTGGACAGACTGACCGTGCCAATGAAGCATTCGCAAAGTAAGAGAAGAACACAACATTTCATTTAGGCTTTGAGATAGGTACCATTAACCTTCCTCCCTACAGGCCACTCCTCAAACTCTCCATCAGCTCAAATACCTGACACTGAAACCCTGGACAGTTTTCGAACTGTAATCGTCCTCCAGAACCGCCCTCCCTGCCCCCGCCTCCAGAGTTTAGCATCCAACCTAACTATTAGCATTATATATGGGAAGTTAGAAAATATACCTGTCAAGGCTTCCAAATTCTAACTACATTTCTCCCAAGGGCCTCGGAGGTTTGCAACTGTTAGGCTACCCCGAGCATCCTCCCAGGCCTCCTGTGGCCGTGGAAACTTGAGGAAGTGGGGACATTTTCAACCCAGTGTCCCCTGAAGTGGTTCAGAGCTGCACATCCCACAATCCTCGAGGACAGGCAGGCCAAAACAGCAACAAAAAAGGCCTCCCACTCGGGCTCCTGTGAGCCTTCATGTCTGAGTTCATGTGGCTCTCACTCAGAAACGGAAGTGGAAAACCAAATAAAGTCAACTCCGTGGAGGTCCTGGGGACTTAACCCTGAGCAACCATACGAATACCAGAGCCATGCATCATGATTCGTGTTCTTATAATAAATGCCTCAGAAAGTAATAAGGATTTGGCACTTAGTATAAAGCATTGGCAAGACAACTCGAAGTTTTCTGCCTGTTGTAAAGTAACCCAGGACATTTTCTCTCACTGAGCAATAGGCTTTAGCAACTTTATCTATAGAGGCAAGGGAGTTACTCATAAAGCTTTATTAAGTGATATCAAGACTTCTTTTTTAGTGTTTGTTTCCACTGTGGGAGAGGTTTTCGAAAAGACACTAAGTTGTTCTTCCCAATGTGTCTATACCAGCCCCATATTAGAAGATGAAACACATACCTAGAGGATTAGCAATCTCGAAATCACCTTTCCCAAAGTGATTCATTTTGGTAAAGAAGTGCTGAAAAGTTAAACAAGTACACTCTTGATTTAATACTGTTCATATTTACAGAATAGATTCTGCAAAGGACAGAAACAAGTTAAGGCAAAGATCATTCCTATAAAGCAAACATTTAGGGGATAATGAAAAGGCAAAAAAAAAAGAAGAAGAAAAGAAAAAGAAAAAAGACCAGATGGTTCTGTAGGCCCTCACAAGTATGAGGAAGAGTGTGCAGCCTCAAAGGAAAAAGGCTTTTTCGTTTAGAAAAATGGAATAAATAAACCTCCATCTCTGTGGTGGCTCAGCAAGCTAGCGGCCTGCCAACACACCCATTCTGGTCAACTTTAAGATGGACTCATCTTTCGCTGGCAAATCAATTGTGTGATGACCTGTATTGCAGTAAGTTTCCAGATCAGCATTCTCAAGCACCTTGAATCAGAGGGGAGATCAAAGGGAAGTAAGACACATTTGCAGGGCGTCTGCCCATGACAGGGGAAAGCCTTCTGCCATCTCTCCCCAGCCCCCAACTTCCTCATGATCTCTCTCGCCTCTAGGTCTTTGCACATGTGGTTCCTTCTGCTTGGGACCCCTCACCCCCCACCCCTCACTGACCATGCCTGGCTAACTCCCACTTATTCTTGGAGCCATCCCTTCTTCCAAGAAGCCCTCCCTTGGACTTGGCAAGATTAGGTGAGGTGCTGCTCCCCTGGCTCTTTCCATCAGCATGACCAACCAGCCCAGTTTGCCTGGGACCGAGGGACTTCCTGGGATGGGACTTTTAGTGCTAAAATCAGACCAGTTCTAGACAAATCAGAGCAGTCACCTGACCTCCCGTGCTCCCTGCACTCACTTTCCCCAGATGGAGGGTCTTCCATTGGAACTGCCCACCAGAGACTGTCAGTTCCCTGAGGTCAGGGATGGAGTTGTTCATCTCTGTAATCCCGCTGCACACCTCGCACAGGTCTGGCACGGGGCAACCAAGCAAAAACCATCACTGGAATAGGTACTTCGGGCTGAATGAATCAATATAAATTCAACATTCTTTTATAAATGGCTCTCTCATTTCTGTTTCCTGCAGGCATAGATCCTGAGATTTGCTAGGGTGCCTTGCCTACCACACCCGAAGCAGCCAATGTCTGCCTAGCAGAGGCTCCTGCATATAGGATTAGCATACAAATCAGCATACTCTTCTTTCCACTCCAGGTCACCAGGTCACCATGTACCTTTAGTCCCTGCTGTAAAGAGACTAAGACCTAGGAAATATACTTTTGTTACTGTCGATTTCTTTGGCTATCACTCACTAACTGAGAGCTTACACGTCCAGCACTATGTGAGGCCCTTTTGTTCGCTTTCAGATTTAATACTCGAAACATCCCTATGAGATATTTCTGCCACCATTTTCCAAATGAAGACCCTGAGGCTCAGTGAAGTTAAGTCACCAGCCTGAAGTCCACAGTTAGTTATGCGGGACCTGGGCATAGAACCCAGGTCCCGCATACTGAAAGGTTGGCTCCAAAGCCTGTGCTTCCAAGTCACTACGCTGTACTACCAGAGGCTTTCCAGGAAGGGCTTTGCTGTCAAGTTCACAGCACAGTGAACTGAGGCAGGGACACGTTGGGCTGTTATGTCCATGCCCACTGTCCATCCTGAGCCTGGCCCCTTCTGACTGAAAGGAAGCATGGTTCAGGCGGGTGTGTCCCGGAATTTCAGGGAAAACTGGCCCTGGGGTTTTATGAGAGACCTGAAAGGATAGCTGATAAAACAGAAAGGCTCTCAAACTCTGTATGTGATCAGTGAGAAGCCAGGATCAAGAGAAGGTTGTGCTCTTGTCCAAGGCAACACAGCCAGACGGAGGCAACACTAGCCTGAGACCCTAATCTCTCCACTTCCTGTCCACAATGGCTCCCCACTTCCTTCCCCCATTCTGTGTCTATTAAAAACACACAAGGCTCTCTTTACCACATTCCTTGGATTTTAAAGCAGCTGCTCCTGCTGTCCTCCCTCCTCACTCACGCCAACTACGCCAACTACGTTTTTCTTTCGTTTTTACATCTGAGGAAGAAGGTGTTATGGTTAACAGCATTTGAATTCCACAATGTCACTGTAACATGTAATAAATAACTTTTTATTATTTACGACCAAAATGCTTAGCGGCTGTGGAAGATGAAGGGCTCTTCTCTTCTTTCTGATGCAGCTCTCACAGGTTTACTCGGTCGTTGGCTGGGGGGCTGGGGCGGGGAGGGATGCACCTTGGCTCTCTCATGCAATACCTTCAGTGCCCAGGCCGAGGCTTCACGATTATGCTGGAGTTGTGTGTGACGGTAAGATTTGTTTTTAGCTCAATCTTTGCAGGTCTGGAGAATGGCATGTTCTCAGAAACACCTATGCAGCTACCCAGGACCAGCTGAGTGAGCTAAGAGGGAAAGTGGATGGAGAGTCTGGTTAGGCTGGGATCCATGCTAATAGAATTCTGTCCCAGGATAAGGGCTGAAGAAAAGCATGGCACTTTCGAAGCCAGTTTGGCAAACTACCCTTGGGGAGACTTTCCATACTTTTCAAAACTGTGGCTAAAAAGACCAGAGAGTCTAAACCTTCCCGCAGCTACCCCCATCGGGCTCCATACCTGCAACCCAGGAATTTTGCTTGCATTAAAAAGGCATCTTCCAGAAGGAACTATGAACCTAAAAACAAACGCTGTTTCATTTGTCGTTCATTAGGGGTGTATCTGGATTGATTTACTGAGCCCTTGCGACCCCAAGTCTTTGGAGCAGCATTCCTTCACGATTAAATGGAAAGGATTCACGCGCAACTCTCAGGGATAAGCGCAGAAGGCACAAGACCTCAAATTGCTCTGTATCAGGTAACCCAAAGGAAACGCTCAACCCAATCCAGCATTGAAAGCGCCTGAGCCAGACAAGAGTTTGCAAGTGTTTTGACCCAGGCTTCCCAGAGAACTTTCCTAAGGGAGGTGGCCAGTGCAGACCACTATTATCCAGATGAGGGGCTTTTGAGTCTTTCCAGGGTCAGGATATGCTGAGAATGCCTAGCCCAGCCACATACAATTGATGACAGAAACTGCGATCCCTTCTAATCCCCAGGACCTCAGGGCTTCCTGGGAAGGGGGTGGGGGAGGCCAGGAAGAGTGAGAGAGAGAAAGGAAAAGGAAACAAGGTAGGGTGCGTAGCGCACCGGGGAGAATAAATTTCTCCTGTCAGCTCAGCAGGCCCATGGTCATCAGAAAAGAAGAAAAACCCCATAAAGCCCTCAGAGCAGGGCGACAATTGCCCTTTGGAACTGAGATGGGCAGCCTTTCTGGTGGGTGGCGCAAGCCTCTTACAGCAATTAAGAACAAGGACTACAGTCCTTTCTTGCTCTTTTTGTGTGTAAACAACAATTCGGGGACTTGTAAACCAAAGAGAATTGGTCCAGAGTTTATTTTTATCTACTCCTGTGGCTCCCCTGGCTTTAACTGGCTTCCAGGAAAATTTCAAGGGCCGGAGGCCTTTGTGGTTGTGGTTTTAGTTAAATACACAGATTTACCTGGCGCCCAGTGTGGGGGGAGGGAGAAGCAGAGTGCTTTCCCCGGCTCCCCCAGCTCCCTACCGACCAATGAGCCCCTGGGCTACCCGGCCAGACTGGGAGGCCACAGGAGGAAAAGGGATTCAGGGGGAGGATGCCCTGTGCTCTTCCTGTGAGGCCCTGCAAACTGTGTCTCCCCCCTTGGAGCGGCCATGATTTGATCTGACCTCCACTTTCTGCATTCCTCTCCCCTTCTCCCTTCCTCCCACCCCAAAGTGGCCTGAGTTGGGGTGACTTGCAGGCCTCCTAATTCTGTGAAAACATCCCATGGATGCCCGGTGGACAGAGAAGAAATACGGAGGCGTCCGGGGCGGTAGATGGGGCTGCGAAGTGGCTCACGTTCTGTGCTTTGGGGGTTACTAGAAAGTCCTCTGATCTCGCCTTCTCACCCAGGGCTGACATCCTACCATCTGTGAGTGTCTGGCTTTCCTAAGGATTGCTTAGGATTTATGAATGCAACTAAATAAATGAATCCCTGGCTATTAACCACAGGAGTCCCGCGACATGGAATTTCTGCTGTGAAAAGCAGCTCAATCGCAAATCAAGGCCTGAAAATTCTCCTGACGATGACTCTCTACCTCTCCCTAAAGGATTGGGTCGAGCCTAGCGGTAAGTCAGACCATCGTAAACATAACCTCTCAACACAGCGACAGTCCACCCAGCTATTTTCTCATGATGCATTAACAGGCCAACAGACAGAAACTTTGTTTTAGTGATAGGAATTCATTTCTTCGCTTTAAGAATTCCCTTACATTGCTCTTTCAAATGCAAGTGTTCTTGCTCCCATATTTTGGTGTGCATGCAAAAGGACAGGATCTTTTCCAAGATGAGGCTCCTAGGGAAAATGTTCCTGGCTAGTTGCTGGGAGACCTGAGCCCTCCCACCAGCTCCGTGGCTATTCGTCTGGAGAATCAAGAAGCTGCCCAGCTAGGCTCTCTCACTATCTTGTATACTAGACCCGAGCTTGCTTGCTGCTCTGGGACGCCTTAGTCTCTGCAGGAAGCTCTCGCTTTCCCTCATGTCCTCACAAAGTCTCCCTGATTGGAGGAAGGGCTAGAGCCCCCCAGGAAAGCTGGGGGAGGCTGGCAGACAGCTTTCTGAATTCAGATGAAAGCTAAGTCAGCTCAGGCGCCTGGAAGGTTCCAGCAGGGTGGGTGCTTGAGGAAAACCACTTACCAATGCTACTGAAAGCCTGGGCCGGAGGCAAGGGCCTGGGGCTGCGCCAGCAGCTCAGAGGAAGGAGAAACCGGAGGCCCAGCAGGAACTAGGAGTCACTTGTTATAAGCAAATTGTTTATTTGGTGGTTTTTCCCTCCAGGCCATTCATGAATGCCCCGGGGGCCTGTGGCAGTCAGCGCATTCTGGCCTACCTCCTAGTTGTCACTGTTTTCCAGCGATGGCCCGATGTGGTGGTGGTTGGGGTAGGGGGAGCCGCAGGGTACGGCTCCACATGTTTCCAACTGCCCCAGCCTAAGCCCTCCCCACCATTCCTTCATTCCTTTCCCTCAAAGAAAGGTGTTACCCTCAAACTCATCTGCCGTTCAAGCCCTCTTGGCTCATTATCTTTGTCTCATTTGCTCTGCATCATTCAAATGAGAAGGCTTCACAGCTTTGGACACTCAGTGTCTCTCCTTCCAAGCTGCCGGGCGCCCTGACCTTGGAGAGGTCCTCAACTTCACTCTGCCTTTGTAAATGGTGCTAATTTACACCACAAGGGGGCCAACAACCCTCACTGGGTTCTTGAGAGTTGGCTGAATCTAATGCAATAGATGTAACTACATGAAATAATGTGCATAAAATGGTTAACACAAGTGAACCCTCTATACATGGTAGTTACGAGAATCCACACTAACACACACTCTACTGTGCCTTTCATTTCGTTTCCTCTGAAAAGAACCCATTTGTGGGAAGATGCTGAAAGCAGGCTTGTTTCAAAATACCATCCTTTTCCTTGGAAGTTACTGAGCAGATCTGCCTCGATTTCTGTCAGGCACTTCCAGGAATTATAGCCTGAGACATTCCCTTAAGTTTCCAGCTGACTGGTGGCACTGGCTTGGCACAAAGGGCAACAACGAAGACACCGAGCCACAGAGGGGAGCAGATTTCTGAAAGTTCTCCACCAAGTGTCAGGAAGAAAAAGAGGTGGAAATAATAGAAGAAAAGCTGCCAGCAATTGCAGACGAGGCTTAGAAATATGTGGGAAGCCAAAGGGACGTTGAGTGGAGACAGCATATTTGGAGGGTTAGCACTCTTAGAAACTGTCTCCACAGCTATTCTGTAAGATTGACCCCGAGGGTCCCAGGTAAGTGCTCCTTGGCCAGGCGTGCAAGAGCCCCGGGCAAGGATTCTGCCTTCTAAACTGCTCTGAGGTCTGGTATGGAGCTGAGTTTGGTGACCTCTGGAGCCCACAACAAGCTTTTCACATTAAGTGAACCTGCACTTCATCGAACAGAGGAATACTTAATACAAAGTGAAGGGACAAAGCTATTTAGTGTCAGGCTTTTGGCAGATCTTTTCATTTTGAAGAACAGGTCTGAGCCAGGGCCAGAAAGAAAGGAAGACTTGTTGGGTGGGGATAGTGTTGGGCAGGGGGTAAGCAGAAGCTTAGGTGTGAGTCTTAGTCCTACTGATTCGCTGCAGGAAGGGGGCCTCTCGGGGTCTCAATTTCCAATGGCAAAGCTAGAGAGAAAAATCTTTAGCACTCTTTAAGTGCATGACCATTCCAAATGGTTTATGATGATTTTTCTGGGAAAATAATGTCTAATCAAAATACCATGAGAGAATCAATGGGAAAATGCATAAGTACACAAGGCTCTCCACATCCCCAACACTGTATAATGTCATATCACATCACAGAGAAGAAAATAGAAAGAATAATATGTCTCTAGAGGGTTTAACAACATCTCAAGCCTATCTGTCCCATGAATGCAAATGTTTACATTACAGAGCAGAAGTGCCATATTAGGAAACTGCTTCTCTGCAAGGTTTTCTCAACTGGGTAATGGGCAAACAGATCCAAACTGATAAGAAAAACAGTATTTCCGTGGTTCTCCAAAGCTTCCTTATGACTGTCAGTCTCCATCTCCTTAATGTGCGAGCAGGATGGGCTGTCTGACTAACGCTTGCCCTTTATGGGAAAACGGCAGGAACGGCCACTGGGACTCTAGCAACATCTATGGCAGGCTCTGGGCATCGCAGGTTCCAACCCCTCCAAAAGAAAGTTTGGTTGGGAGATACAGCAGGGGAAAGAGGCCTCTTGACTCCGGCCTACATAGGTTGTTCGGCAATGGACTGACCAACGTCCTGGGTCCCTGCTCATGGAAGCCCTACTCAGCAGGCAACCCATTCCAGGGAACATCTCCACGACCAGCAATTAAAGAGATAATTCACCATCATTTAAGGGGCGGTCCCTGCAGCCCGTCCTTTGAGTTTGACTCCGCCTCCCCCAAGCATCACCTGCATTATCTCTGAAAAGTTCCTAGGCCTTGGATGAAGATAGTGACATACCTCCTTGATTTACTTTCAAGGTGAAGTGAGTTAATAAATAAAAAGCCCTGAAAACTGTGGCTAACACATGTAACAGTGTCTCACTCAGACATAGTAAGCCCTCTGTGAATGTTAATAATTGTTACTACTGTTATTTTTACTATGAGGATTCGTGTTATTCTTATAAAAGCAGAGTGGTCATCTCCTAAAGCCTTCTCTGAACTCCCTCAGCAGTACCAACTCTTTCTTTCTCTGGGTTTTCATGACACTTGCCACACACCTCAATTATATGTGGCTTTGTCAGTCGAGAAGCTCCCAGTCTCGGTGAACAGTGCCCACTGGAGTTGTGTGGTGCCCAGGCTACGTGATCATTTGCAGAAGCTCCTGGGAGCAGGGGACTTCCTGGCACCTCCAAATACATCACACAGGAGGCATCTCTGTTTTCTGTAAGAGAGATCTCTGCCATCAACATGCAGCCTGCACGTAATGACACTTTCACTTTTTTTAAAAAAAGATTTATTTATTTTAGAGAGAGAGAGAGAACACAAGCAGGAGGGGCAGGGGGAGAGGGAGAAAGAATCTCAAGCAGACTCTCTGCTAAGTACAGAGCCTGATGTGGGGCTCAGGCTCACGACCCCGAGATCACAACCTGAGCCGAAACAGAGTCGGCCGCTTAACCCACTGCACCACCCAGGCTCACATTAAGAGAGATTTGAATGACTATGGGCTAGAAATTGACTCAGCCAAATTAAACTTCTCTTTTCCTGATAATTATTTCGTTTAAAATTCTTCGACTTACCCCAAAAGACTTTGTTCTCCACAATCCCTACTTTTTTGTGGGGAGAGGGAGAACTTTTCTTTTTTAAAAGAATATGTACACTGATGATTCATTTACAAGCCAGTGAGTTCAGTCAGATCTGGGAAATCTACTGCTACTTTAACTTCATTCATTCATTCATTCATTCATTCGTTCAAAAAAACCAATTTCATCTGGGCAGGCACAGTCCTGGGGGCAGAAGCCAGACAGGAAGACATCCCCTTGCCCTGAAGATGCTCACTGCTCGTGGCTTTCCTTTGACTGCCTCAGTCCTTCCATCCCTTCAGGGCAGCTGACCCACCAGTTCCTGGGCCTAGGAAGGAAACCTTTCACACTAGCAGAGGAGGCACCTCATCGGGAGGAACACGGCATTTTTACCCAAGACTGAGCCAGTGTTCTGTTTGCAAAAGCAACACTGAGCTGAGGGCAAAAGCACCATATTTTCTAATGGAAAAGAGAATGCATAAGTCAGAGGACCAGAAATGGTCGGGACAGTTGGGCTATAATTGTGCACAGCTTCTGGTCCCAAGGAGTCAACCTGGAAGGGCTCAGCACAGGGCTGACTCCTCTCAGAGAAATCTGGACAGAGTAACTCCTGTGTGAGGTGCTCCGTTAGCATTCCTGCCATGATTGCTGCTGAGCAAATCACCCTGAAACTTAGTGGCTTAAAATTGTTTTATTATTATCTCCCAAGGTTCTGACTCAGCTAGATGGTTCTCATGGACACATGCTCGTATGGTTACAGCTGCCAGGGCTGGTGGTCTCGAGGCTTGCTCAGTCAAGTCTGAGACTGATGGTGGCTACGGGCAGCAGCTTGGTTGGGGTGTGGGTATCACCCACGCTTGGCTTTTGCATGTGGTCTGGGCTTGTGCACAGAAAGGTAGCTGGGTTCCAAGAGGAATTATCCCTGGAGAACCAGGCAGAAGTTGTGTTACCTTCTTTGACTTGGTCTCAGAAGTCACGTAGACTTGCTTGTACCACACGCCATGGATTGACCAGATTCAAGAGGAGGGCATGTAGACCAGCTTGATGGGAGCACTCAAAGAGTTTGTAGAACTTTTTAAACCACCACAACAAAGCAGAGGAACCTGGTGACTATGACCAAATGAGGAATTTTTGTATAATTGTTAAAATAAAACCAAGACACACGCTTGGAACAGGGGCTTTGGATTGTAATGGGTAATAGCCATCGGCATAAATCCTAGCAGGTTGGGACAATGGGGGGAGCACTGGACTGGGAATCAGAATATGATCATTCCAACTCTGCTATGTGCATTTCCTGTTAGCTGGACTCAGGCAAGTAACTTAATAGCTACAAACCTTAATTTCTTCATCTCTGTGAAAAGGATAATCATAGAGGCGCCTGGGTGGCTCCGTCGTTAAGCGTCTGCCTTCGGCTCAGGTCATGATCCCGGGGTCCTGGGATCGAGCCCCGCCTCGGGCTCCCTGCTCAGCAGGAAGCCTGCTTCTCCCTCTCCCACTCCCCCTGCTTGTGTTCCCTCTCTCGCTGTGTCTCTCTCTGTCAAGTAAATAAAATCTTTAAAAAAAAAAAAAAAGAAAAGGATAATCATACTGTCTGTCTTTCACGGTTCACCAATATTTACAGGAAAGCAATAAGATAAAGAATGCAAAAGGACCTGCAAAACTATAATCACTAATTGATATAAGATATCATAAATATTGTAGGAATTTTATTTTTTTCCCTTCCCAAGCCTTGGTTTTCTTATCTGTAGTAGTGAGGCGCTGGAATAGATTAGTTTCTTAAACTTGACGACCTAAGGACAAATTTTAAAGGGAAAAAAATTTCTCATAAACACCTGAAAATGTATCTTTAGGCCCTCAAGTCTCCATTGACCCCAGTTTGATGAACATTGACTTAAGGAACTATAGCCTTACTCCATGAAATCTCTTCCAATTGTAAATCATTACTGTGAACAAGAGGACCTTTTTTTTTCCTTTTTAACCAGTAAAATGCATTTTAGATTATAACCAAATGAAAACTTGAAAATACTGTGAGAGCTCTCTGACCCTGGAGAATGCATCTGGGAAGCTGGATCAGATGGTTATAAGATGCTGTCCATTTCTCTGCTTGAGTCTGTGGTTTGTGATGTGACTCACAGAGCCAGCTCCTGTGCTAAGCTGTAGGCTCCTAGAGAAAAGGGATGTGTCTGCGACCGCTTTGAATCTTTCAGGACATCTTGGGTATAGGATGTACTCGGAAATTTTTGATCTGATGGCGGTATAAATGGACAATGGTAGTGAACACAATAAATAGGACAATAATTCACATTTGAATCCCATCTTTTTTTTTTAAGATTTTATTTATTTGACAGAGAGAGACACAGTGAGAGAGGGAACACAAGCAGGGGGAGTGGGAGAGGGAGAAGCAGGCTTCCTGCCGAGCAGGGAGCCCGATGCGGGGCTCAATCCCAGGACTCTGGGTTCATGACTTGAGTTGAAGGCAGACGCTTAATGACCGAGCCACCCAGGTGCCCCTGAATCCCATCTTTCTGCCAAACTAGTGCTTTATGATTGACCCTCTTACTCCACCCCATAAGTGGAGGATACCAGCGGCCTTGGCAGTGACAAGCCTTACTTCTAATTATCTGTTTCAGGATCCAATTAGCTCAGTGCCTGATAGGTTCTTGCTTCTAATCAAACTGACAATGATAGAAAGCAGTTTAAAGAAAACTAATTGGAAAAGAATTGAAAACATAAAACCCTGCTCTTGGCCTTCAGGTCCTGCATTATCTGGGCTCTCCCTGTCTCTTGAGCCCTCTCTGAGCCACTTTTCCCCTCACCCCTGCTGTTCCCTCTGTCTGAAACACTATTCCCTTCACTCTTTGCCCAGATCTCTCCTTTCTCTGCAGGTCTCTGAGTGTCTCTTCCTTGGCGCCTGTCTGGGCCCTTCCATCTAAGTCAAGCCTTTTGTTAAACTCCCTCCTTTACAGCACCTATTTATATTAGTTTTTGAGTTTGTTCAATTTCTGTCTGTTCCACTAGACTATAATCTTCATGAGGGCAGGAACAATGTCTATTTTGTACATGATTGCCTCCCTGCTACCCAGTATGATACCTGGCATAAAGCAGGCAACTTTATAAATAAATGAACATTTGGCAAATACATCACTGAAACAAGCAAACAGATTTTTTTTTTTTAAGTACTTCATGTGCATTCAGCACTGTGTTAGCCACAAGCAATGGGTAAGTTTCTCAGCCTGCTGAAGCGAAAAAAAAAAACCCGTCTTTTCCTAAAACTAGGATTTCTCTTTTAAAACCAGCAGCCCGGCCCCTGCTGCCTGTCAAACATGGCTGCATCAGCCAGATTGACTCAAACCAGATCTAGTCCAGGAGGCTGTTTCACACCGTTTCCAATAGAATATGAATCAGACAAGATACCATCAACCAAGCATTCAGCCAGGAAACATGACCCTGGTAAACCTTCCAGGGTGACCCGTCTCACACTGCCAGGATCCAGCCCTACTGACAGCATCTATTATAAAGCCGAGGAATGGAACACACTTCAACTCCACAAAATGTGCTTTGGAGCCAGGCGGCGGGCAGCCCCGGGAAGTGCACGAAGTGTGGAAATTCCCTTCAAGCTTTTCAAGCAGCTCAAAGACATGAGCTAAGGAGGGACTTCAAAATTCCAAAGAGAAATTCCACTTTCCTTTTCCTCTGCTCTGGTCTTTCCATTCCAAACACAGCCCTGCTGGTTGGAGCCACTTCATGAATGTGGGATTGTTAGGGTCCGTCCAGAGACTCACCATTATTTTTCTTAGGTTAAAAAACACATGCACACACAATTTGGCATACATGTTCTCTTTCATTTGCCCTAAAGAAATCAATATCCCAGTCTGGGGTTACCAGCTGGGTTTCATATACATCCTGAGGCAGAGTTGCTTTATTTTATAGCTGCTGACATTCTTCTCTGGAGCCCCAAGCCCTCTCTCTGGTCCCAAGCTCAAAGATGGACTTCCTGTGTAGTCCAGCCTTTCATGAGGTCCTTCTTAGGGCCAGTTGCAAGGATTTACCATAGGCACCGACAGCCCGCCTCCACAAGCTATTTCTGAGGAGGCAGAAAGCTATCTGTGTGTTTTACACACTTAAGGAAATTGAATTTTAATTTGTTCCTGGCTCCACCACTCACTATGTGTTGAGGGGGAAGTTCCTCAAAACCTTAATTTTTTCATCTGTAAAATGGAAACAATAATAGTATCTATTCATAGAGTTGTCATAGGATTAAAAAAGATACTACAAGTACAGCATTTAGCACACTGCCTACTCATAGCGAGGTAGATTAAAGATGGCCACAATTTTTTTTTGCCCTCCCTTCCACTGAGAGGTAGAGACTAATTCCTCTCTCTCGGGATATGGGTTTTAGTGACTTGCTGGATGAATAGAACATAGTGGAATTGGGCCATGAGAAATTCTGGCTTCTGTCTAGTCTATTGGAAGGTTGATTCTGGGGGACACCAGCTGCCATGTAAGAAGCCCAACTACTCCAAGACCACCATGCTGTGAGGAAGCTCAAGCTAGTCACATGAAGCCTCTGTGCGGAGGAAGAAAGATGCCAGGCCAGCTATTCCAGGCCAGGCACCAGCATATGATGGAAGAATGTTCATTTCAGGTCCAGAAGGTATAACTTGGAGAAGAACCAAGGAACTCAGACAACTTCCAGAACCAAGTCCCCAGCAAATGGCCCTAAGCAAGCCAACTATTCTCCAACCATTCGAGCCACCAACTGAACTACCCCCTTCCCATCCCGAGTCAATGTGGAGGAAACACAACAGCCCTGGAGCTTCCCAGCAGTGCCCTGCCCAAATCCCTGACTTGCAGAATTGTGCTATTTATTATTAATAGCACATTGTGCTACTTCACTAAGTTTTGGGGTGGTTTGTTAGGCAACAACAGAAAATCAGAACACATAGTAAAATTCTAAAAAATGGTGATGGTTACTTAATAAAACCATTATTATCAGCATTTGGGGAACCATGTCACAATTGATCCTTAAACTCTAAGCTTTGCAACCTTGAGGACATATGGTCCTAGAAGGATCACAAAGCCACAGAAGAGAGGGTTCCGCATGGGGAGATAAAGACAGAAGCCAGGGAATCCCTTTTCACCGTCCAGAGCCCTGCAGAGTAGTTGGCCCTCACAGGCACTCAACAAATGTTTCCTTCATGAATGAATGACAGACATAGTACATCTTTTTAGAATATCAGTTGTACTCCAAGGTTATCTTTCCTATCTAACAGATTTTATAATGGGAATGAGTACAAAAGTCTTTAAAGTTTTAAATATAAAACATGAGGCTTCCCCCCCCCCAAATTTTTTTTACCTCAGAGTGGCCATTCAGGTTCTGAAGCTACTCCTCTGGTTCTGAATGCCCCTTCTCTGCCATTAGGAGTAACTAACCAATTTATTTGTTTAACAAATACATGAGTGCCTACTTTGTGCCAGGCACTGTTATAGGTACTGGAGATACAATAGTGAACAAACAAAAGTTACCTGTCTCTTGGAGCCAACCCGCTAGTTGGGAGAGACAGTGAACAGGAAGATCAGGTGTGTGGTTTTGAGTGCTGTGGAGAAAAATAGAGCAAAGTGAGGGGGATAAGAAGTGCTAAGAAGGGCTAAGAGTTGCTCTTGTTAAAAGGAATGAGAACAAAAATTCACAGACAAAATGACATTGGAGTAGAGACTAGAGACAGTGCAGGAGTGAGTGACATGGGTACTTGAGAGGGTGCCAGGTGGAGGGAACAGCATGTGCCAGGCAGAGGGAACAGCATGTGTACAAGCTTATTTGAGGAAAGGCCAATGAAGCAATGTGCCCAAAGTGAGGAGCATCTCAATGAGAATGCTAAGAGATGAGGTTTGAGAGTTGGCTGGGGACTCGGGGGAGGGCAGACCGGAAACACCTCATGGACCATTGCAAAGACTTGGGCTTTTATTCTGAGAGAAGTGGGGAACCACTAGAGGGTTCTAAGCAAAGAAACAATGTGATTTTGTTTTTTCATTTCAATTTGATTTGACTACTGGGTGGAGAATAAGCTGATGGAAAACAGGTAAGAACAGAAGCAAAGAGACCAGCTGGGATGGTGACTTGGTACAAAAATTGAGGAGCAGAGCTCTGGACAATAAGGACCCTGACTCTGACTCAGGTGTGGTGAAACCAAAGGGGGATTCCCTTTTGGCCTTTCCACATGGCTTACACTTTTCATGGCCTCACAGTGTCACTTTTGCTATATTCTATTGGTAAACACAATCACAAGTCAGCCCATATTTTAGCAGATGGAAGGCAGAGAAAGGGAAGTGATTGCAGCCATCTTTAAAGACAAGCTACTGTATGGAGTGTCTCTAGAAAGTATCTTCTAGATTCAGCAGGAGCAACAGGACTCCCACTGAATGGACTAGAATTGATTACCAGATAATTGAACAGTTATGAAGAAAAAAAATAGATAAATTAATAGATTTAAATAAACCTATTTGTAAAAAAAACCCCTAAAAAACAAAAAAACAACTTATCTCCACACCCCTTCTGTGTACACTGACGTTGCTCCCCACTCCCCACACATACACCTGGAGGCAGAATGAGTTGGTTCAGAATTCTAGCAAGCCAGCTGGGGGGGCTGAGCTGCAGAATAATGGGCTTATGTCATTGTCTTATCATTAAACTATTCCCCCAGGTTGGTATGGCCTGGAAAACTACCTGTTACACCTAAGTAAAAATTCAGGCTCAAAGGACTAAGATTTCCCATCATCAAGGCAATTCAAAAGAATATGTTGTAGGTTCGAAGACAATTTCCAGAGAGACATGCATTCTCAGAATATTTTCAGTAATGGCAAAATCAGTGGAATAAGTAGTTGACCTCCTCCCTGAGGGACCATGCTCGTTAAGATATATGCATTCAGGACTGTTAAAATTCCAACTCATTACCTAATATTTGCACCTTATGCTTCCAGTCCTTCTATTTCAGCTGTAACAACCAACTGACAGTCTCCTATATGTTTGAGAGGCTTCAAGAGAATGTTGCTGGAGCAAACTTTAAAAGGAAAAAGAAAAAACTCAATAAGGAATTACTATTGATAATCCTCTCTACCCATTTTTCTTTGAATTAATCTAAGATGTTTGAGGAATGAATTTTTACCAGCTTTGGGGGCAGTGTTCAAATCTTCATTCATTCTTTTCTTTCATTAATTTCTACATTCCACCATGGAAAAAGATAATCCAACTTAAGAACAATTCCATAGCCCAAGCCAACAGAATTTTGGAGGCAATGTCAACCAACATTCACTGATTACTAACACTTGTCCTTCAGGATCTTCCTCAAGCATCCCTTCCACTGGAAGCTTCCTCTAATCCTTTCCCTGTGATAGTCATGTCATTCCCACCACGTTCCCTTCACTCTTCTATTAAAGCATTTGAATCTTTTCTCCCCCTATAGCTAACTCTCTGTTTTTCCTCTTTCTCTCTTACCAAATTTGGAGTAACTTGGTATCAAGGACAACATCATATTCATCTTCAGACAATTGAAAATTGTCCAGTACCTAGCACAGTGCCTGACACTGTTGGGGAGCACTCAGTCAATGTTTGCTAAATGAATAAATATGATGGGTGGTTCTACAGTCAGTTTGCCCATCAGGTGCACTGAGAAACCAACAGGGTCAGTTTAATTATAACCGCAATAAAAGAGCCCTGACCTTAAGGAGATTGCCCTCAAGAACAAAAAAAGTAAAATTTGTATGTAAATAATTGTCACCTTAGGCAGGTTGGAATAAGGTATAGAGAAAGCACACTGCTTATGAAATTTGGGTTCTAGGCCAAAGTTTTACACAGAAAAAACATTTGGGGGGCACAATTTAAAAATGTCTAAACACGAGAGCACTTCAAAGCACATGGAACTGAGGCATGCTCACAACAGCCTAAGAGTTGTAGATGGCACTCCATCTCTCTTACTTGACTTACATATAGAAAATAAAATGCCTGGGTTTATCCAAACATAGCATACAATTCAAATTTGTTCATATGAAATTTCCTAACTAGGAACTGTTGGGTTGAATGAGTTGTTGCATTTTCCTTTGTCCAAAATTGGAATATTGAAAATCACTTCTTATGGTGTATTTATTGTATTCTTGGGCAAGAAAAAAAGGTATTATAACAACAACAACAACAACAACAACAACAGTAAGCCAGCAGTGGTAACGTATTATTTAGTGCCCCATAACAAATTATCTCAAAATGTAGTGGCTTAAAACTACATATAAACATTTTAAAATAAATAGTTACTCTCTCACACAGTTTCTGTGGGTCAGAAATTCAGAAGCAATTTAGCTGGATAGTTCTAGGTTGGGGTCTCTCAAGAAGCTGCAGTTCAAGATGTTGGCTGGGGCTCCAGTCATCTGAAGCCTTGACTGGGGCTGGAGGATCCATGTCCAAGATGTACTCACATGGCTGCCACTTAGTGCTGACTATTGGCAGGGGGTGGTGGGGTCTCAGTTTCTTGCCACACGGGCTTCTTCATAGGGCAGCTTGAGTGTCCTTACAACATGGCAGCTGGCTTTCCCCAGAGTGAGTCATCCATGAAAACAAGACAGAAGTCATGATATCTTTTATGATCCAGTCTCAGAGGTTTATGCTTCATCATTCTTGAAATACCCTATTGGTTACATAGGTCATCCCTATTCACTGTGGGAATGGACTATGCACGAGTATGAATACTCATATAGAGAGAGAATCATAGTAGGCTATTTTGGAGGCTGAGACAACAGATGGCATAATTTTTCAAGAGCCATTATGTGGAAAGTTTGTTGGCTAAACAGGTAGGATTCCCGGGTGCCTGGGCGGCTCAGTTGGTTAAGCAGCTGCCTTCGGCTCAGGTCATGATCCCAGGGTCCTGGGATCAAGTCCCACGTCAGGCTCCCGGCTCAGCAGGAGGCTGCTTCTCCCTCTGTCTGCCACTCTCCCTGCTTTTGCTCTCTCTCTCTCACTCACTCTCTCTCAAATAAATAAAATTAAAAACAAAACAAAACAGGTAGGATTCTTACTTTTAAAGAGCCATATTCAAGAGGAGAGGAGACAAAAAACAAACAAGTAAGTTGGGAATTTCATTCAGCATTTGATGTTGTGAAGAATATAAAGCAACGTGAGATGAAGTGAGGTGAGCAAGGGTCCTGTTTTCTAGTAGACACTCAGGGAAGGCCTCTCTGAGAAGAGGACATGTGAATTGAGATACAAATGAAGAGAGGGGGCTGGATCTGGGAAAGGGTGTCCCAGACAAGAAGAAGAGTAAAGATCCTGAGGCAGAGGCATGTATGATATATTCAAGGAATGGACAGAAAGAGCAAGGAAAGCAAGGAGGAAGGAAGTAGGAGATGAGGTGAGAGACACAGTAGGGGCTAAAACACAGAGCTTTGTAGGACCAAGTAAAGAATTTGAATTTTATTCAAAGTGTGATGAAAAGCCTTTGGAGGGTATTCAGCAGGTAAATGACATGATCTAATTTACATTTTCTATAAGCCACTTTATCAAGGAGATCCTTTAAGAGTCATTTGCAATAAATCCTGGCAAGATATTAGCTTACTCTAAGATAATAACAGGGGCAATGGGAAGTTGGTAAGTCAGGATACATTTTGGAAGTAAAAGCATTTGCTGGCTTGGATAAGGACGAGGGTGAAGCATCAATGATAAATCCATGGTTTTTAGTTTGACACACAAAAAGAGTCATGCTACCACTTACAAAATGGGGAAGACTGGTGGATTAACAGGTTTTGAAGAGAAAAACCAAGAATTCTCCTTGGACATGTTAATTTGAGGTGTAGATATGTTATGCAAGTGGATAGGGAAGTCAATCATGTAAAATGTTGGACAGATTTGTATGGAGCACAGAGCACATAATATAAACCTGGGATATATCTTCATGTACACAAGTTAAGATAAATTTTAGTTGTGTGATTTCAGAAGAGGGAGAAAGCCCGTAACTCACTGGGCATATTCTGGAGGATTCATGGAGGAAATGGTGGCATTTGGGCTGACCTTTCAAAGAAAATTTCACCAGTAGGGATAATGGAGGAAAGTTTAAAGGACAGAGGAACAGTCTGAAGGAAGACCAGTTCAGGGACAGCTGCAGTGATGCATCTGAGGGATGATGGTGGAAAGGGCAGTGTCAGTGGTGGCTGGACAGGGGAGGAAAGAGCATCTTCCACACCCTTGGTATAGGTAGTCGAAAATAACCTGGTAGTTGGCTGGACTAGGAGGAAGAGTGGTCAAAGTGAGGGAAGCTTTGACTCCAGGGTGGAGAAGAATAGTGCTGTGTCAAGGAGCTGCTTTGGGGTTTTGTCTGCTCATGGCAGGGAGAGGAGAAGAGATGGCTGTAGGAAAATGATGAGTCTAAAATGCCAGCAAGATACCCAAATGGAAATGCCCATTGCTATGCTCTAGGAAGAGGATTGGAAATACAAATTGGGGCTTTTGCTACCTAATGATACCCTGAAGATAAGAGGGAAAAACTTGGTTAGAAGGGAGAGACTAAAAACAATGGGGTCTCTCCAGCTAGTGCCAGTGGGCAGGGGCAGTCACTCAAATCCAGAGATGACAACTAGCATTGAGAGGTTAATCCCTTTGGCTGTCCTTCCCTGAGCCTCATCTTCTTAGAGCAGATTAGGTGCCCAATAAATACATGAATTCCTGAGTGGTGACTATCTCTTCGGCAGCTGCAGCTGACCCCCAGGATCATCTCTCCTCGGCTGTAGCTTCTACTGTTGCCCCTTTTATAGACCCCAGGGGTGCCCTTTGGCCTCCTCTAAGGTGAAGCTCTACGTTCTAACCCCTGCTGTGACTCTGACCTCATCTCTTACTACCTGCCCTTCTCGCTGCTGGGGTGGATTCTCTCTGAATGGCTTCCCCGCAGTCCAGGGCAAGGCTACTTGTTGTGGGGGTGGGGGTGGAGATACTTATTGTATTATTTGTTTGTTTGTTTATTATTTATATATTTATTTAAAATATTTTATTTATTTATTTGAAAGAAAGAGAGAGAGCATGAGCTGGAGGCAAAAGGAGAGAGTCTCAAGCAGACTCCACCTTGAGCACAGAGCTCGATGCAGGGTTCGATCCCTTGACCCTGAGATCATGACCTGAGTCAAAATCAAGAGTGGGAAGCTTAACCAACTGCCACCCAGGTGCCCCACTTATTGTGTAATTTAAACCCTAGTTCTCTCCTCTCTTTCATTGTTTGCGACTTGTTCTACCCCTACAAGCACTGGGCACTGGGGTGGGTAGGTGGGCGGAGCTCCACAAGTCAGGTTGAAAGAGACCTAAAGTCATGTGAGGTACACTGGGCAACTTGGTCCCACCTCAGAGACATTAAAAAGAGGTGGGTGCCTGGGTGGCTCAGTCGGTTAAGCATCAGACTCTTGATTTCGGCTCAGGTCATGGTCTCCTCAGGTCCTGGGATCGAGCCCCTGGCAGGGCTCTGTGTTGGGTGTGGAGCCTGCTTAAGATTCTCTCTCCCACTGCCCCTCCCAACGCCCCCCCCACCACTTGCTCTCTTTCTCTCTCTCTCTAAAAAAAAAAAAGAGGTACAGAGGTATATCCATTAAGGGTGTATGTTTGGGTGGGGAGATTTATCCTTAGTAACCCCACACATTTCTTTTGTTTACATAAAAATGAAAAAAAAATGCTTTAGCAGGAAACTACCCCTCAGTATGTCAAAAAACACCAGGATAAATAAGGCAATTTCATGAAATGTTTTACTTTGGGGAGATGATTTGGGCATTAAGATATTGCAGACCCTGCCTAGGGCATTGGTTAGCTCCCCAATGGACACAATTTGCTATAATGCAGTATCTGTCATAGTCTGACTTGATTTGCCCCCAGGAAAGTGACTGGATCATCACATCACACCCTCCAAGTTAAAACTGCTCATGTTTCTTGGTTCTGACCCAGGGCCAATGAAGCCTTCCTTTCCAACAACGTCAGATGTGAGTTTGAGGTATCACCTTGCATTTTCTCAGAAATTCCCATTTCGGGTTTCTCAGGGGCCAAAACAAAGGCTTCATATGAGTTGCTGTTTAGGTTCTAGTGTCCGGGCATGTCCCTCTTCTCGCCTCGTTTTTCTTCCTTTTGGACTGCAGTGTGATCGATCTACCCTGACTCTTATCAGATGGCCCAGCTTTATTTTTAGTCCCACAAAATAATTTGTCTTGCTTTCCAATAGCACTGGTGCCTTCAAATCAAAGGGACAAAATGTATCTTTCCCATTTTCTGCCTTTGAGGCTTCTGGGACTGGTGTTCTTTGGTCAATTCTTCCTCATTCTGCATGACCAAGTGCTCATTGTGGTAGGCCTGGCTTTCTGCTTTTCCTCGGGCCTCACTTCCCCTGCTCTCCCTCCCATGGTCAAAGGTTAATCCCCAGGTCTCTGGGAAAGAAAAACGCCATCTTTCCCCACTCACCACTCCATTAAGGTTGAGAAGAGAATGGGGCCAGATCCTATCCCCAAGGAAGGGGAGAAAGAGCAGTCTTATAGTAGCCTGCTTGGGCTACCATACAAAGTATTGCAGACTGGGAGTCTTAAGCAACAAAAAATTTATTTTCTCATAGTTCTGAGGGCTAGACAACCAAGATCAAGGTGTTGGCAAGGTTAGTTCCTTTTGAGGGCCATGAGTGAAGGATCTGCTCCAGACCTCTCTCCTTGGCTTGTAGATGGCCTCTTCCCTTAGTGTGTCTTCACTCACTGCACGTCTCTTTATCCAAATTTCCTCTTCTCATGATGACACCAGTTAGACTGGATTAGGGCCCACCTTAATGACTACTTTAACTTGATTAACCCTGTTAAGACCCTAACTTCAAATACAGTGAAATCCCCTAAGTTACTGGGGATTAGGACTTCAACATATGAATTTTTGTAGGAGACACAGTCCAGCCCATAACAGATTCCCATTTGCCTATGGAAGCTCGATCTAGGGTCAGGCTGAGCCCCAACTGAGGACCAGTAGCACCTCCAAGTGCATCTCATGTGCTTGCTGCTGCTCTATGATGGCCTCTCAGACTAACTTGCTTCTGTGACAGCTGTCTTCCAACATGGACAAGTTCATGACATTTGTGCTTCTTTCCATTTGGCAAGGTGGAATATGTCTCAGATCTGTGGGATAATTACTGCTACTTACAGCCATTGTAAGAGGCAGTGAAACAGAAGGGGGAAAAGCCCATCAAATGGTGTGATGTTACACCTCTTGTGGGCTCCTGTTCTTCCTTTTAACTTATGGCTTGAGCCACATTGCAGATAGAAGGTGAGAGGGTGGAATGTGTATCTTTTTCCAGAATTCAAATATACTTCATTAATGAAGCCTTCCTTGTCTATCTCCACTCCCCAACACTAGTAGAGTAAAACACTTCCTCCTGTGTATTCTTATATTCCTTCATTTGAATATTAACCATATTATTATGATTATTTGTGTGCATGTTTATTGGTACACCCCATTTGCCAGCCCATCGATGAGAGTATCTAGTCCATTTAGGCTGCTATAACAAAATTCCTTATACTGGGTGGCTTATAAACAATAGAACTTTATTCCTCACAGTTCTGGAGGTTGGGAAGTCCAAGATCAAGGTGTCAGCAGATTCACGGTTGGGTAAGGACCCACTTCCTGGTTCATAGGTGGCCATCTTGTTGCTGTGTCCTCAAATGGCAGAAAGAGCGAGGGAGCTTTCTAAGGTCTCTTTTATAAGGCCATTAATTTCAGTCTTGAAGTTGTCACCCTCCCAATACCATCACATCAGGGATTAGGTTCCAGCATAGAAATTTGGGAGGTTGAGTGGGACTCAGTCTGTAATGGAAAGGAAACATCTCTGTGCCTTCAGCATCAAATACTCATGGCATATATAGTCAATGCTTTTATTCAAGGTTAAGTGACTAAGTCAACAAGTGTCTGTGCATCAGAAAAGTTGTTAGTACTAGTAGAGCAAGAATGATGGAGAGCCTAATGAGTACACGTGTTAGTTCAGTTCCTCTGAAGCAGACACCAAAACAGGGATTTAGACCCATAGTGAATGATGGTTGTTATTGAGGGGAGCATCTCTGGGAGAAAACAGGTTGGGGGGTAGGTGGGGGGTAAGCAGAAAAGGCAGGGGGAGAGCCCTCAGACCCACCGTGGGCTAAGATGACCCCTATGAGGGATGGGGTAAGAGAGTCTCGGCACCAGTTCAGTTCCCAGAAATGGATCCACACTAAACTCCTTGAGCTAAAGTTGCTGACAGAGGAGCCTCAGGTCTTCTCAAGAAGGTGCACATGTGGGCATCCCCGCCTGGATCCGTCAGTGGCTTGCAGCAGCCTGTGGGAAGTGTGGCCAAGCATGATGCAAACGTAGGTTTAGAGCACAGCAGCTGGGGCCATGTATTGTGAACACACACACACACACATGATTGGTTGGTTGGC
Organism: Callorhinus ursinus; assembly: GCF_003265705.2. NCBI lineage: Eukaryota > Metazoa > Chordata > Mammalia > Carnivora > Otariidae > Callorhinus > Callorhinus ursinus. The sequence goes on from NW_027397076.1 coordinate 38,750,739, forward strand.
TGGTTTATTTATTTATTTATTTACTTACTTACTTATTTTAGGACTGCCTTCCTCCAATTCCTCTCCCCCCCAACTCCTGCCTCTAACAACCACAAATCCCATCTCTGCCTATATTTCTTATTTTCTGTATATTATTATGTTTTGACATTTTGAAAAACATTTTCTGGCTGGAGAGAGACTGCTCTTCTAGGCGCTAGCCAGTTCTGAGATAACATGCCTGGGAGTCAGGAGCCTGTCTTTCTTTGATATGCAAGCTACTCAATCCTGAGTGCAACTTTCTTTCTCTGGCCTGAGCAGCCCGGGAGGGAGGCAATAATCCTCTGCCTGAATGATCCCAGGACCAGGTACTAGGCAACTAGGGATCACTCTACAGCCCAGCACCCACCAAAATTATTCTTAAGAGCCAATCCTAAAAACTGTTTCCTCTGCCCTACCTTGCCTTTCCCCACAGAAACCCCAATAAAGGTCATAGCCTAGACTTTCCCCTAGATCTAGTCTTCTGTCACTTGCCCAAGACCTTGACTCCTCCCGTGACTTTGCGTGGCACGCAGTTCCCCCCTCTACGTCCCTTGAGTACAGTAAACTTCGTTTTCTTGTGCCTCCCCTATGTCCCCTCTTGTGGCCACACCTGACTGATCATCGCTTTGCAAGAACACAGAGCAGTCCCTCAGCCAATTACTGTCCCCACCGCAGGAGGTCCGAGTGGTGTGTCGTGGCAGCCACAATAGAGAACGATAATAATGAGCATGGGTCAGCACCGTGTTACACGTTTTCTGTGCTTCACCTCCACACTGCCCACAACACTAGGAGGTGGCCTCAGCCAGCATGAGGACAAGGGCATTAGAACAGATCTCTTGCCTGCAGCTTTTCTTCAGGGAGCGGGCCAGAACCCACTTGGCGTCCGTGAGTCACTTCCGTCTGCAACACCAGGAACAAAGAGGGTCCCTAAACGCCTTGACCCCCACCCCACCTGCCCAGGCTCCAAGTGCCCCCCTGCAACAGCACAGCCGCTCTGCCGGCCCCTGGATGCTCCCAGCCCCATCGTCGTGGCTCAGCCGAGGCCTGAGGGGAGCGGCTCGACCCTTGTGTGTCCGACACCAAGTTGGGCTTCCTTGGGAATGTGCCTCCGGAGGTCTCCCCCCCCCGCCGCGGGGAGGGGGCGCCGCTGCCTGTGGAAGGGGCCTGAGCTTTCTGTGGCAGGAAGACAGTCGGCCCCGAGCCATGTGCTGCGGGCCCTGCAGTGTGGATGCTCTTTGTTAAGCTCCCAGGGTCTGGAAGGAAGCAGCTATGCTCTTGTTTAATTCCATATGAGCCGCTTTTTTATTTTTACAAATAGTCCTCTTGCTGTTAGGGAGTGAGTGAGCGACATAAATCATCATCATGTCTTTGGCAGCAGGGATTTCTCGGGCATGGTCCTCATTAAAGTCTTTAGTTGCAGGGTTCCTGGAGACCTTCCTTTGATACCTAAAAACATCAAACTGAAAAAGCCCTGGTGAGGAGGAGGAGGAGAGGGGGTGGTGGGGAGGAAGGGGCCGAAGCTCCCGAAGACCCCAGACTCGCTGCTGGGAAACAGCAAGGCAAAACTAGTGATGATTATTCACAACAAAAAGAAAGAAAGAAAGAAAGAAAAGGAAGAAAAAGAAAGAAAGAAAGAAAGAAAGAAAGAAAGAAAGAAAGAAAGAGAAACAAAGAAAGAAAGAAACAAAGAAAGAAAGAAACAAAGAAAGAGGAAAGGAAAGGAAAGGAAAGGAAAGGAAAAGAAAGGAAAGGAAAGGAAAGGAAAGGAAAGGAAAGGAAAGGAAAGGAGAGGAAAGGAAAGGAAAGGAAAGGAAAGAAAAAGCAGGAGCCGAGCAGCAGAAGCAGTAAGGACTTCCCCGCTGAACAGAACCCAACAGGCCCCTACAAAGAAGAGAGAAAGCGATGCAAGCGGAAAGGGAAGCTTCTCGGAGGTGATTCGAGAGAAAGGAAAAGTTCCCTGAGCCCTTTGCTCCCCAGACCTCAGCCCCAGCAGGCTGCAGTAATCAATGAACTCACCTTTTCCTCAGGCCCTGTCTCCCAGCTGGGCATGAATCCAATCCCCGGGCAAAGGTCACTGGGAATACCAGCGTGCCCTTGGCAGTGGCTGTTCATTCACAAAATGGGCTCCTTTGTGATAAAAGGAGGGAGAGCAGACCCGGGGTTTGTGTGCATTCCAAGCTGGTGGAGGAGAGCTGCCAACACGCTCGGTCAGTGGGAACCCAGCAGCACATGCATCTCAGTTTACACGATTGATGTGGCCTTGCAGAGCCATGTATGTTGAATTCCTATAAATCAAGTCGCATTTTAAATGCACTAGGGGAGCTGGCCATTTAAAGGAACCCTGCAGTGAATCTTTTGGAAAAGTGAAAAATCACTGCTGAATTGATCTCTTTTGGCAGGAAGTAACAAATATTTATGAGCGCTTATCATGGGTCAGGCAAAATGCTAGGTGCCAGGAGCATTTCTCAAAATGAGGTGCTCCTGAACTTGAGGCAAATGCTTTGAGATGGTGGTTTTTGTCTTTGGTGAAACCAGGATGAGCTGAGTACAGCAGTGGGAAGAGAGACTCCAGCTGGAGCCGTATCCTGTCATTGCCACAGGACGTCCACCAGTTGGTCTCCCTCAGAGTAACCAGGCAATATTTCTCAATCATGAAGACAAGGGATGCTCGGTGTCTTTTAAAGGCCTGAAGCAGGAGGTTATAGGCAGGGGCTCAGGGAAACGACCAGCATCTTCTTATAACCTGAGTCAACTTTCTGAATCCATATCCACCGTAGTGGTGATACCTCTTTCTGTGGTTCTCTCCAGAAATCTCAAATGTCCAACCTATTCATTCTAGGCTCCAGTATATAGTGTGGTGTTACATAGATTTGCATATCACTAGAGTCAAATCATATCATGAAAACATATATGTAAGCTCTAGCCTCCAACATTTGGGAAATATATTGTGCTTGAAAACAGATCCTAGGGGGCTCCTGGGTGGCTCATTCGGTTAGGCATCTGCCTTCAGCTCAGGTCATGATCCCAGGGTTCTGGGATCGAGCCCCACATTGGGCTCCCTGCTCAGTGGGGAGCCTGCTTCTCCCGCTGCTGCTCCCCCTGCTTGTGCTCTCTCTCTCTGTGTCAAATAAATAAATAAAATCTTAAAAAAAAGAAAGAAAACATCCTAAAAGAATTGAGACTGTGAGGAAAACAAAACAAAACAAAACACACCAACATTTGCATGGATGCAGACTGAGCCTGGCAGGCAAGAGCTCAGACTCAGGGGTTAGCCAGCATGCACCGGAATCCCGGTTCTACCATGTTGGTATGTGACCTTTGGCAAGCTAGTTAATCAGCTTTATGTCCTGGTTGGCTTATCTGTAAAATGGGGATAAGTAATAGAATGTACCTCGTAGGCTATTTGTGAGGATTAAATCAAAAGTGCTTTTACATCTAAAGGCTTAGAAGAATACCTGGTATAAAGTACATGCTCAGTACAGTCAGTTATTATGATATTGGAGTTCATTTAAAAAACAAAACCCTAGACATAGATCGCATGGTTTAAGAAGTTCAACTGTCTGATATTAGCTAGTTGTCAGCTGGATGAAGCATCATAAAGGAACAATGCATTCACTAAAGTCGTACCACTATTGGAAGCCTATTCTGTGTTTCCAAGGGGAAAGGAAGTCTAAGTAAGCCAGGCAGTATTACCTTTGCAGATACTATTCAGAGAAGTAGCTTTGGCATTTAGAATGGAAAAAAGATCTTGTAAAGGAATCACTGGGTCCAACCACTTACTTTGTAATGAGGAAAAAACAAAACAAAACAAAACTCAGATGAAGTTAGAGACTTAGCCAGGATATACAACTTATTGATTTAAAAAAATGAAGAAAAAGACAAAAATTTGCATCTCTGACCTTTCAAACCAGGAAGCATTTTTTTCCCCAGTAAGACACGGATTTTCTCCGCAGCAAGAATAAGACGTGATGTGCTTCATCAAACAGAGAAGATGGTTATCACCTTTCTTTCGGTAAGGAGCTTGGCAGGAGGAGAGGAATAATAATATACCTCATCCAAATAGAAAAGCGGATAGGTAGCAGGGTTAGGGATCAAGTTCTTATTTTGAGGGTTAAAGGTTGTTCCAAAGTTCTAAGGAGATCTTTGAAGGTAACCACGTCCTCAAGTGACAAGAACTCAGAGTAGTACAATTAGAAGCCTGGGTATCGCTGACACCGCAACGCCATTTCCGGTGCCCGGAGGAAGTTCGTCCTCGGCCAACACAGGGGACGCTCCTGGCGCCATCACACCCGGTGGCCGACCAGAGCATGGAGAAGTCCCCCGTGGAACGGGCCTGCTCCTGTGACCCAGCGCCGAGGTGGGATTCTTACCACGCCACTTGAGCCTTTTACCACGAGCCGGGAAGATTCAGTGGCAACAAATCCCTGTCGGCCAAGTGGTTGTGGATTTATCACAGGCAGAAAGAATTCTTTTTACCTGCACCAGTTCTGTGGGCTGCACATGCTGCCCAGATGCTGTCTTCTTCAGTGTTCTTTATTACAGCGGAATGTCCTGAGATGATGTCTCTTGGAACCTCTCAGGCAGAGCCCCGATCCCAGGGAATTCCCAGAGACTTTCCCCTCGCGTCTGGGGTAGAAGCCACCCTGCCGGGAGGAATCTCCCTTCCTCTCAAGCCTTCTCAAACCTGTCTTCCCCGGCCCTGAAGCCGAGACTTGAACTCATTCATAACCAATGATACGGTGGTCCTCTCTGTCCTGCGGCTCTTCTTCCCGGCCCGGCCCCCTCCAGGGGCCTAGGAGACCCACTGTAAATGGACCCTGGCTCCATTTAACCATGTTTGAAATTGCCACAGCATTCCAGATACCCACCGACGCGAACAATAAACAAAAAGCTGGCTCAAGCCAAAATCGAGAATAAAAAAAAAAAAATTAAGTCTTGAACATCCTGGTCCTGGAGTGAGATGAAATAGAACACAGGTGACCGCATCAGGAACGGGACAACAAAACGACAGTGCAGTTCAAACGTGTAAGGGATAAAGCCTCCAAGGCACTGGGAAATGCCGCGGAAGGCAAGCGAGGCAGCCGTAATCCTCCCCTCCCCTCGTGGGGGCTGTTTGGGGGCGACCGGCCTAACAGTTGGGACAGAGAAACCGTAACCGCATGGACCTCCCTCCCTCTGCGAAACGGTCCAGATGCTGAAACTGGGGAAGGGGGGACGGGTGGAGGGGCGCCGCTGCGCAGCAGAAAGATGCGCTCTGTCAGGGACACTTAGGCAGTGAAATGGGGCTGTGAAATTCTTTGGGTTGATATTCAAAGAACGAAAATTGTAGGCCAAGCGAGCTGTCAGTCCTGCCCTTGGTGCTAACGGGGAAGCAGGAGGGCAAAACCTGCGGAGGTGCCCAGAGGGACCCCACCCTCCCACGAAAGCCTGGCCATCCACAGATTGAATTCAAAGCTCTACATTCATGGAAAACCAGAGCAAGGCTTGCACCTGAAAGGCACATGGCAGTGCCCCGGGTCCTTGCCTCCGTCTTCACCCCGCCTTCAGGAAAGGCAAGAAGGCCACCGGCCGACCAGGTGATCCAAGACCTGGAACCTCCTTGGAGAAGACAGTGATCCAGCTGAGAAAAAAGAAAAAGAAAACGAGGCTCTCAAGTCCTCAGAAGGAGCTTTGGCCTCAGATGGGATGGACTCAGTGCACTGAAGAAAGAGGAATGAGGACTTCTGGAAACATCGCTGGACTAGAAGCTTGTGAAAATTCGGGGTGGTGTCATTCTCATTTTTGTGCGCCCCTGCTGGGCCTGGCTTGCATTTGGTGCTCTGTGCGGGGCTGTTGGATTGGATGCAGTAGCAGGACCCTGGGCGTGGGTCTGAGAGATAGTTGAGGTAAGGTGCGGCCCCTCTTTGTACTGACTAGCCCCTAGCCTTAGGCAAGCTTGTTTGGATCTCTGAGCCTCAACAGTCTCATCCCCAAACAACAATGTCCCCTGCCCAGGGTGGTGATGAGGATGGCAGGTCAAGCCTCTCATCTATCGGCCTGGCACACGGCCTGGCACTCAGAAAACTCAGCGAAAGGTGGCCACCATCGTCTTCATTTCCCTCATGGTCGTCTTCCAGTTCTCACTCAAGTCTGGCATTTCCAGGCAGCGCCGGGTATTTCCATTTCCCAAAGCAGCCAGGCAGTGTCTTCCATCTATCCTTTAGGTAATAACTGCAGTAAGCATCAAGTACCCTCCCCCTCCCCCCCGCTGTGTTCTAGAAGGAGTTTCCCCTCCTGTCAGATTGCGAGTGTCTGAAATTTCCATCCCTTCTCCTGCCCTTGTGTTGCCTTCTCTCTGCCGCACGCTGGGCCCTACCTGGGAGCCTTGCCCCTTCGGCCTGCACCCACGAGGGTGCAGGACCAGCAGCGAAGGGGAAGGGAAGAGAGGGAAAGTGCTAGAAAGGGTAATCCCTAACACCAGCCCGTAACATGCCCCAGCTCAGCTTCTCGCCTCACCCCTTCACTCCCACACACCCATCCACCCCTGTGAGGAAAGGCCCAGAAAACGATCAAGTCTGGGTTTGCTGCTTCTGTGAGGAAAGTTCCCCTGAGCAGCGCTGCATGCAGCCGCAGGCCTTCATGTCTTCAGAAGCCCAGTATGGTTCCTCGGGGAGCTTTTCTCCTTCCTTAGGAGGTCTAAGCAGAAAAGAGAAGTCAGTGGGGTTGAGGAGGAAGGCTTCTCATGGCTTGTCTGTTTCATGTCTTTGGTAGAGGTACAAACCCTTACAAAACCAGGACAGTCTGTCTCCTCAGGGAGGAGAGAATAAAGTGCAAGGCTGGCTTCCATTTCTCCTCATCTCAGACTGGGGTGAGGCGATGTCAAGGATACTCGTCTGAGGCAACAGGTAGGGGCAGTGCAAAGAGGAGCAGGCGGTTCATTGCTTGTGACCCGGAGGAGAAAGGAGAGCAGAAGACAGGGGCTGAGCAGGGCATTCACTTCCACAGAATTCTCCTCATCCCTCCTCACTAACCACTGTCTTCGCTGCCATTGGAGTTCCCACCAGAAGTGCTGAGATTTACCACTCACGGCTTCTGAGCTAACAGAGTCCCCATTCTCACATCCAGTTAGATGCATCATGAGTGGGGAGGGAGGAGAACGGTCCATCTCACTGACTGGGTCAAGGTTGGGAGGCCATGGGGGTAAATAATGTGTTCCTTTTGCCTGGGTTAAACTCAAGAACATATTTGCCAGGGAGATATTGGGAGTCATGGTAACTGGGATCCATTACTGGGATCCCAAGATTCCGGAAACCCAAGCTGAGTACATGCTGATTGAAACAGCATGTACTCTGGAAAATAAAGAAATCCACGAGATGCCATGTTTTCTGTTCTACTAATGACATGGAGAAGAGGACCTATCCACAGACTTTTGGGAAAATAAAGATTGGAGGGAGGAATACTGTTTATAACAGAACGTGGCATGGCTGCAATCATTAATGTCTAGGGTTGTGTCCAAAATGATAATCAGAAATGCACAGAGGCAGATATAATAGAAGATCAAGACAGCAAGCATTATTTGTACGAGAGGAAACCTGGAAGCAACCTAAAAGTTTATCAATGGGGGCGTGATTAAGTCAGTCTCGATATATCCAAACAGCAGGGTATTGTTGGGTCAATCCTGTAGAAAACCGTTTGTTAGCACGGAGAAATGCCCAGAAGGTGTTGATAAAGTATACAAAGCTATATAATTAGTATGATCCCAATTGTGTAAATATATACAAAGAAAGAAAAGATTGGAAAGAGAAAAAATGTTAACAGTGATTATCTCTAGGGCATGGGTTTGTATTAATTCTTTTTCACCTAATTCTTTTGCATTTTAAATGTTTCCTGTGATTAGCACATTATTTTTTCCAACTATGAATGCATTTTAATTTTTAATTAAATAACTAAGTTGAAAATAAAGATTTTTAAAAAGAGAAAGAAAAGTCCCCTCATTGATGACCAAACAGGGCTTGATTGCTTTCTTCCCTCAACCACTAACCTGCCCAAAAAATAGGGGCAAATAATTTAACCCTCCTCTATAAAAACAAACAGCATTGTCTGAATGGGACTTTTTTGTATCTTAATTATTTTTAAGGTCTTCATCTGAATGTTGCTGCCACAAGAAAAACCCAAGATTTTCTCCACGGAGGGAAGGTTAGCACCAGGCCATTTCTAAATCTCCTTTATCCCATCAATTCCTTGGTGGAAAACCCCAGTGCGAGCCACTGTGCTGATCGCGGTGGCACATCTGTCCTCTGTGCATTGCCCCAGAGAAAATGGAAGAAAAGAAGACCCTTAACCTCGGAGCAGTGGAGAGGTCCCAGGAAATGTCTACACGGGGTCCCTTGAGTTGCTCAAACTTTTATTTGTAAAGGTCCAGTGTCCAGATTTCACCTTTGTAAGGCTCAGAAACTCTCAGAAAGGATCCATCTCCACAGAGGGCAGGAGAAGATGGAGACAGGCGGGGGTGGGGCAGGGGAGCGGAGGGAACGGGGCTTACAAGGTTGTGGCCATTTTCAGATTACCTCTAATAATCCCTTCTCCCACCTTGACCTTCCTTCCCTCCCCACGCCCCCACCACACTCCCCTCGAGCATCAGGACGGCCTGAGTTGGTAAGCAACATGCTCTCCCGGAAGCAAACAATTCCAGAACCCCGAGGGATCACAGCCGTGAAGAGCAATAGCAGACACCGTTCATGTTTCTTTTTTCAACCTGAAAGGAACAAAAGAAGAAAAATTTTTTTAAATCCCATTCCATTTTTTTAAGTCCCATCCTGGACTTGCTTAGCCTTCCTTCCCCACCTCTCCCAATGTAATGCTAGGGTAAAGTATAGAACCCCAGTTAAATGTGACTTTCAAATAAACAAAGAGTAATTTTTCGTATCAGCATACCCCAAATACTGCATGGGACATACTTACACTAAAAAATTATTCATTGTTCTTGTGAAATTTAAGTTTAACTGGGTATCCTGTATTTTTATTTGCTACATCTGGAAAACTTACTCCCGAGGTCATACCTATTTTGAGAAGTCACAGGAATATTTAAGGAAGCCAACCATTTGCCTGAGACACAAAAGAAGAAAAAATATCCCTTTACTGGTCAGGAACCCCTATGACTTGGGATTTTAAACTTTTGATTTCAGGAAGAGGGAGAAGTAAGTTCTGGTAAGGATCCTTCCTGATCATGTTGAAGTTAGCATTAATATTATTTTTAATTTAAGGAAAAAGATCTAGAATCATTGTATGCAATGACCTTAGAGGAGTGATGTTGTAGTTCAGCTGACACATTTTGGGCTGCTTTGAATTAATTCCTCTTTTTTTTGGAGCAGAAGTCCTTAGGGCTGCTTCTCAGTTTAGAGTTTAGAAAACGCCAACTCTTGGGGCTCAGTCGGTTACGCTTCCGCTTCTTGGTTTCAGCTCAGGTCATGAACCTGGGATCCTGGGATCGAGCCCCACCTCCGGCTCAGTGCTCAGCAGGGAGTCTGCTTCTCTGTGTCTCTCTCCCTTTCTCTCTCTTTCTGTCTCCCCACCCCCCAGCCTCTGCTCTCTGTCTCTCAAATAAATAAATCTTAAAAAAGAAAAGAAAACACCAATTTTTGCTCACCTGTGCTCCGGAGCTCTAATGACTGGGCATATGTCTTCTGCCTCAGACTAACAATAGCTGCCTCTGTCCAATGATGGGTTCTCTTGGAAAACAGATAAACTTGTTTTGAAGAAATACTTTTGTTGATTTTTATAATGACACTCTATCCCCTCACATATGTAAAGTTATAAGAAATATTTCAGTTACTTGGCACCAAATACTCGGAGTTTTTAGTAAGACTTTGTTTTGTTAAAGGGACTGAACAACGTCACCTGGGCCTCCTGCTTCTGGGTAAGACTGCGTTGAGGTCACACCAGCAGAAGTAGCTTTTCTTTAAACCTTGCTTAGATTGAAAAATCCAATTGTACTCCAGGTTACTGAGGCCACAGTAAAGTTTTTTTAGGGGAGCTGGGTAGGTGAATGGGTTCAGGTCCAGGCTTCGCCTAGTACCAGCTGTGTGGCCTTGGGCCATTTAGTTACCCACTCTGTGCTTTGGTTTCCTCAGCAATAAAATAAGGGTCTGGTGAAGATGAAATGAGTTAGGGGCGCCTGGGTGACTCAGTCGTTAAGCGTCTGCCTGTGGCCCAGGTCATGATCCCAGGGTCCTGGGATCGAGCCCCGCATCGGGCTCCCTGCTCTGCGGGAATCCTGCTTCTCCCTCTCCCACTCCCCCTGCTTGTGTTCCCTCTCACTGTGTCTCTCTCTGTCACATAAGTAAAATCTTAAAAAAAAAAAAAGATGAAACGAGTTAATGTATGTAAAGTTCTTAGAACCGTGGCTGGCACAAAAACAAACTCCACAAGGACTAGTGACGATTAATATTATTATTTTACACTACTGAGGGGGATGTAAATAAAAAATAATTTCCAGAAAACGACATGGCAGTAGTATCAAGGACTTTAAAGCCGTTCTTCTATTTGACATGATGATTCCAATTTCTAGAAATCCCACCCTAGAAAAATAATTGGAGATGTAGGCACACATGTAGATACAAAGAAATGCATCGCGGTGTGATTTCTCATGGCCAGATACCAGTAGCAGCTGAACATCAGGTCCAACACCAGGGTGTTTGTTAAATAAACAGAAGTATATCAATCTGGTAGACTATATGCACAGTCAGTAAATACCATGTTTTTAAAGAATACTTATCAAATGTCACAGGAAATGATTACGATTAATAAGAAAAAGGAAAAGCATAGTAAAACATAGTTTTCTTTATTACATAACCTACAATGACAGACCCTAGTTATAGCTGAAAGGCAAGGGCTATTGGGCATGTGTTTATCCTTTTAGAAGGAGTTAGACTAATGGTCGGGAGGAAAGCCCTTGAAAATGACATATGTATATTCAGTCTAATGGAGTAGACAGGAGAAGCACAGATGACTACAAGCAAGGACCACACCAACACGCTCCTGAGTCCAAGAGATGGAACAGATAAAAGAGAGAGGGATGGCAAGTTGTCCGCAAAGTGACGGAGACTCTGGCCCAGCTCCCGGGAAAACATGGCAGGATCCATTAGTGATGTCTACCATGGACTCAGGAGGATGTAGAGACAGCATGTGCCATATACACGTGTCATCTCTGACATGGGTGATGAGCGTGGTCAAGGAATCAAAGAATTTGTTCAAGAAAAATTTCAAGGAAGAATCTCAGTGAAATTGGCCTAGAGCCTTTAACTTGTAAATATATAACGTGTCATACCCAAACAGGGACAGCCAGAAGCAGAGAATTGATTGGATAAGGAAGAAAAGCTGGGGAGCCAAGTAGGTGGGCCTGGAGATAGAAAGTGGAGATCACATAATTCACTCCATTTATTGGGAAATTGTGAAAGACCAGGGTCCAGAGGGGCATTTTGGTCAGCACCAAGGAGAAAGCTGGTACCAAGAATCAAAACAAAGCTTGTTGAGCACTTATGAAGCTTTGCAAGCGTGTAATCATGCCAACTCACTTATATGGTCCCTATTTTACCAACGAGGAAACTAAAGCTCAACGATTTTAGGGTCCCACAGTTAGAAATCACAGAGCTCTCTCCAATCCCAGGTTTGTCAGATGCTAAGGACTGGAGGTGTATCGAAGCCCCCAGCCCACTACCCTCTGACTGTGAGCCGAAACCTGCTACCCCATGGATCATGGGAGGATTTTGTCATAAGGTTAAAACCCAAGGAAGAAACCAGAGATCCAAAGATTCCCAACTTAACTATTTCCTGAATTCGCTCTCGTGCTGTGTTCCTTACCTTATCAGGGTTATCTGATTTGGCTGGATCAACGAATAACCAGTAATTTTCAAATGGCCAAACACTGAGCTAAATAGTTAACTCCCTGAATCTTTACAACCTTCCTAAGTGGTAGGTGCTCTCATTTGGTCCATTTTGCAGATGAGGAAAATGCAGCTTACAATAGTCTTTCGTCAAATGCCTAGGGGTGCAGTGATGGGAAAGAACACCCTGCGAGGGTTTTGTCCTTCAGGGCGGGGAGTGAGGTGTGTACTGAGCATGTCAGAGAGAGAGAGAGGGAGAGCCCTACATGCCCACAGGTGCTAACGAAGCCCAGCATAGACCTGAGACATGGCCCAGCTCCAAGCTCTTCTCACCGTGGACTCAGCAGCAGGGTCGACAAAGGCCAAATCCCAATTCAGTAAACACAGAGTTCTGGTAAGCAAGTGCTCTCACGTTTGCTCGGTGTCAGCCGGAGGTTGCCAATGCCTCGAGTACTGAAGAGTCCTGCAGAGAGGCCAAGTGCAGAAAGCCGGGCCTGCGATTTTCTACATTTACGAGAAGAATGACCGTGTGGGGCACTCCGCCAAGGTCAACCTGGAACTGGAAGGCTGAGCCCAGGCTCAGAGGAGCCTGAGCCAAGGTGGAAAGCTCCAGGCGCTGGGAGGGCAGGGACAGGGCGGGCTGGAGTAAAAGGCCAAGTGTGGGAATGTTTATTGAAAAGAACGTGCCGGGGAGAACCCAGCCCTCACACCTCTGCAATTTGGGAGCTGGCCGTCTGCAAAACGACAGCCCTGCCAGATGAGTTCAGCCATTTCCACTTCGTAAAGTTCTTGGTACACACATGAATGGCAAACCCAGCCGTGAATGTGATTTCTGAAAGGAGATTATTGAGGAGGTGGTTCTGCTTTTTTTTCCAATTTCTATTCTGGTGGTCAGGAGAGGGGCAGTGGGGAGAAAAGCTCCTGGACATTTGCAGACATCCCCATCGCATTCCAGAAACCACTGTGCCCTAACAGCGGGACAAGGGGGCACCCTATCTTCAAAGATATCTCGAGAGGAGGTGGGGGCTGAAGGCTGGACCAAAATGAACCCAAGAGTCTGGATCTGGTTGCCAGAAGAGAGTGGAGGGAAGAATGGAGGGAGAGTGAAAGGGACAAGTCACACATCTGTGTCCTCATACACTGACCCTGAAATAACACAACCCCAGATTGCCCTCTGGTTGCCGGAACTTCAAGGCATACACGAGGCGGCTTGAGGAAGAGACACACTGATTACATATCTAATTGGCTGTCACTGTCCTCATGACATCACATATGTCACTGTGGTTTTCCGGATTACTCTCTACTCTGAACACACGAATCTATTTTCCCTGATGCGCCTGTTTGAATTTTTCCTTGGCACCGGTTTTATTTTCTTCCTTCCCGTCGGTGTCACTTCTTAGATCTTTGCCCGTGTTTTTGGTGTCTCCCAAACTCCCAAATGTACAGGAGCTTTTTCTAGACTGCTGACTCTTCTGGCCTTTCTCTTGCCTTATCACTCAAAATGATATCAAACCTCACCAAACTGTCTGGCCTTGCTGCTTCTGGATGGATGGAGCCCAGCGTTTCCCCCTTGATGTTTTGCACTGTGTTCAGCGCTGGGGTGAAGTGAAGTCATCACAACTGCTCTTTTAAGCTTAAGGAATTTGATAAATGAAGTTGTGTGGGGTCCTGGCAGGCAGCATGCTGGAGCCAAGTACAGTGACCATCTGTGGACCAGTCTCCTTACCCCTTTATTAGAGGCCCATATTCAAGTTCAAATTGCTTTGTTAAACTTTTTTGTGTGTGTCTCTCTCTTTTTATATTTCAGCTTTATACAATTATTCCCAAATCTTCCAAACTGACAGTGAGGGAGAGGCATTTGAAAGGACTGCTCAACTTAAGTCTTTTGAAGATTTGCACCATTAGCTGCATTGTTCTAATTTCCTGGCATCTACTCTGTTCTCCTGGACTGTTCAAAAACAATTATAAGTGGATGAATAAATATAATAACTCATTCCATCATACCTTTGGGCCATCCTTTGGACTAGACACTTTAAATTTTAAAATTCCTTAGCACTGGGGCTCCTGGGTGGCTCAGCCAGTTAAGCGTGGACTCTTGATTCCGGCTCAGGTCATGATCTCTGGGTCGTGAGATAGAGCCCCACATGGGGCTCCACGCTGGGCGTGGAACTTGCTTAGGATTCTCTCTCTCCCTCTCCCTCTGCCCCTCGCCCTCCCCCATGCTCTCTCTCTCTCAAATAAATAAATAAATCTTTAAAAAAATAAAATAAATAAAACTCATTTCGCATCTGTCAACATTTCCAGAACAAGGACACCTAGTGTATGCTCTCCAGGATCTCATGATCTCGTTAAGGACAAGGAACAGGTACAGAACCAGATATTGTTCTGAACATAGAGGATAGTGTCTGAAGGAAAGAAGAAAGTTAGTACATTAATTAATTATCCTTATGTTTATAATTACAGAATTTATTTTGTTCACTTCATCAGCCTGGGAAACAAAGTCATTCTTTTATAATTTTTTCAAATCAAATGTCCTATCTTCCTATCTAGAGAGCAACTTTTTTTTTTTCCTCCCTGAGATCCTTTCCCTTCTTGTAAGAAATGCAAGATCTGTGGGCCAGTTCTGATCCTAAGTGCTCCAGTAAAATTTGGTTGAATCAGCAGAGGAGATTTTTGGCTATGGCCCTGCTGAAAGCATCCTATGGCCTCCTGGCCTCAGCGGCCACCAGCGGGCTTTGCTGCGGGAGTACCGAGTGCCGAGGATGCAGATTGTCGCTTTTGGTACAACCAGAGCTGGAGTGAGGTCCTTTCATGTGGCACCTCTGTCATTACCCCCAGAAGCTTTGGGGGCTCATGTGCTGCTTTTATAAGCCCAAACCTTTCCCCCTCTGCCAGGGAAAGCCAGAACTGCTCCCTGTTTTGACTAGAATTCCACTGAATGAACAGGTTAATTTGGGGACAGTCGGCATCTTCTCAATATTGAACAACACGGGACTCTCAGTTTATTCGGGGTTTCTAGTATGGCCTTTAGTAAAATGTCCTCCTTTTCTTCACGTAGGTCTTACCCATTTATTGCTAGGTTTGGTCCTACGTACTTGACAGTTTTTGTTGCTTTTATGAATAGGGTCTTTCTTCCCTTTAAATGTTCTAATCGAGCATCACTATTGACCAGATCTCTCATATCTGACTACCTTGCTGGACTATTTTGTTAGTTCTAATGGTTATTTCACTTGAGCTTCTTGGATTTTCTACATAGACAGTGCTCTCTTTATTTCCAATCTTTCTACTTTTTTTTTTTTCCTTATTGCAATGGCCAGGGCCTTCCCCACTGTGAGACATACCAGCAGTGACAACTGCGGTATCACTGTCTTATTTCTGCATTTAGGGGTCTGCTGGAGTGTTCCACCAGGAAGCACAGTGTTTGTTGTGGTTTTAGGGGAGATACTCTTTAGGTAGAATTAAAAAAAGAGAAGGATTTTTCTATCCCAAGTTGGCTAATATTTCTCACCTGGAAAGGTGTTGAATTTCATCAAATACAAAAATCTCTTGAAGCACAGGATTTCCCTAACAATTATTGATAATTCAGAATCAGTTTATCTTATGACAACTTTTATGCTTTTGCAGTCTTCCCAAAGTGATCAGTATCGTAGCCAAATAGCTATAAATGAACGCCCTTCTCAGGAAAAGTGGGCCTTTAGAAAAAAACATGCTGGGATCCCATTTTTAGAGCTGTTGGCCGAGCATGATGTATAATGTAAATTATTGTTCTAAATGAAGTCCGTGATTACAGAATACTGCTTTAAAAATAATTCACATCGTGAGTACGAAAACCCAAGTTATAGGTGTCATTTCATGCGCCAATAGAGAAGAAAACCTCAAACCCTACCTCTATAAATCTAATCCATTCCCTGACTCTGCGTCTTCACATACCTCTTCTTTTCACCATATATCTTGCCCCCCTCAAACTCCTAAGTCCCAGGCCCAGTGTCAAAAAAGGGACAGCTAGAAAGAAAAATTGTAGTTCTCCACACCAAGAAATCATACTTCACTTAAAACAAACACCTGGTAAAAATCCAGACCCAGTGGGGCAGGAACACTCAACAGCTTTGCCTTTCATGTGGAGGAGAGGGAAACAGGCTGTTCTAGAATGGGGACCAATATCAGCCCGTGTCTGGAAATACCAAAACAATTAGCATGAAATACTAAACTCGTGTGAAATCGGTGTCCTAATGGCGTAGCTCCCGAATGCTCCCTGTCCCATGCCGCACACCAGGATCGAGAAAACAGTCCCGAGTGTTGCACAATAGAACCCTCTTCACGGCTGACCTTGTGTACTTCCCAAAGTCCTTGCTTCTGCCACTTTCAGCATCCCTGTCTCTGTGGATTTATGATGTGTTGCCAATATTATTACTTTCCCTGCTTCCATCCCAAATATTTTCAGCATTTTAAGTAACACATTTCCACACAAGGACGCGGAAATGTCCAGAAGCAGAATTTCTCAGCGAGAGGAGCTGTAGGTAAAGGAGCTCCCCACCCCACCTGCGAAGCTGGTACCCAGGAGGCTCTGTACACTAGTCAGAAAGATGGAAGGGGAGAAAACGAGGATATCCCAAGGGACGGGAAGGATGCTGAAGGGAGATTGGCCCCATTTCCACCTCTGGTGAGTGCCAGACCAGCTCTCGGAGCAGAGGGCTCCTCCAAATTTGTAGGGGCACCCTTGGTTCCCTTAGCAAGAACTGAATGCCTCTTCCTCGGGGCCTGTGGGATACTTGGTACCTGGAAAGTTTTATTCCTAGACGCTGTCACCATAAGAACTTGTATATTGGGGAATCAGCCAGCACTTCTAGTCCCCTACCGCTTCTGTGAGGAGTAAGCTTGATGGTGATGTGGCTTTCATGATGTGGCTTTTCAGGACAAGTTTCTCCTGTCTCTTCTGGAATAGAACTGCTATTGTCATTGCTATTGTCTCTCTACTTATATAAATATGGGGCCCCTTTGTACCCTCTCTGTATTAAATACATACTTGCTGACTGATTATATCTCCCTTGTTGATAATACAAAGCAAAAGTAGGTCAAATAATGACTGCTGAGGTCATACTTTCTCTCACCTGTTAGATAATTTCCGCCGGAAACCATTCCGATCGCTGCAACAGGTTCCAGTTCTTGTAGTGGATCCTATGCCGCTCCACCCAGACCACCATCCATTCCCTTCAGGACCAAGACTCTCCACCTCCCAGGTGCCAGAGTTTTTGGCTACCAGCTGAGTCTCTTCAGCACTTCCCTTCAGCTAAAGGGAGCTGCCTCACCTACGGTTCAATGCCTCTTTGATGCCAACCCGCATCCAATGCCTCGTCCATGGGTAGGTGTAAAGTTTGGCTCCCTCACATCCAAATCAGAGGGGCCACCCCAGCTTCAGGGCTTTCCATGGGATCCCCTGAGGTCTCTTGTGCAAGATACATTGCAATTCAACTTCTTCCTTTGCCCCATGATGATTCTGCTACTCTCTCACAGGTGCTGGTCCTACACTTCTCAGTATTCACCTGCCTATAAATCTCCATCTCAGAATCTATGTCCTACAGAACTAAACATAGGCCCCTTCTTCCCTTGTTTGTTAGTTTCTAATTGCTTCTTCATAGAAACAATACTCTATCTATATACCTATGTGTATATGTTAGGTATGTCTGGATTATAGGGGCATATAGATCCTTCTCACATTTAGCCCATATCCAGTTCAATCGGGGCTTATTTCCAAGGACAAAACTCTGATCTGAGATGGCCTGGGTTCTACTGGCTCACAGAATAGGAAAGTTCTAGAAGTAGTCTGGCTCCAGGAACAGTTTGATCAGGGGTTGAAATGACATCACCACGACCCCTACTTAATTTCTCTTATTTGAGGAGGCTTAGCCCGGGCACTGCCATATCAGCCTCATGTTGAAAGAGGTTGTATCTGTTAGCTGTTATCACAATGTGCTACTGACCCAGCAACCACAAAATATCAGAGGGTATTTCTTTCTCAGCTATGTTGCTGGTCAGCTAATGCCAAAGGGGCTTATTCACCCCCCCTTTGGGGGTCGATCAAGTTAGATTCTGGGTGGCTCTGGTTCACATGGGGGTCCAGTTGAACTTGGCTCCTCCATGCAAGCTGGGGACTCATCCTGAGTTTGGGCTGAGGGGGCAGCAACTACCCTGGGGAAGTCTTCTCATGACTTGTGTTACATCTGCTAACATCTCATTGGCCAAAGCAAGTCACATGCCCAAGCCCAAATTTAAGGGCTGTGCACCCCCAGGGCAAGTCACGTGGCCAAGCCTGCAGTCAACACAGTGAAGAAGCATGCTTCTCTCAGTGAAGTGGGTACAGAGAAGAGAGTAAATGACAATAATCAAACCTAAAACAGAGGCCTTCTCCCATCACAGTCCCAGCATAGATGCAATCTCTTTAGTATTTATTTCTTCCCAACTTCAAGTCCAAGGAGAGGAGTGCCTGCCTCAAATCCCAGCAGAAGTCACATTGTTTCTCACTGGCCCTGGTACATCCTCACCCATCCCTGCACCAGTTCCTGTGACAAACAGGATCACCTGCACTGGCTAGAGCTAGGAGGTGGGTCACTTTGCTCAAGTGGCATGGGTTAAATTCTATGCACAGAGATCAGGACACAGTTATAAGAATGAGAGTCAGGGGTGCCTGGGTAGCTCAGTTGGTTACGCGTCTGCCCTCAGCTCAGGTTATGATCCAAGGGTCCTGGGATTGAGCCCTGACTCTCCCTCTGCCCCTCCCTCCACTCATGCTGGTGCTCTCGCCCTCTCTGTCTGGCTCTCTCGTAAATAAATAAAAAAAAATGATGAGAGTCAAAGGATACTGGGCTGCAGAAAACCTCATATGTCCACTCTAGGGATCTCACTCCCTCTAGCCCCCAACTCTCCTACTCTTGCTCTTAGTGCTGGGGCTGTTTCTCATGGGCTTGTATCCATTACATGGCCTACTCTTCAGGTTCTGCACTCAAGAGTCTTGCTTTGGCCTCTGGAGTCCTGTGCCTCATCTCCCTCAGGCTTATCTCTCAGTGTGCCCTCTACAAATGCTCTCAGAATTGCCCCTTCCCCAGAGGATCAGTCTCAAGACATCTATTTCTCTATGAGTGCCCATCCTGTTTGCTGGCTCGGACGTCGGAGACCTCACTGGCATCTTCCTTCTCTTCCCTGGGTCATGCTGACACCCCCACCCTCCTGCCCTTAGCCAGGGGCTGCAACCTGCCAGGCCACATACCAGCCACCCGTGGCTGGACCAAATCGCTGGCCTGGGGCCTCTATCAGGTCTGTTCTACAGGAGAGAGATTTATTTCCCTGAAGTTTTAGGGCAGGAAAAGACTCGCTTCCTGGAGGCAGGCCAAGAAGGAGGCAATCCACCCAGGAAACAAACAAGACCCTTTTCTCTATAGTCTTTCCTGTTTCCCCATGTCAGACCCTCCCTGCTCCCCCTGAGTGAAAGGAAAGCTGTCAGGATCAAAGCCCTGTATTTGTGATGAATGGCTGCTGGCTGGACCTGCCTAGGAAGGACTCTCAGCATGTTAACTCCTTCTTACCCACGATGTGCTAGCTGCATTCATAAGGCTTCTGGAGGCACGTTTCAATAAATGAAACATCTTTTCATGAGCAGAGAGAGCTGTGCCAGCTGGAGAGTTTGAAAGGATGACTAGGGACTCAAAAGACAACAAAATCTGCCTTGCAGTATTTCTTGATCATTGCGACTGCTTCATAATAGATGATCTAACCTATTTGCCCCAGGAGAATGAGAAAACTAAAAACATGAGCCCTGGATGGGAGACTGGTTGTATTACTCTCTTTTCCACCTCTCTCTAGCTAAGAGACCTCAAATAAGCTACTCAGCCTTTCTGCAACTCAGTATCCTCATCTGTAAAATGGAGAGAAGATTTATAGGGACCTCATGGTGTTGCTGGAGGGAATAAATAAGAGAATACATATGGTGCATTTCACCTAGTGACTGGTATACAGTGCAAGGATCATTAACTTTCATGGTGGTCATCATGATTATTATTTTTATTACTCCAAAGGAGGGCAGAAGGCAGCACCCAGGCTTGCTGAAAGCCAAATGTCTTAAAATTACAAGACGTGCTCTGCACAACTAAAATTCACACAGACTCAGTCTCTGGGCCTTCAGGTTCTGTTAAATAAGCATGCACAGAATTTTTGCCACACCTCCCAAGACGACAAAATGTGATCATTTACAAAGAAAAATGAGTTAGAGCCTAAGATTACTGAGCAATCGTACAGGCAGAACTGGGAGCAAGATTTACATCATGGGCCCGCCCCAGACCTTTCATTCCCTAAACAGCTTCTAAGGACCCTGGCTTCATGATACAACAGTGAACAATAACAGTTTACAAACTAATGAGAGAAACAAAGGGATGCATTGCTAGCTATCCATCTGTGGTCAGTGCTCAAAAACAAAACAAAACACAATAAAACAAAACAAAAACCACTGGAAGGATTTTGCAACTCTGCACTTCTTAACTCCACACTTCCTTATGGAAGTCTATATTGTGGAACTCAGCTTAGGTGACTTCTAACTCATGGCAAAGTTAAGACATTGAGAAAACATCCAGTGCTTGTGAGCTTCTAGATTGTTCCACCGAATTATAAACAAGAACAGGCTAGGAATTTGGTATTTGACCCTGACAATTTCTAAGACACATTTCCTGTCAAATAAATTTTATGAATTTGCTTAAATGGGGTTACAGCCATGAGACTTTCTGATACCCACCACTATCGCCCAACCTGGATCTGGAACCGTTGTAAACCATAACACCCCAAATGAGGACGATCACAATGCCTGAGGAAACCACAGTGAAAAACATGGTGCTTGTGGTTTATTTTCATAGAGCCATAGTAAGGAGAAACAGGATGGTTTCAAGAAATAAACTATTAAATTTATAGAGTCAAGAAAAATCTTAGTTATAATTCTAGTCTAGACTGCCTCTCTTGGCAACCATCACACCCAACACAGAGTAATTTGTGGAAATCTGGGGTCAGTAAGACAGCAAAAACTGAGGGGTAGCTTATCTGAGCATGATGTAGGAAACCCACTTCCTATCTACTTGCTGAACAAGCCAAGTAGATAGAAAATTAATGAAGGGCAAAATACTGAGATAAGACTCTTATCTAAAAATCCAGTAGACATAGCAATAGTAGTGCTTCCAGATTCTGTATTTATCCCTATCATATTTATATGAGAGGAAGAACTTCTGTCATTACTGGACTTAAAAGGCTGTTAACTGAAATAACATTCTTTGTTGACTATGAAGAAACGACAGGGGCAACTATACTTTAAAACTTTCCAATCCTCTTTTGTGCAAATGGGTTTTAATGTGTTGGAGAATAAAAGGCATTGATCTATTTAAAGAATTCTGGTAGAAAATTGGATTCAAAAAATTTTTGACTCCTTAGGTTTGGGCAAAATAATTATTGATGAAGAGGGAAGAAGGGGGGAGGGAAAAGTGAATGACATGGTAACAGGTTACCAAGGGAAGGCTTTTCTTACTAAAATGGAGGAAGAGGGCAGGAGGAGGAGGAAATGGAGAACAAGAAGAAAAAAGGGAGGGGGAGGGGCAGAGGAGAAACTGAGGAAGGAGAAAACATAGAGGGCGTCAAATAGACTAGTAATAAAGTCACAAGGCACCTTGTTTTAATCCATCTTTTCATATTGCTGGTTTAAAAGAGGAAGGAGGTGATGAAAGGCATCGTGAAGTCTTCCTCATTAAAGAAGTCTCTTACAAATAAGAGACCTGTGATTTAGAGAGAGAGACAGATGAGCACTGACTTACAACACAAGGAAAACTGAACCATCCTTGATTTAATGCTGCCTGACAGCCAATCAGCGCCACAGGGACAAGAGAGCAGGCACCTGGGAAGAGCCAAAGCTCCTCACCGACTTGTGGGGCATGGAAGTGAGAGAAAACTGTGCTCAGAACTGCCTTTAACGTTTGCAGAGCCCAAAGCAAGAGTAGAAATAGAGGCACTTAGACATTATGTATAAATATTTTAAACTTTTAAGTCAAGCTCACAGACTCCCAAATAATTTTTTTTCTATTTAACAAATGTATTTCCATTTGACAAATGTTTTTTCATGGGGCGCCTGGGTGGCTCAGTCAGTTAAGCGGCTGCCTTCAGCTCAGGTCATGATCCCAGGGTCCTGGGATCGAGCCCCATGTCAGGCTCCCTGCTCAGCGGGGAGCCTGCTTCTCCCTCTCCCTCTGCCTGCCTCTCTGCCTATTTGTGCTCTCTCTCTCTCTCTCTCTCTGTCAAATAAATAAATAAAATCTTAAAAAAAAAACAACAAAATTAAACAGGAGGTGTAAATATATGGTTCTTATATGACTGAAAATCAGCAAAATAGCGAAAGACTAAATTTCTTTATTATTGCTCACATGTGGGTATTCTGTTGATGGCCAGTGATGTCCAGATGAGTAATAAAATAAAAACATACATAATTCACAACTTATTTTGTATTCATGCCATAAAATAAATAGTCCTTACCTCCATTTAAGTAAAATTTATTTTCAACTGACAATAATGATATGAAGGATTAAAATACAAATAAAATTATATTCAATGCATACAAAGTTTGCATACAGCTTATTAAAATGTAAACTAGGCTAAATGTAAAAAATAAAATAATTGAAATTATTCATTTATGAATTCAGAAGTTATTTTCCACCCAAAACATTAAAATTATCTCTTAAAATTAAAAAAGTACAAATTATAATTACTAAATATAAAAGTTTTAAATTATACTTATTTAAATAAAGCCAAATTTTTATTTAGCTTTTTGAAAATCTTAATGAAATTTTATTCAACATTTTTCTAAAAAATAAAACTATTTCCAGTTGTAGTTAATCCATTGTGCATTAACTGTCATCGTAAAGAATTGGTACTTTGTTTCGTACATTTCAAGCCTAGATGGGTGTGTGTATACAAATTCAACAGTAATAGTTGTTTAATGTCACAAAATAGTCCTCAGCCACCATGTGCAACTCTTGTGAATACAGAATAATTCATGAGTCCCTCTGGAACCACTTTTTAGAACACAAAATAAAGCAATTAAATTCACCCATGGGACTACAACAATGATTTTTTTTTAAATGCAATATCTATTGCAGTCATGCAGAGAAAGAATTTGACAAGTTTGTAAAAAAAATGTATTTTTCTCTAACTGGGTGCTTCTGCCCCTCCAATTCTTCCTGCACTCAGACACAGTGTCTACCTCAATCTCAGCAGTAGAAGGAGCCACAGACCTTCTTGGCGTTTGGACTGTCACTCTTCGTCCACAGTTAAGGGCAAAAAAATGTGGAGAATCGATTCACTAGGTCCCCAACATTGCAAGTCATGAGAGAGAGCTCAGTTTGGGGTGATAGGCTGTGCTATGCATGCACTCAGGGCCAGATTCCAAGAGGTCAAAGTGCATAGCTATTTGTGATATGTGGAGAACTTCCAAAGACCCAAAGCAGACCCATTTCGCCTGGGTATAAGAAAGATCCCAGTTGTGGTTCATCCACAAGCAAAACAAAGGAATTTTAGGTTAGACTGTAAAATTGTAATTAATAATGCTAACGTACCATGCTCTGTTTATTCTTTCACAGTTCTTTAAACTTGTTCTTACTTGTCTATTTTTCCCTACATATTTCTTACAGTGAATAGTTACTACAAGAAATGATGACCACCAGCATGCGACCCTGAACCAGTCATTTTCTCTCTGTTTTCTCGTCTATAAACAGAAGCAGATGGACTATATAATTTCTGCCTTAACATGCTATAGTTCTCAAGTTCTGTTCTTGCTTAAGGAGAAGGAACTTTAGTATAGGGAAAGAGCAAAGGCTCTGGAGTCAATGAAACCTGGATAGCCCTGTGATTTGGGTCAAATTACTTAATCTCTGTGGACCTCAGTTTCTTCATCTGTAACAATTACTTGTGTAGACAATTATGTCTCCATATGTCTTATGTCTTCATATGGAGACAATTATGACTGCCTTATAAGATGGTATTCAGGATGAAAGGAATTAATGCATATTAAGTTCCCACTAGAGTACTTTACGCACAAAAATGTACATTATGTAAGGTAAAACTCACATTTGGAAGAGAAAGCAAAAGGGAACGTGTATGCATACATGTGCATGCATATGTGTGTGCCTGCATGTGCACATTTATTGAAAAACTTTAGGATGTATAGCATGGGATCTGAGGTGGGATGATGGGGAGCGGGTTGGAACTCATGGAACCAGAAAAGAAATTGCTGATTTCTGAATTGCATTTGGTAATTGGAGAAAATCAATTTCTCTAGATTTGAAAAACTGAGGGGGGAAGCCTCTACGTTTGAGAGTGAACTTTTTATTGTAGTGTAACATACACAGAGAAAAGTTAACGATTCATAAGGATCTGGCTCCAAGAATTTTCAGAGTGCGCACACTCATGCATCCAGCATGTAATCAAGAAATAGAACGGTACCCACACAAGCTCCCTTATGACCCCTCCCACCCACTCACGAATCACCGCCACCCCCTGGCCAAGGGAAACTCTTGTCTGATTTCTGGCTCATGGATTTCTTGGCCTGTGTTTGAACTTTTTACATAAGTGGAATGTGTAATATGAACTCGTTGGTGTCTGGCTTCTTTCTCTGACTATTGTGTTTGTGAGGTCCATCTGTGTTGCTGTGTGCAGCTGTAGCGTGTTGGTCCTCAGTGCTGTCTAGTATTTCAGGGTGTGACTATGCCTCAATGTATTTACTCGTTGCACTTTTGCTGCTGGGAACATTCTAGTATATGTCTTTGGTGAACGTTTCTGCCAGGGCTGTACCTAAGAGGGCAATAGCTGGGTCATAGAGTATGCACATTTTCAGCGGCTGTAGATGCTACCAAGCAGGTTCCTGAAGAGACTGTATAAATTTACACTCCTACCAGCATCTCATTGTAAGACACTGACTGAAGAAAGGACTCTAGAGTTTGGCTTCTTGTGATGTTGGGTTTTGGCGACGAATTATAAATGACTTCTCTTCCAGGTCTCTACTGTGGTTCACTATGCAATGTAATGTGATGACACATTCACTCCAAACTTTCCCACACCCTCTCCACTGGGTGGATTGGTGGATTGGATGGAGGCCTCTCCAATTTTCTTAAAATTGGAAGTCCTTTTGGGTGACTGGTGCAAGCTGATGGTCCAAAGTGACAATTACGATTAAAACATAAATATATGTACACAGAGTAGAAATGACCTTGTACAAAGCAAATCCGTAGGAAAGATTTGTTGAATAAAGGTATTTAAAAGTCAGAGTCACACCAAGTACAATCTACTTCGCCACTGGAGAGTGAATTTTTGGCCCAAAGTCTCCCCATCTCCCCTTCCTCTGCCAGGGCTTTGCCATGACTGTCACCCCCATTGAGCTCAGGCATGACCCTAAATCTGCTCCCTGTTGCTACATGGGGAAAGTTGAAACAAACTAGCCATCCCTCCCCCATCAGAGCCATTCTAATTCCCAGAGAACGGGTGACGCCAAAGCGCGAAGCTGACACTGTCTAATTGTCTTGGAGCAAGAAAGTCTGAATGACCCCATTTGAATCTCTCATTTTCATCTGGCAATGGGAAAAGCAGGCCATTTGCACATGACGGATAGAGTGCAAGGCTTGCTGTAAATGTTGTTTATATTGCCTGGGGCAGATCAAATGACTTGAAGGATTAACGCAGCAGAATAAAAAGACTCAGATGCATGAGGAAAAGCCAGAAAACCCCACTCCCCTCAACACTGAGTCATTTTTTGACAGATTCAACTTGGCAAAAAAAAAATTATGTTGGGCTATAGTCCCTGCTCTGTTATAGGAGACTTTGTTTGGAAGCAAAATGTAAGAAGGCAACTGTTGCATGAAACCATTAGACCCTAGATCCAATTCTCTTTTTCTCTCCACTCTTTCGGGGATTTCCAAGCCAGGGAGGCTTTGCAGACAGAGCCTGTGTCAATGTGCAGGTATGGTCTTCTCCTGGCCCATTTCTCTTTTCCTTATGTTCTCAAGGAGGTAATACCCAGGCTTGTAGCAAGTCCGGCTAATAATCACTGCACATGCAGTGATGAGCCCTGTCCTGAGCCACTTACACATTCTGGCCAATTATACATCTACAGATTACTGGGAGAATGGGGGGATGGCCTGGCTGGGTCATTTCTGGAGAGCCATCCTTCATACACCGTGCCTGTCTGTCATACCCCAGCAATCAGTGCCAGGCCCGGTATTTATGTTTGCTTTCAAATCCCTGTGTCATATTGCAAGCAGCACTAAATTCCTACGGCTGCCTTTTTGGGGCGGGGGATATAGTATTTTTCCAGCACTGTTTATTTTAAATTTTGAGTTATTATTGTTATTTCTTCTCGGTGGTTAAAAGTCCAGTTGGAAAAGTTTTCCACAAGACTGAAAATTCCTAAGAAACCTTGACAATATTCAACATTCAGGATTACCTAGACAGACATATTTTATGAAAATTGCATTGCCTTTGAATGACTTCCTATGAATGAGCTTGAATGTTGGGATTCTGTTAGATTGGATTTCAGAACATATTTAACATATTTCCATCTGGCAATCTTGGGATGTCTCTCAATAACAGTGATTATAAAAGGATTGTTATTTGGTATAAAAACATTTGCTCAGGATGGACAAGGCTTCCTGAAAAATGTTGTACATCTTTATGGCTGACGTTTTTGTTGTTTTGAATTAGGTGGGGTTTTTTTTCACCACCAGTTTGAAATATTTCACTATAAAACTCTCCCTATCCTACCTCCAACAAAGCTGGCAATTTTCCCTCAGAATTGTAAGAACTCAAATTAAATCACATCCATGAAAATACTTTTATTAGTGTGGAGCCCGTTTCCCATATTTGTATAAATATAATGGTGCTTGTATAGTTTCTCATTTCTTAGGCTGGAGATCCAAGGAGCTGAAAGCAGAAATACTCCTTAAAATTTAATTTTTTAATGATGGACTTCATGTTTAAAGGAAATTAGGATTTTTTTTCTTTCAAGGCTTCAAAAGATTTCTTAAGTAATTTGTGAGAGTTACAGCACTAAGAAATATCCAAATAAAACGACACTAAGGATCTAATCTTTTGTGCATAAGGGAGAAGCATTGACACAAAGAGGCAAAGTCAAGTACAAGGATGAGATAAGGATAAATGGCACAAAATCCTGGAGAAAGAAATAAGAACTTATGGAAGGCATCAATATTTATAGGAAATATGAAAATGTGAAAGTATTCACAGCTCTCTTTAGAAAAACAAGGTTCAGGAAGACAGTAATTATAGAATAACCCCATGAAAAAAAAGAAGTTTGTTTTCACTTCCCTTCTGATGGCTCTGTCTCAATGGGTCACCTAGATGTGTCCAGTGTTGATCACCATTCTTTATGTCTAAAATCTCATCAATGAAATCCCAAACATGTCCTCGTACTTGACCAGCTATCCAGCTCTCATTGGAAAAGACCTCAAAGTTAAAGAAGCTACTCTTTGGGAATATGAACTACATGGAGGCTACAATAATCCTTTCAAGCTATGTGAGCAATCAATTTTGAGAGACTTGTAAGCAGTTTTGAAGATGGCAAAGTAACGTGCTTTTCCCCTCTTTCTCCTCTCCAAAATTACCCTAAAATAAAAAGAAGAAGAAACAGAAAAACAGATGCCACCTTTGATAAAACTAGAAGACATATGCAACCACAAACTGCATTATATAAAAAAAAGAAAGTAGATGGAGAAAGGTTAAATGACATAGCAGAGTGGAAGAAAGCCAAACCTAAGGATTCTCCGAGGAGATACTGACAAAAGTTGTCCTGAAAAAAAGACATGAGAATTGGAAACTCTAGGTACTCCAGATGATATTATTCTTACTCAGAGATGGGAATGGGGAAACAGGGGAATTGGTTTAAAGGCCCAATAGGAGGAGACTTTTGCTCCTAGCAGTGTGGCAGATTTGATATAATAAAAAGGTCTCTCCTGCCAAAATGCAATTAGAGCCTGGATAAACTATAACCAATATCTTAATGTATTTTGGGATTGCTATAAAGTAAGAGAAATCTTCCGTTTCCTTCCCTGCGCCTCCCTCTGAGGAAGAAAAATAAGAGGTAGCTGAAACTTGAGTATAGAACCACAATACTATGTAAACTCTAGTAAGAAAATTCCTGAGTTGGCTGCCCTGGGTTAGGTGAAGCAGAAGTGTCAACACCTGAGAGACTGATCATGGCCCCATGGGAAGGTGAGATGAAGATGAATGGATGGAGATAAATCCACAAATATAAGAAAAATAGTTATACTATGCAGGATTTGAAAAAACAATGTAGTGGAATTGAAGAATGGTAAGGAAAAAGACAATATTAAAAGCACTCATAGAGAGGAGAGATGCTGCCTACAAGACAATAAGAATTAAGACAGCTAAAAAAGAGTAAATAATAATGTTCAAGTGCTGAGAGAAAATAACTATCACATTAAAATTGTGTGTCAAAAGAAATACTTTTTAAGAATGAGAGTAATAAAAGTTTTTTAGAAAAATAAAAAAAGAGATGGGATTTATCCTCAAAGGACATTAACCAAAGAAACTACTAAAGAATGAACTTTAGAAATAAGAGAATTAGCCTCAGAAGAAAGGTTGGGAAAGCAAAAGAGAACTGTGAGCAAAAAAATCAGTAAACATGGAGGCAAGCCATCGCCATCTCTATGTGTAGTCAGTATAAACAGTAATATTTATTTTGTGAGCTGAATGAAGTGACAGAAGTATGTAACAAGAATAAGTGAGGAAATGGGTGATCAACATTAAGGTAGACTACGGTTGTTGACCTAACTCAGATTGAAAAACTTAGAGGGGCACCTGCGTGGCTCAGTGGTTAAGCCTCTGCCTTTGACTCAGCATGATCCTGAGGTCCTGGGATTGAGTCCCGTGTCAGGCTCCCTGTTCAGTGGGAAGCCTGCTTCTCCCTCTCCCACACCTCCTACTTGTGTTTCCTCTCTCACTGTCTCTCTCTCTCTTTCAAATAAATAAAATCCTAAAAAAAAAAAAAGAAAAGAAAAACAGATGTGTTCAGGTTCAATATGCATGGTAAATTCCAAGGGTAACATTTTAAAAAGAGATACTCCTTTGAACTAATAAAAAGACTCCCAAACTAAAAAAAAAATAAGTAAAAAATACACAAAAATTAATTTAAGAAGGAAGACAAAGCACAGAATAAGCAAGAAACACAGAAAACATAAATTAAGGTGGCATAAACAAATCCAAATATGACAATAATTCTTATATATATGTGTATATATGTGTGTGTATATATATATATATACATATATATATATATATATATGAATATATGCACCCACCAGTTAAAAGAGATTGTGAGGCTGGATTTTAAAAAGGAAAAATTCCACTCTATGTTGTTTAAAAGAGTCCTACTAAAATATAAGGTAATGGGGCTCCTGGTTGGCTCAGTTAGAAAAGCATGCGACTCTTGATCTCAAGGTCGTGAGTTCAAGCCCCAGGTTGGGTGTAGAGATTACTTAAATAAAACTTTAAAAAAATAAAATAAAGTATAAGGTTGGATGTAAAAGGTACATTCAAAAACATATGTACTGAACAATAAAACCTGTAATTGTTTTCTTTTTTACCAAACAAAATAGATACTAATCAAAACCATTATTTGGGATAAAGAGGATCATTACATATTGATAATGTTTAATTCACCTGGAAGAAATAATTATACTAAACTTGTATCACCAAAAATTAGCCTCAAAATATACAAAGTTCAAAAAGATAGAACTACAAGGAGATACTGAAAATCTGCAATTATACTGGGAGATTTCAAACTATCTCTGTCAATTATTGCAGGTCAAGCAGACAAAAAAAAACACAAAAACTTGTGAAAATAGAGAAGAATTGAATGATGCAATTAATCACTATCACATAACAGAATTAGCAATTAGAATATACATGTTTTTTTCAAGCACACAGGGAACATTTATAAAGATCAGCCACATTGTATGCTGTAAAATATACCCTAGCAAATTTTAGCGAATAATTATCATACAGGCTTTGTCTTCTGGCCACAGTGAAATTAAAATAAAAATCAGTAATAAAAATATAAATGAGAAATCACACTCTTAAATAATTCATAAGTCAAGGAGGCAATCATACTGGAATTTTTTAAAAAAATAGAAGTCAATGCTAATGAACATATAAAAGCAAAAATATGTAGGATACAAAGAAAATACTGTTTTAAGGGGGTTTTAGTATTAAATTCTTATAGTAGAAAAGAAGAAAGAAATTAACAAGCATCCAATTTAAGAAGTCAGAAAAAAGAAACCAAATAAAGTAGAACGAAAGGGGAAATACAAAATAAGAGCAGGAATGTACTAAAGAGAAAACAAAGATACAACAGAGGATTGCCAAAACCAAAACCTAGTTTTTTCAAAAACTAAAATATAATAGACAAATCTTTGGTTATCTTAATCAAGAACAAAGGATGTTGCAATTAAAATGTAATAAAAATGAAAAGGGGCACTTAAATGTAGACATGGCAGATATTAAAAAGAGTTAGTGAATATTATGAACAACTTGATGTCTTTAAATTTTAAAACAAATTCTTAGAAAAATTAATTCTAATCAAAATGAAATCAAGAAGAAGTAGAAAGCCTGGAGAGTTTATAACCACTGGAGAAATAAAATCAGTAGTTAAAATAATCCCACAAAGAAATTAGGCCCAAATGTTATTACAGGTGAACTCTACCAACTACCAAAGAACAAATCATTCCGATCGAATACAAACTTTCCTGGAGAATTGAAAAGAAGGCAAAATACTCTAAATAACTATAAAATCTGTATACTGTAATGGCAAGACCAGGTAAGGACAGAATGAATGAAAAGGAAAAACTACGCGGAACTCTGACTCACGAACCCAGATGCCAAAATCTCACCCAAAAGACTGAGGAACCAATTCTACCAAGTGGTGTTTACCTTAGGAACAGAAAAATGGTTTAACAGTACAAAACCCATACA
Organism: Callorhinus ursinus; assembly: GCF_003265705.2. Classification (NCBI taxonomy): domain Eukaryota; kingdom Metazoa; phylum Chordata; class Mammalia; order Carnivora; family Otariidae; genus Callorhinus; species Callorhinus ursinus. Next base: position 38,781,686 of record NW_027397076.1, read on the forward strand.
TGTAAGTTGCCAAAATAGCATATTAAAAACTTAAAGTGATACTATAATTTTAATAGATGCAGAAAAAGCCTGAATAAAATTCCACACCAACTCATGATAAAAACTGTCACCAAACTGGGCGCCTGGGTGGCTCAGTTGGTTAAGCAACTGCCTTCGTCTCAGGTCATGATCCTGGAGTCCCTGGATCAGGCCCCCGCATCAGGCTCCCTGCTTGGCAGGGAGTCTGCTTCTCCCTCTGACCCCAACCCCTCTCATGTGCTCTCTCTCATTTTCTCTCTCTCAAACAAATAAATAAAATCTTTAAAAACAAAACAAAACAAAACTGTCACCAAACAAAGAGAGGGGAATATCCTTAAGTTGATCATCTCCTAAACCTACAACAATAGCATTTTTAGAGGTGAAAAGTAAGAATCATTTTCCTTAAAATCAGGAACGAGACAAAGATTTTTGTTAACACTATAATGTTCAGCCTTGTACTGGGCATTCTTGACAATATAGTAAAGGAAGGGAAAAAAGTGGTAACCATGGAAGAAAAGATTGATAAATTTACCACATTAAAATTAAGAATAACTGTTCACTGGAGACAAATTTTAACAGTCACCATAAAGAAAGTGAAAAGATAAGCAATTTACTGGAAAAAAGATTGCCACACATATAAAAGAAAGGATATTAATATCCTACATGCAGAAAGAATGCCTATAAGTAAATTTTTTAAAAAGCCATAGAAAAATGGGGAAAATGGCCAAACATCATGGATAAACATTTTTCACAGCAGAATGGACACATATAGGTAATCACATAGGAAAGAGTGCTCTGCATCATTAGTACTGACAGAACCTCTCATTAAGCCTGTGATGATGTACACACACTAGATTGGCAAAAATAAAGAAGTCCAATCACACAAAGTATTGATAAGGATACAGAAATTCTATATATTGCTAGTAGAAGTATAAATTGGTACAACCATTTTGGAAACCTATTCTGTCATTTTCTTGTGCAACTGACATGTAAAAATACACATACACCATGATGCAGCAATCTCATTCCTAGGGATATACCCTAGAGAAATCCTGGCACGTTGTGGTAGACAAGATAATGGCCCCTCCCCAAAGATGACCGTGTCCTAATTCCCAGGACCTATGAACATGCTCTCTTACGTGGCAAAAGGGAATTTGCAGATGTGATTAAAGTTAAGGATCTTAAGATGGAGCGATTATCCTGGATTATCTGGGTGAGCCCAGTATAATCACAAGAGTACTTTAGAGCAGGGAACTTTTCCAGAAGATGTGGTCAGAGAAGTAGTAGTGTGAGAAGGATCTGAGGCCGAGGTGTTACTTCTGAAATCAAGATGTACAGGGACAGAAAAGGGACAAGGAAAAAGCAAGAACACGGATTTTTCCCTAGAGCCTCCAGAAAGGAATGCAGCCCTGCCAACATCTTGTTCTTAGCCCAGTGAATCCCATGTTGGATTTCTGAACTACAGAACTACTAGATAATAATTTCTGTTGTTTTAAGCCCCAGATTTGTGGTAATTTGTTATGACAGCAAACGGAAACTCTTATACACGTGTATACCAGGAGATGTGCAAAAGAAAGTTTTACACAACATTGTGTCATAACAAAGAAATGGAAACAACCCAAATGTCCATTTACAGAAAAATCAATTTAAAACTTGTAATAATGAAAAAATGCTCCACATCACTTGCCATCAGGGAAAGACAAATCAAAACCACAATGAGATACCACCTCATACCAGTCAGGATGGCTAAAATTAACAAGTCAGGAAACAACATATTTTGGCGAAGATGTGGCGAGAGCGGGATCCTCCTACACTGTTGGTGGGAATGCAAGCTGGTATAGCCACTCTGGAAAACAATATGGAGGTTCCTCAGGATGTTAAAAATAGAGCTACCCTACAACCCAGCAATTGCACTACTGGGGATTTATCCCAAAGATACAGATGGAGTGAAGAGAAGGGGTACATACACTCCAATGTTCACAGCAGCAATGTCGACAAGAGCCAAACCGTGGAAGGAGCCGAGATGTCCTTCAATGGATGAATGGATAAAGAAGAGGTGATTCATATATACAACGGAATATTACTCAGCCATCAGAAAGAATGAATATCTACCATTTACACTGGGGGGGTATTATGCTAAGTGAAATAAGTCAGAGAAACATAATTATCATATGGTTTCACTCATATGTGGAACATAAGGAATAGTGCAGAGGACAATAGGGGAAGGGAGGGAAAACTGAATGGGAAGAAATCAGAGAAGGAGACAAACTATATGAGATTCTTGACTCCAGGAAACAAACTGAGGGTTGCGGAAAGGGAGGTGGGTGGGGGGAGGGGGTAACTGAGTGGTGGGCATTAAGGAGGGCATGTGATGAGCACTGGGTGTTACACTCAACTAATGAATCAATGAACATTATATCAAAAACTAATGAGGTACTATACCTTGGCTAATTGAATTTAAATAAAAAAATAAATTAAAATAAATAAAATAAAACTTGTAATATGTCACACAAAGGAATAGTACGCAGCACTAAAATGAATGAAATATGGTTACAAACAGGAAGATGAATGAGTCAGTAAAAATATTGAGTGAAAAATGAAAAGTCACAAAGGACAACATACAGCTTGGTACCATTTTTTATAAAGCACAGAATTTAGCAAAGCTAGACAATACATTGTTTATGGTTATTTATATATGTGATACAACTTTTTTTTAATAAAATAAGATGAGAACAAATACAAAATTCAGAGTTGTGTGTTATCACTCAGCAAGAAGGGGTAAAGGATAGGAGAAGAGCATGTAGATAAAATGTAAAGGTATTAGTTATCATCGGACTCTTTTTTTTTTCCTCTGACACTTAAACGGTGTTTGGGGTTAGTAGGTGTTCATCTTAATATTATACTCCAAATTTACAAACATATGACATTGTTTGTGTTAAATATTACCTTATAAATTATAATATATAGATGTCTATCTAAGGAAAATTAGACTCCCCAGTTCCCCTCCCTCTACCTCCAGCACCACCAATGTAGGCGAGAAGACAAGGTACATTCCAGAGCAACTGCACCAGACATCCTCTAGATTCAGAGACAAGAAGCAATTGGGTGACCTTTCTTCAGAAAAATGACATCACCATAGAGGAAAAAAAGATACAGATCTTCCTCAACTTACAACGCGGTTACATCCCGATAAACCCAACATAAGTTGAAAATATGGTGTTGACGGTGCATTTAATATACATAACCTACAGAACACCATAGCTTCGGCTAGTCCGTCTTAAATGTGCTCGGAACACTTACCTTAGCCTACAGTTGGGCAGAATTACCTAACACAAAGCCTATTTTATAATCAAGAAATATTGAATATCTCATGTAATTATTGAATACTGTGCTGAAAGTGTAAAACAGAATGGTTGGATGGGCATCAGTTGTTTACCCTTGTGATCACTGGCCGACTGGGAGCCTCGGCTTTTGCTAGCCCAGGAAAAGATCAAAATTCAAAACGTGAAGCACGGTTTCTACTGAATGCATATCACTTTTGCACCAGCGTAAAGTCAGAAAATCGGCTGAGTCTAACCAGTGTAAGACACAGTCTGTACACCAAATTTTCCGAAGTTGTTGTACCAGTTTTTACTCTGTCAAGTGAAAACAAGCAGACATCTGAGGTCCCATAGGAAATAAGAACAACTCAGTCCTTCTACCATCATACTCATCAGGCAGCAAACTCCACTGAGGCACAATTTGCAGTTCGGTGTCTCATTTGTTACTGGAGCTGGACAGCCAAGGATGAGCAAGGTCTTGAGGCAAATCTCCTTGTAGAAGACAGAGGCCAAGACAAACAGAAAAGGAACTCAAAGAAACACACGCAGAGAGTAGAAGTAAAATATTTTAAAAATTATTTACTTTCCTAGAGAAATAAAATACTGCTTTTTTAACAAGAAAAGGATGCTTATAAAAAGAGCAACCAGAGGATAAGAGCTCTTGGAAATTAAGAAAATATATAGATAGGGGAAGTAGAAAAAAATTCAGTAAAGTGGTTGTAAAGAAATATGAGAAAATTTCCTAGAAAAGAGAACAAAAGGATGCAGTGATGGAAAACAGAATTTAATCCAAGAAGTGTAATATTTAACTAATAAAAATTACACAAAGAAAGAACAAATAAAACAAAGTATATGAGCAAAGGAATATTGAGGAAATTTCTCAAAATGCAAGGACACACATCTCTAGATTGAAAATACTCACCAAGGGGAGCCTGGCTGGCTCAGTCGGTAGAGCATGTGACTCTTGATCTCGGGGTTGTGAGTTCAAGCCCCACATTGGGTGTAGAGCCTACTTAATAAACACCACCACCAACAACAAAAACCTCACCAAGTTGCCATCAAAACAAATGGCAAAAGACCTCCCTGTGGTATAGCATCATTTCCAAACACTAGAGACAAAGAGTTCACATCCAAAGGACTGGAACCTCCATTGGATATCTCAACAGCAACCCTAGAAAAGAGAAGTCAATAAAACAGTGCCTCCAAATTTGAAGGGAAAATGATTTTCACCTTGGAATTCTAGACTGCCAAAAGATTAATAAAGTGTGCGAGCAGAATATTTTCAAGCATACCAAGTCTCAAAAGTTTAACATTGGGCATGCCCTTTCATCGGAAACTAAAGATCGGCCCTAATGAAATGAGGTTGTAAATGACGGGATCCAGTAACAATGGAATCAACACAGAAGAAAGGTAAAGGGTATCCTCAGGATGATGACGGAATAAGGATCTAGGGAGTCAGGAGTACAGAAGGTCTAGAGAGCAAGCCGTCCAAACTGGAACAGAGAATTTTAGAAGTGTGTATGGGTGCACGCAAGTACACTGGTCTTTGCTGTGGATACTCCTAAGAATAAGATGTAGCTAATATATTATCTGACATATTTGAGAAAGTGGAAAATTGTTTTGAAAAGTTATTTTGCAAAGCTGTTGGAAGATGTGGAAAGGCTTCACGAGAGAGTCAATGAAATAAATGAATAAATGAATAAACAAACAAGTGAAAACATGAGACAGTGATGAAATCCAAGGAAATCAGAAAAAAAATGTAGTAATACTATTTTAACTTGGCTCAACAGTAAACAATTATTCTCATTGTTATAATAATGAAGACCCTAAATGTGGATATGACCAAAAATCGTAATATAACTATGTTGCATGGATGAGGGGAGGGACAAGAGGGATGTAAGAGAGTTAAAATAATAAGTTAATAGATAATGTCTAAAAGTAATGAATCAATAGGTGGAAACATGTAATTTTATTTCAAAACATGGATAAGATGTCAGCAGAGACAAGAAGAAGGATTAAACGTGACCATGCCTGGGGAATACGGTAGAATGGAAGAAGGGCCAAGATCTCTGGTTTATTATGTCTTTTAGCACTGTTGTGCTTTTTAAATTTGTGTATATATTTTTTCTAGTTTAGAAAATATTTTAAGAAATATATCACAGGCGAAGTCACCATAAAATAATTGAGATTCAGAGGTATTAAGGAACTTTCCTAAGATGGTGGCTGGGAAACAGGATGGCCAGGACTTACGGTGCTCCCTACTAGACTTGACTGATTCCATTAATGGCTCTACTTTTTCATATCTTCCTCTATCCATCCCTTCGGTAGGGCTTTACACTGGTTCCAGGTATGGTCATGTAGCCCGCTTAATGCCACAGGGACAGTAACAAATGAGACAAGCAGAGGTATGAGGAGTACTTGCACACTTCTTTGCTCTCTCCTAATCCCTGCCAACAGCGCGAGAACATGCACAGGCGAGCCACGTGGAGGGGTGTGAGGGACATAGAGAGGAGAACCCAGTCATCCCAGCAGTGGCAATGTCAGAACAGCCCCCAGCTGACCATGGACAACTGGCATAGGACTTTGGTCACCATTGTATAGGAAAAATGCTCTCTGAGTCTCAAACAATGAGAAGAAGCCAAGTGCTATTCAAACCACTTTTTTACAGGGAAATAAAACACTTTCATTCTCAATATTTGTAATGTTTTAAACTATACCATGCTAAATAAGTGCTTTAGATTTCTTTTTCATTTCCCAATACATTTACAACAGACTGTAAGAGAGCTTTCAGTGTTTTAACCAAAATTTTTAAGAATCACAGAACAACTGGAATTTTCCCAGTTGATAATTAAGGTCATTTTGCACGGTTTCAGCTTACCTGGTCATTTTTATGTGTCATTTTTATGATCATGCAAAGTAAGGATTACTTGTGTCTAATCTACACACTGACAATGGAGCCCTCACTGGGTTCATGGGTCCGATGTCACACGCAGTGTCCAGGCGAAAGTGGGAGATCGTCACCTCCACTATTGCCTAGAGGCACCTGCTTATGTGCCTGCTCAAGGTTTATGGACAATCTATAGTTAAGGAAATGAACCCTCCAGAGTACCAACAAGTGTCTAAAGATGATTTTCACAGCTAAAGTGCAGACTGAAGCTAATAAAAATATAAGTCTAAACGAGTCACAAGTAAATGACAGAGATGCCACTTCTAATTCAAGTGTCAGCCACTTACGAGGTATAAGCAATGATCATCAGATCCATCGAAGAGTCAGCTAAAAATGTGAAGTGATTAGGCTGAGTACATGAAATATCAGCGCACATCCACTGTTGCTAACAAAGCACCTACTCTAAGTATATATTGTACCTTCATTTATTAGCAGCTAATAATGAGACCATGATGGTGAACTCAACATTTAGTTACCAAGTGCTCAGAACATGAAAACAACCTTTCAATTTTTTAGTGATCTTTAGCATCACATAATACTCAATATGCTACTTTATCAACTTTCAATACACTTAGTGATTCATGTTTCATAAACTATGAAAGACCACATGCCAATTGGTTTTCTTGCTCTGATGAAATTATCTGAAGTAATATGAAAAGAAGATGGTAACAAACTAAAATGTATTTACAGAAAGTAAATGCCATTGGAAGATGCAGAGAAAGCGGGCTGAAGATGTGAAGACCCAAGTAATAGAACAAATTACACTGTGTAGAGATTTTCTTCGAAGTTGTATTAAAGTATAGATTTTTTTTTATCATGTCTCAGATTATGGTATTTGCTAGACTTTGTTTCAACAATGAAAAACTACTTTTGTGTGCATGTCAGCGCATAAAGGGAAGGTGGAAATAACTGACTCAATAAACGTGGTCTATGGCAAACCACCGATGCCACGGCTGGTTTGACGAGGGTATTAGGGAAAAGAATGGATTCCACGAGAAGGTTACAGAAAGACCTCTGCACATGAAAGTCATCCCCTGCACTAATTTATGCATAAACAAGCCCTCTCACCGAGGGATTGAAGCCGGATGTTTTCCAATATGTCATTGGTGTGGTTAATTTTGTAAAAATAAGACATGGAAATAGGGTCAATCTTTATAATACCTTGCAAGGAGATAGATAATAGCTATGACAATATTTTATACTTGCTAGCTATTTCATGGAAGGATTATCAATCTTAAAGCTAAGGTTTTGTTTTTTTTTTTAAGTTCCAAGTTTTCCCAACATTTTCTGTGATGACAAGTATCTGTTAGAAGTGCGCTATCTAACCATTATCTTTAAATAATATACTCAATCCCTTCCTTTCAGGCAAAAGTGACATCTCAACAATGCATAACTGCTTTTTAAAAAAATTCAAGTTTTGGAGGGAGCATTTTGAAAATGCGTATTTGGAACTATTTCCATTTTTTATGTGATGTGTATTGACAAAAAGGTGTCTTACCTTAAAGAATATTTTACATCTGAATGCTTTAAAAACTTAAGATCTGAATTTTAAAATCTGTTTTCAACCCTGTTAATGGATGTTTCACATTTGCTAAATAATTTTTTAAATATCTGAATAATTTGCAATAATACCTTATTGACATCTGGGAATATGAAGGTCTACTAACCAAAATTCCATAGACACCTTTGTACACCAGTGGTTGGGATGTAAAAAAAAATGAGTATCCTGATCCATCAGTGAGCCCATGGTGGGGCTTTCATAGGGATGTCATTGTGGAATGTAGTTTTCAGTGATGTCAACCACCGAAGCAAGTATTTAAAACAAAGTGAATTTAGATCCAAACCTTCAAACACTGCTTCACCAAACCGTTAAACCTAAAATTTAAAACATTAATGATGTATTAAAATCACACCAATTTCACTAAAAATATTATATATTTTAGTAAAAGCAAAAATATTTTTGGTACCATTAAAGTAACATTTAAACGATTTTTAAATTTACATTTTGAATTTTTTATCCCATCTTTTAAAATTTTCCATCTTTGTGTATATTTTAGAACATGCATACTATATTACTATAGTAATGAATGTACATAACTTAAAAAGTAAGTGCCCACACTAGATGTACCTGTGCAAGAATTTCCTGTTTGGGGAGCTGCAGGATCAAAAAGTCTCCGTTGAAACACAAGGGCTTTAGAGTTAAATTGCCCTGTCTTTGCCCTGTTTTTTTCCTAGATATGTTATCATGGTGCAGTTATTTAACCTTTCTCATCTGTAAAATAAAGATAATAGTATTGCCTACCTCAGGGGTCATCAACCAAACACCTACAGGACATAGGTAGGTTTAAAAAGAAGTCATGTGGCCTCCAAACTCTATATTTTATTCTCCTATTTGGTAGAGACAAGGATACCAAAAATATTTGTCTATTATAAGAAACAATAAAACAGCACACATATGAAAGTTAAATGGGAGTCCACAGGAAGCCGTGAGGCTCGTAGCAAAGCCAGAGTGTCATCACCTCAGGTACTCAGCTGCTACTTGGCACCATCGGATAGTTACCCAGACGTGCCAGATTTCACCTCTATCAAAAGAATCCGGAAATGGATTTTTATGTGGGATCTTCTGATTTTTAAATATCGGTAAACATATTTTTAAAAAGGAATAGGCAAAAACAAAAAAACAAAACAAAAACCCACCTTCAGCCTTCAGTATGTGACTTCTCTCTTAACCCAGAAGATCAAATGAGATAATGAATTTTAAGAGTCTAGCCCAAACACTGGGGGTAAGTAGGCAGTAGTTATCTCCCAGATTAAGCTCCTAGAAGGATCATAAAGGGGAAAGAGGCTTGAGACATGGGCATAGCCCAGAGGACAAATCTAGGTGGGTGTTAGATGAAAAGATGAGGCAGGACAGAGAAAATGAGAGAAGAGTGGAAATGAATTTCACCATCTGTTTTGTTTAGACCTGATTCTAGCTTTGTTCCATCTACTAAGACGATTTATTCAAAGCATCTGTCCTCAAGAGGAACTCCAAATCTGGTGGGGGAGACAATTTAATCAGTGTGATGAACTCTAGAAGCAAGGCATAGACAAATGATAATGGAAGTCCATTTGTGCTAGGGGAGGAAAGGAAATGGGCAATGTGCTTCGTGCAAGCGATGCCTGGATTTGAAGGATGACTCGAGTCTACCACTCAGAAAAGGCAGGAAGGACATTTTAGGCAGAAAGTATGTGCCCCCGGAAAATGTGGCAGAAGTCGGAATGGCTGGGGGTAGGTGAAGGAGGGGAGGTGAGAGATGAGGCTGGGACAGGCGGGTAGTAGCCGGATTGCCAAGGGTCTCTGTACTTCCTGCTGCAGCCTGTTTGCACCGCATCTGAGAGTGGAGGCAGCCAAATGATCGTCCATTTCTCCGGACGATCTCATCTTCTTCTCTTCTGTGTGAAATGCCACAGACTCTTCAAAAAACGTGTTCTGTGTCCTCCCTAAACGAAGCCTTCCCTGGCTCGGCCTCCCTCTCTGCTAACCCCCTTTCCTGGGGCACAATTCATCCTTCTCCCAGCTGAGCTCTGGTAATGCTTTGTCCATGCTAATGTGTGCCCTACACAGCACTCCGTGTAATTAGCTGCGGGTCTGTTTCCCAACTGCAGGGACCCAGTCTTACTCCGTTTGTGGTGTCCCCTGCCTCACCCACAAAGGGCTCAATAAATGTGCATTGAATGGACGAACCCTGTCCAAGTGAGATAAGCAGGAAATAGAAGAAGTAGAAAAAAAATTTTTTTGATGTTCTTGCTTGGCAAGGTAAGGTTTGTGATAGTACCTAGTGGGGAAAAGACTTGGCATTTGTGAAAGTTGATATGACCTGTAATACAGATTAGAATTCTGGGACTTGGTCCTGAGGAAAGAGTCAGTGAGAGATTTGAGGAGATCTTTAAGTTTTTTCCCTAGTCTCCTTGCCTTTTCCCTAACGGCATAAATAGAAGCTTTGGGTATAGAGAACCAGGAACCCCACTGGCCACAAGTGGGGAAAAGTCCCCTCCTATGTAACTGTAAAAAAAAAAAAAAAAAGAAATGTAAAAAAAAAAAAAAAAGCAAAAAAATTTCCTTTAGACCGGCACAGGATTTTGGCTGAAGTTTAGCCACATACCTATTCTAAGCTGAATTTGGGTATAACCCTAATAATTACAGTTACTCTTTAGAAAAAGAGCCCAAGAAGTTTACCTGGAGATTTTTTCCAGATGTAAGCAGGTATGTGAGAAGCTCAGTAATGAAGATGTAAACCGGATGAGGCCATTTTGTGCCCCATGGTCTTCCCTCCAATCGCTCGAATGCTAGAAGATGTTCCCCAGCAATCATAAGGATGATGCAACGCAGCCATCTAACAAACACCAGATGCCTGACTGGCCTTCCAAGCTGTAGTGTTAAAGGGAAGGGGGGGACGAAACACCAAGTTTGAATGCCTTTGCAGTTATCAATCTGTCATGAATTGTAATCAAACAGAAACAAACCTCTTTATTCCATCAGTTCCTGGGATAGGTCCATCATATGCCCTGCAGACCTGCTCTGGGTGTTGTAAGAGCCCTCAGGAATCTGTCCCCGCCTCTTCAGTCTCTGATTGCTAAATCTCACTGACTTAGTGACAACGGTAAGGACACCCCATCTCCACCCCTCCACCCCCCCTGGCCCAGGGCTCTACATCTTTCTAAATGAGAGGTTAACTTGAGAGTTAAGATCAAGTGCATCTTTAGCATCACCTCTCTTCTTCTTTTTTTTCTATTTGGATCCAGAATGTGGCTTATTGTGTGTGTGCGCGCGCGCACGTGTGTGTGTGTGTGTCTATGTGGTAGTTAAAAATCATTAGGGATATTAATGTTAGCCCTTAGGAAAAAAAATTAAACTCTCCATCAGTGAAGTATAAAAAAAAAATCAAGGTGTACGATGATTAATTAAGCCTTGTCTGAAATAAAGCATTCATACTGCAGATTATATTTTGGAAGGGTAAATTGCAATTAATTTGAAATAAGAAATGATATAAACACCGTTTTCTGCCTGTGTAAAACCTGCCGCTGAACAGTAGCCAAATAGCCAGTCTCCTACCTGGGGGGCAGTGTAGTGCTGAGTAGGAAGCCTTTGAACGAACTTGGATTTCAGTCTGGTGATGTACTAGATTGTAACTCTGCTTAACAGTTCTGAGCTTTAGCTCCACCATCTGTTAAATGGGGATAAGACTACCTACCTCATATTAAAGAAAACGGATCGAGTGCCTGACTTACAGAGATGACTTAATACACAGTATCATCAGGGTGAAAAGAAATCCCATGGTGAGGCTGAGGGCCTTGGGAATAAAGCGTCAGGCAACCACACCTTAACTCTTAAGGACTCTCTCCTGTGCAAATACAGACACTCTGCCTTACTTTGCTTTCTAGCCTCTTCTACAGCTTTCCACACCCCACCCTGTCCGTACAGTGCTGAAGTAAGCGCTTGGTCCCTACAAGAGGACTTCCCTGCTGTTCATTCCTGAAAATCTGTCGGGTTCCTGCCCAGCCTGGATGATAACATGGGAGTTCATTTGCTGGGAGTGGAGTGGGTGGACACTGCAGGGAGGGAAAGTGCAAAGCTTGAAATAAGAATGAGGTTCCGGGCATCCGTAATCTGACAAGTTAGTGTGGTTCTGCAGCCAGCCCGAAAATCGGGAGAGTGTCCCGCGGGCCTGAGGATCTGATTTCGTTCCCAGATCTCACTCAGGTCATTCTGGCCTTCACCTGTGATGGTTCTGTGAAAGCCCTCAACTTCGCATGGCAGACTCGCAAGAGCTGCTTGGTCTAGAACCTCCAGTCCTTTTCCAGGTTGGTCTGGGACGAGGCCAGCCTCTGGGAGCAAGTGGGTGGGAAGTGGATTGCTAGAATATTCTTCTGTGGCACATGGCACTTTTTCAGGTCCCACTTCAAAATGGTAACATTTCTATCATTCCTGTAATGCACAATAAACTTTAATCAGAAGTCAGTACAGGTACTTGTAAGCCTGTCCCCAAGGACAAGTTTCAATTCAACCTTTCTTGTATGCCAGCATCTCTTAGAATTCATTTCATTGTTAAGATCCGGGTAATGACAGCTGTTTTCTGACCAAATAATGCCACAATTCGAATACATGGCCCCTTCGTAAAAATCTCTTGATGGTTTTAAAAAAAATAAAACAAAAACAAACCCATGTTGATGATGATGGAAGGTACAAAGAAACAGAAGAGATAGGAAAGGTCACATGTCAATTTCTGCACTGAGACCTATTCTCTAGTTCTTGGATTTGCGGAGCTGAGCCCGGCCACGGATATCCTGCAGTTCTAGAGAGGCACGGGTGAGCAGCCTGGGTTCAACCCAGAAAGGCAAACCGGAGTGAAGGTGGTGCTGGTTGATGAGGACACCCCAGTGCTCCAGAACAAGACAAACAGGCAGCAAAGGATAGGACCAGCTGAGAGGCATGAAGCCTGGGGAAAACCATTTGACTCACCTCTGTCGAAAGACAACCACCGATGACAAAACAAGGCATTTTTGAGTCATAAAGAAATGCTTTTAAAATTCAGACTAAATGACTTTTTCCTCACTATAAGTTCCAAGGCAATGGTTTGCAAACTAGAACAAGCACCATAATCCCACAGAGGGCTTACTAAAATACATATCGCTAGGGTTCCACCCCAGAATTTTTATTGCAGTGAGTCTGGGAGGCCTGAGAATGTGTATTTGTAGCAAGTTCCGGGCACTATGGATGCTGCAGCCTGGGGACCACACTTTGAGAAGTGCTGTTCTAAGTCTAAGGTACACTATGTGACATTGCTGGCCTATGGATGCCAGGATCCTAGGAATATGACTTAAAGAATTGGCTGAAAAGCCAAGTCTTCACCACCTCTCCACCTCACTTTTCCTCCACGAAAGAAACAGAGTCAACACAATAAACTGAAACATTTAAATGAAAGATTTCATCAACCAATAATACTACACTGAAACTCGTCAGTACAGATGACTCTTAAAGGGGATTTCATCTGTGAGCTTTGGGGAACTCCTACCATATTTCCCTAGAGACCAATCCTTGACCACACTGGAAGTTTCCCATCATATTATTTAACGGAGGCCGAAGGAATCAGCGTGGTATCGTTCCTACATTTTTATCCACAGAGTTATCATGCTGGAGCTCCCCAAAGTCCATATTTGAAGCCCTAAAGCGTACACAAGCTGCTGAAGATTGTGCTGAGGGGAAGGGTGAGTAACTCTGGGAATGTTGCCCTTTCCTCCAATCTTTCGGATTCCTGGAGGCCTTTGCTGGGGCCTGAGGGATAGAGAGTTGGACTCGACCCTATGATGAGAGCCCCTCCGTGCAAAGGCCACATCAGATCAAAGGCCCTCTGTGTAGACTACACACATATCAGCTGGGAGGAGGCGGACAGAGCATAGTGGCAAACTCCAGTGGATGGTCCGTGTGTCTGTGCTAAAAATAACAGCAGTCTTCAGGAAGCAGAACACATTTTTATAAAGAAATTTTATTGCATAATTTCTGTATACAATAAACATAGGAAAAGGGTTCTTTTAATGAAAATCTCATGACATTTTTCAAAAGTTTGGAATTGTTTGGAGAAAAATTATTACAAACTATCTAAGACAAAAATATCTGACCTTCAAAACAAATGATAATCTCTTTCATAATAGTCCACATTTAAAGCAAGGCATTTCAATTCAATTTAACATGGAAAGGCTTTTAAATTGCTATGTCATTTGCATTAAGTATTTCAATGCATCTAAGAAGTGAAGAGTTTAAACATATAGAAATGTTCTCTTATACAATATGTACTGTTGCTTTCTTCAGATCCATTCTGCATGACTCTATAGATGTCCTTTTTACACACCAGCAGAAACCTGCATCTCCTAACGGTACAGTAAGGGCTGCGTGCAGAGAGGGCAAGTCCCATGCATTTCCTATGTTAAATGGCACAACTTCCACAGATCACATACACCTTGCCATACTGACGCACTTCATTGCGCTCCATATCCTGCAAAAATAAATCTAGCGCTCGACAGCTGACATTATTGCTCACCAACGTTTTAGTAATATATTTCTTTAACATGAGACAGAAATATACTGAAAGTTGATACCTCTTAAACTCAAAAGCAATCTGGAATTAAACCACATGCATATACCCCATGTTTTTTTGTTTTTTTGTTTTTTTTTTCCCGAGGGATGTTGCATTTTTCTTAAAGTTGATGCTGGAAAATGTGGTAGGAGAGATGCTGGCTTTCCTTGAAACAAAGACAAAGGATTAGAAAAGGAGTTTTTTGAGGGAAATGTTAAGCCCAATAAAAACGAGAGAACAATGAGAGTCCAGAATCTCTGGGGAGAGGGAAGAAGCCCCTCATTTATCTTCCTTGTCTACCTCGACACGGTGGCTCGTGTCCAGCAGAAACCTGGGGCAGGCTACTATATGTAGCTGAGCACTGTGAGAAGTGCTGTGTGGCCCAAAGTGAGAAGTGCTGTGTGGGGCAGGGAAGTCCCGGGAGACCCCCTTCTTTAGCCAATCCCACATGGGATCCTTGAGTCTCTGGGAAATGATGGGGTTCCCTCTGTGAGGTCGGGATGGTCTGTGTGCTGAGGCTTCCATGGTCTTAAATTTTACATCTCAGTTCCAGAGGGACCCAGGGCCTGAGGTGAAACAGCTGGGAGCCGAGGAAGGAAGAGCATGACTTACCTGGCATCGTGAAGCTAGAGCACACGTGACAAGGAAGTCACGAGAATATCAAGCAGGGCCTCACCAGGAAGCATGTGTAGACACGTGGAAGAATGTGGACATGACCACACTGCCACTTTGATTTGTTACTTTTCATTTTAACTTCTCATTGTTTCTCATTGTGAAACTGTCAAATGTCCCTCTTTCTTATTTTTGTCTTGGTGCTTACAAGGAAAGATGTCAGTTTTCATAAGGTTTCAAAGATTTACAAAATATTTTTTAAAAACTACATTTCAGGATTAGCATTCGAGGCTACAAACACAGTATCTATCCATCATAAACTGCACCCTCAAACCTGGTTACGGCAATATCATCTTAAATCGCCACTGTTCATACCTGTGGAAACCTTATCACGCACAATGACATCCACTCGGGCAAGCTAAATGTTACACAGCAAAACGGAGCAGAGCTTCTCAGAGTAAAACCAGCCATATTGCTACAAAGAAAAATTTCTGGCTCTTGGCCCAACTGTTTCCATACCAATCAGCTAAGTCAACCTTCTCTTTGCTTCTTTCCATTTCAAATGCTTGGGCTTCAGCCTTTGAGGCAATTAGAACCAGATCAGTTTAATTTTACAACACCGATCTTAATGGTACAGCAATATTGTAAATTTGCCCTGAGAGTGTCAATTATTTTACAAATAATGTAAGTCCCAGTTTTTATATGAAGAGCAGGCATGGAGAGGCTAAATGGCTTGTCCCTTGTCACACAGCAGGGTGAGACTTGAGCTCCTGGTTCTTTCTACTTTAACCCCAACCATCCTTCCAGAGGTCACCTGAACCTCTAGGCACAAGATCCCCAGGTTTGGGCTCTGTTACTTGGAGTATCTTGTCGGCTTCTCTGCTCAGCACTGGGTATTTTAATACCCAGGACTTCTTCCTTGGTCCTCTCCACTCTCTCTTATTTCTGCTGCCTTGATGAGGTGTGTTGTCCCCAATATTTTATTTTACACAGTGGGATTTACCAAAATGCCCTCCCAGCTGCAGCTGGTATTAGGTGTGGAGGGACGGACTTCGAAAAAGCAATGGCAGGTGTTCTTCTTTGTGGACTTTGGACAAAACGGGGCCCAGCATTTTATAGTTGTCTTACATTACAATGTTTTCAATGGAAAATAAAATAAAATAAAGGCCTAACCGTGAGGTAATGTTTACTTCTCTGCCACAACACTCAGTGTAAACCCCCCCCAACCCCACCAGATCTGGCAACAATTTAACATAAGGAAAGACTTCAGACCTTCACACCCTTAGTGCGAATAAACGACCTTAGCTCAGACTTTCCACGGAGCTGAGCAGTCTCATAAGGCATCCGTCCGCCTCTGTCTCAGGTAGGCCTGCACAAATGCCTCAGGGCCACGTGTCTTGAAGGTCTGCGTGCCCTGCGCTTGGTGCTCTGCTCTCTCCGCCACAGAGGGGGTCTTGGGGGAACACCCAGCACCCTCTGCCTCGTAAGCAAAGCAGGAGAAATCTCAAAAGAAGCCATGTGCTCAAAGAAAATAATGCCAAATGGTACTCAAGTGGCCTGGGAAAGAGTTTCACCAAACCATCTCCACTCGCTGAAGGTATAAGCGGTTCCGGATCTAGGCGATAGCAAAATACATTGATGGCCAGGGCCTCTGTCTAAGCAAAAGAAGAAAAATATCGATAGCACAAAACTGCCCTTATATTTTTTGAAAAAATATATCTAAGATAGACAATTCTGAGTATTTTTTTTTAACAAGCTGCGCATTAAGTACACTTGCTTCCCCCACTCTCCACAACCCTACAGCTCCGCTTTGTCCGCGGGGGCCGGGCTGCCCACCCCACTGCCCCCCTGGGCACCACTGCCGTCTGCCGGCGTGAAGGACAAGGAAGCCGAGTTTATGCAGTATCTTTTGCCGGTGGGACGAGGGCCGTCATCGAAAATGTGCCCAAGGTGGGCGCCGCACTGAAAGAGAAGAGTGAAAATGTTAAGGGAGAACACGTACAAAGCAGGCTTTGAGAGGAACTCACACGCAGCCATTTAAATGGATGAGCAGCCTGTAGAGAAACGATGGAAACCATCATGGATGATTTCTAATCCTCCTGTCAATAGCCACAAAGATGGTTTCTGGCAGGCTCTGCACCACATGCTGAGAATAAAAAAAACACTAGAACTGTGCATATCAGAAATCATTTGGAGCCACTGTATTTTTTGATCTATGGAGTCTCTCGGCCAGCTGAAAAATGACTGCAGTAATTTTATGAATTGAGTTGACCCCTGATCTGCCCTTTTACGAAACATGGCAGAATAAAACCTCTCCCCTGCCCCTCCCCGCATTACTTTTGGCTTTGGACGGGTGGGTTTCAGAAATGCAGAAGTCCACCGTAAAAGATATTGTTCCACTGGCCATGACGGAGGTGATGTTTGCTTTCATGGGCAGTAAAACTTAACATCAGACAAGCCCTGGATGTTCTTGGAGCCCGGCAAAGCAACGGCAAGGCTCTACAGATGTAGGTCACGGTCACCAGGATGGCAGGTGTGGCAAGGAGCACTGTCGCTGGCCCGCACTGTCCCTTCATTCTGGCGTCCAGCAGGTGCAGAGCCGCTGGTGTCTCTACCCAAGTGAACTGCATTTCGTGGGGGAAGGAATAAGCTCAGATCCATGCTCCTGCCTATCCAAAAAACTTGGGAAGGAGAAGAGGCCCAGAATCCAGGCAGAAGCAGAAGGAGGGATGGTTGGCTATGATGATGTTCAAGAGAAATCCAGCCCAGGAGTCGTTTCTCCAGAAAGGCTGGCTCGGTGCATAAAACCCTGCACTGACCGCTCTGACCTTGAGTAGGACCCCAGGCGACAACAGGGTATGTCACACTTAGCTGTCGTGCACCCTTTCTGAGCAGGGACAGGAGTGAGGGCGATGGAGACATCAGTGCATCATATGCCAATAGGTTGTGAAACCACATCATTCATCATGTCACAGAGAAACCAAAGCCTGGGGCAAATGACTTCCATTCATTCATGTAACAAGTAGTTAGGGAGCACCTGCTACACGCCAGGCACTGTCTCAGACTCTGGAGACACAGGCAACAATCCCTGGACTCATGGAGCTTACATTCTAGTGGGAGAGACAGCTAACACACAGAGAAATAAGTCGACTGTCTAGTATGGTAGGTGGGAATAAATGCTAAGGGGAGGGGAAAAAAGAGGAAGTGATATGAAGTGTCAGGGTTGGGGGCTGATAATGCAGGTAGAATGATGCGGGTCTATTCTCCTGGGGTGACTCTGGAATAAGAAGCCAAAGGAAGGGAAGGAGTGGGTATCAGAGGAGCATTTCGAGCAGATGAAAGAGTCAAGATTTAGGGAAGAACATGAGAGAAAAGGTGTAGAGATGATTTATTAATTCCTCTCACTGTGCTTGTTTGGTGTACAAAACCCTCAGAAAGTACAGGGAAAGAGAAGAGGAACTGACATGGAAATTGGTCTAATGAGCCAAATGGAGATGATGAGAGAAAAGTGAAGGACTGCGCTCATTACAATGGAAAGAACTAGAATCTCAGTTTCCCTATCCTAAGTGCTACACTGAATTCCCAGGGGTTCTCTAGTTATTAATAAATAGCACAAATGGCAACTCTGACTGTATGGCACTTCCATGTTCAAAGTGCATTCTTATTTTACTGCCAACATACTGTGTCAGCTTATTAAAGAACTAAAAATGAACCCTGAACTGATTTGATCTATTGCCTGGAAAATATGAAACAGGCCTAAAAAACAAATCTTGCACTATTTTACCACATTCTCTGCAGTTTTAGGTAATACCAAGGCTGACAGCTCAGATTGCTTTTCCTTTCTATAAACAATTGAGGCCAAATTTTCAGGCATCAGCAGCTAAGATGCACCAGTAAAAATGCATATGCTTACCCAGTGGACACAGGAAAACACCTATTGCTGCCTGCTAAAACAGCGTGCAGGCCAACAGGAACTGGGACTCTTGGTGACCAGTGTGTGTGCACAATTATCCATCTCACATGCAGCTCTGGCACTTTGATGACTTGGCATCTGAGTGGCGGACCTTGCACATTAAAAGCCTCGAATGGGTTTTCTGGTTTTGTGTTTTAATGAGAGAACACAGCTATCTGGACGTTACCTTTATTAATCATCTCTTGGGCACATCTAGAAAATGGTTCTGTTTACCTTACTCCAAAAATAAAACACAGTAAGGATATACTTGAAGCTACTTAGGAGTATTTATATGGTCTTCATTTCCCAAATCATCTTGAACAAATCCAACTTAGAGTAAAGTAATCTGTTGAATCGTGTTGGTTATTGGTCTGCAGTTTCGTTTGCAAAATCTGGAACTGGTGTTTTGCTTACATGGAAGGAAAAACACAGATACTAGATGTCCCTAATCCAAAAGGAAAAGGGAGGGGGACGAGAAAGAGGACTTACAGTTAGGAAGAGGCAACAAAAATCGTTGGCAGACAACTCTATGGGTTGGGGATGGGGTAGGGAAATCCTCGGAAAAGGCACGAGTCCCCTACAAATGATAGTGACCGCTTCATCATCCTTGCCAGAAGGTGTTCTGGAAGATTCACCCCAGGCTCCAACAACTGAGGGAGGAGCAACATTTCAAAGCGTAGCCAGGTGTTCATTTACACATGCCAGCTCCAGTGCCCGCCAAGCTGCAAAGCCATCCGTCTGCAGGAAGCCGAACCACGAAGCACCATTTCTGCTTCCTCCCAGGTACACCCAGTCTCCCATAAACAACTATTACCCAGTTTCTTTGAAAAGTGCACAGGTCCTGAAGGTTCCTCCCCGAGGGGAACGCACATGGAGCCCATTCTTTCCAGCTTCTACCCCTGGCCGAAGGCTGGGATGATGAATGGAAGTTGTCAGTGATGCATTGTTTCTGTAGCCGCCTGTGAGTTTTGCCTCCCCGGCCCCAGCCAACTGGCAATGTGTTGGGATTGCAGCACACCTGCTTGTAACTGAAACAAACTGGCTGCCTGATGAAGAAATCTCTGAAACCTGCTGTTAATGATTTATTTCAGGGTAAAATCTTTGGTGTGCATTCTGAAAGTGGTTTGAAAATGGTTACGCATTTATTGCATAGATAAGATACAAGCTACAACTGAATATTCTAGCTCTCATTCTGCCAAAAGCATGAGATAATTGTTCAAAAGGAAATTTTAAAGTTCCCAGAGGAATCCTTTATCACCTAAGCCTCCCACTCAGAAAAGTTGGCAACTGGGGATCCTACAGAGAACCAAGGGAAAAGACACCCCCCGCCCCCAAAAAGTGATTGAACATCAAATTTAACATAATTCCTTAAAATCTGACTGCAATTCTCAATCGTGGGCATAGGAAACACAAATAGTGCATTCAACAGTTACATATTTCCGCACTGATGTATTTCCAACTGTCCTAGAGGGTTTTCTCCCAGCTATTTCTAGAATGTTTGGGGCTTTATTATTGTCATTTTCTCTTAAGTGTTTGATCTACAAGATGAAGCAGTTTCAAAGCAGGGGCTTTTACACTTGGGCACATGGGGCAGGATGAGAAGGAGAAAAGAGTTTAAGAAGAAAAGCAATTTACTTTGCCAGTAGTATCCTGTTTTCTCCCACCGTTATTGAAGACACTTGTGTGTAAGTAGGGCTCTTTTCCTCTGTGCTTGTTATATTAATCTTTTGCCAAGGAAATGATTGTGAAGTCACCAGTTTAGCATTATGATTTTACTGAAAGATCAAGAATAAGAGAGATGGGCTGTGAGTCTGAAACCCTATTGTAACACATGGGTATCTTTAATCATCAGCAATATATGAGTTGTCATCTGCAAAAGATTAATAAGGTTTGGGGTTTTACCAAAATCTGCTTAACTTTTGAAAAATACCATGTATGGGTGGATATTTACCTTTCTGCTGATTTGGCTGCCTTAGAACAAATTAATAATGATCTAAAACAAACTTAAGGGACTCCACCGTAGATTCCAGCTAGTAATAGCAACAGGCAAAAATAGACTCCAACTCGTGGAAACTCAGGGATCTCATGGTTTCCTTAAAGATGATTTCCAAAAGTTAAGTGATTTATTGGTCTCCCATTTGCTGCAGATGTAGAATTTTGATCTAAAGAAGGAAGAATTCCCCAAGTATTACCAGGAGGGGCTTACTTCTCTGAACTACAGCTTAAACCATGCAACTCTTACCTCTTTGCACTGAATTTAAACTCCTGACAAAGCACTGCTTAACAGGCTGGGGTTGGAGGATTAGGGAGAAGCTGTCAAACAATTATTCATAGTAGTCAGTGAAACTGGGACAGACTCCACATATTTTATCACTAGCTGAAAAGTGTAAATAAAACTTAAAAAAACTCTTTATAACTGCAAATTGTTAGAAAATTGCCACAGCTGGGGTGGGGGGGAGATACTAAAGTGGACAGATTTAAGATAAAGACCCTCTTTGAAAGAGTTAATTAGAATATAATTCCACAATTCAGCGGGTAGAATAGGAAAAGCAAACAAATATGGTTGCAACAAAAATCAGAATGTAACAGGGCAACCTATTTCCTCCACGAGCAGGAATCCTAACAGAAGGCACTGAAGAATCTCCATCACCCTTGCTCGTTTTCTGTGCTGTTAACTTAAAGATGAGGCAGTGTGCTAGGTTTCTTACACAGCAATTCTTTTAGAAGGACTTGACTGCACTCTTTCTCTGAAAAGTGATGACAGTACTGAATCAATCTTAACTTTCTCAACAAAATTTTACTAAAGTATTATTACCTAAAGAAGCCACAGGACACGTGGAAAAACTACAGGGTAGTATAAAGAGGTGGCAAGTTATGGCTCCCAACACATTTATAATCCCTTACCCAAATATGAGGTCTAATTCACTGCATAGCATGATCCGTATCACAATTAAAAAAAAAAAAAGAAAGAAAAGAAAAAGAAGAATCCTAAATACTGGAGTAAGAATTACGGACCAACAGACCCCCCCCCCAAAAAAGGCCAAACAAGTAGGTTGAGCCTACTGGTTTTGTCTGAGAATGTCTATGAGATAACTAAAGCATCTACAGATTCTTCATCAGACAAAGCACATTGTTGCAATTCAGTCCAGAGAGAGGACAAGCCATGTGAATTCAAAATGGGACAAGAATTTTAGAAAGAGGAGAAGCAGATCAGAGTGAAGTTTCCTACACCACTTCCCCCACAAAATGATGGGAGAAGCTGTGAGTAGGGGAAGAGACTACATAAACTGAACGAATAGAAGGTTAAAAAAAAAGATAAACTTATCATGAAAAGTAGCATTAAGAATCAGAAACTAGAAAACAAAATGCAAGTGTTTACTCTAGTATGGAAACCATTAAGTCAGTTATTTTTTTTTCCAAATTGAGATAAAAAGGATGAATGAGGGGCGCCTGGGTGGCTCAGTCTCTACCTTCGGCTCAGGTCATGATCCCAGGGCCCTGGGATCGAGCCCGGCATCGGGCTCCCTGCTCCGCGGGAAGCCTGCTTCTCCCTCTCCCACTCCCCCTGCTTGTGTTCCGTCTCTCGCTGTGTCTCTCTCTGTCAAATTAATAAATCTTAAAAAAAAAAAAAGGGATGAATGAGAAAATGGAAAAGAAAAAAAGTCAAGAAAAATGTAGAACAAAAGGAAAATAAATGTGTGGATGAAACACACACAAAAGAAAAAAAGGAAGGAAAGAAGACAGACAGACACCCAGCACACTTTTAGGGAGTTATTACTGCTCTCGTGAGGCAGACATGCCCCACTCTGCCCACAGGGAGAAGAATCCAGCAAACACATCTTTCTTTAGTGCTTGAACCTGATTATTTTCTCCATGAAACTTCACAGAGCATGTATTTTTACACATGCCTTAATAGAACAAATTTCCCTCCCTCTTCTCTTTAAATTTAAGACTTTTATTTAAGAAAGAGTCACATGCTTTCCAAATATGAGAAATAAAGGTGGTGGGGAAAGAAGCCAGAAGGGATAGGTCAGTGTTAGTTCCTCACCCAACCATTCAGAAAGGACCCCAAGTATAGTGACAGTCACCTAGGCCTTTGACCAAAGGGCTGAGAGCTGTGCCTTGTTTAGCTTAATACCTTTTTTTAATGTTGCCTGATTTGGGCAGCTTGTAGGTTTCATTTCTCTTTGGTCACTGTAGAACCCCTTCATCTTCATAATGGTCTTTTCTTGACCACAACTAATATTATCCCTGTGGCTGGCAGAAAGGACCAAGTTTATTTTGTGAATTTTAAGAATTAGTCACAAAGCGTCAGAGACTAGGGCGTTAAGGAAAATTATTATCTTATGCCTCACATTTTCTGTGCCTTTTTTATTTGGTTCTCCTGGGACTCAATGTTTGAAAGTGGGTTCTGAATAAAACGGAGAGTAGCAAAGAACAGTCTTTAAGGCAGCTTAAAACAAAACGCAACTGTTAGTCCTAAAAGAGGTTTATTAAGTACTACATACCAAAGTATACATTACCATGTACCATCCTACCCAGTTACGTTTTTGTCGAATATTTTAGATTCCTGGGGAGATAATCATAACTAGTTTTTGTAGCAGTCATAAAAATATCAATTAAAATGCAACTGAATTCAAACCTGAATTAAATTAAACCTGCTAGAGAACATAGGATGTTTTTGTTTTAACATGACTCTTTATGGCCTATCTATCCAAGCACCCTAGAGCTCTGGAGCTCAGTGCCCAAGTTCGAGTCTCAGCTCTGCTGCTTAAATCGATGTAGATTTACACAGGTGTAAGAAAGAAAGAAAGAGAACACAAATTCATCAGATGGTTAGCTTCTAACCAATCGCCCTCCCTACCTGGTAGTAAATATGTCACTTACTCCCTAAAACTCCTGTGCGTGATGAAGGGGGTTAAAGGGCAGGTAGAAGAATGTTGAGGGAGGCCCACGTGGCAATCACTTTGCTATTTCAGCTGCCTGATGGTGCCCCCTTTACCTCTGATATGCCGAACAGACATTCCCCAACAAACTACTCTATGCCACCACACTCAGACTTTACATTTCACTTGTTCTGCAAAGCAGATTAGAACAGGACTGCCTGCTCTAGAATGGAATCGCTTCTCGGCCTTTTGGCTAAGATCCAGTGTAGAATGGAACGTGCAGTTGCTCTTATTCTGTGTACAGAAGGTTCTGCCTATGTCTCTGAGTTTAAATACAAAATGCCCACAAGTTCAAGTCTCTTCATTGGCATAACAGATTAACTATCTTTGCCTCCTCAACACATGCTCATTTTCTCCCATAAAGCCCACCCTAATTCTGTTAGAGCAGAGTGATAGGAATTGGAACATCCTTAGGAATGAAGATGGGCCCATATACCAGGAGAAGTAGAGGAGGCATTACCTTGTCACGTGCTCTCACTCTGAGCTCACACAGCCTACTACTGCACCTCCTCTTCCCACTGCCCAGTCTCCAGCCTCCCTCCTCACACCCACACAAGGAAGGCTGTCTCTGGGGTCTTGGCCAACCATGTTGAGACCATCACAGCTGAGCAACACGTGCACAGAACTGTGGGGAGAGGGGTATTCTCTAAATATCAGATTATACAAAGCCACATAATGAGACCTTCGTATGCCCTAAGAACAGCCCATTCCCTGCTGTACTCAATCGACCGAAGATGATTTTTCCTACGGTTCTTTTTTTATTTTTTTAAATCGTGTTGAAGCCAATGACGGGCATTCAACCGGACTTGGTGAACACCTGAAGACTGCGCTATCATTACTTTATAGAGACTTCATTGTGCTTGTCCTTGTGTCCGTCCCTTTCGTGATCAGCCACTTGGCCTTAGTTGCTATATTTAGCACAACCAGGAGTCCAGAAAGCGTTTGCAATGCAGAGTGAGCAGGATAGTGGGTTTTCGGGTAGAGTCAACTGACCTGAGAGCAGCTCGTTTCCACCCTGTGCATCCCATAGGAAAAGTCGTCCGTGAATGTGATTACATCAGAACTGATCACATCGTGGAATGAAGGCCAACCTGGGGCAGAGCAGCACCAGAACAAAACAGGACAGAGAGACAGACTTGGGTTAGAATATAATTTTAAAGAACTACTAAGCGAAGAATGAAAATCTTTAGTATATGAATCATGTTTAACTTCTTCAACCTGAGGGAAAAAAAGAGGTCAAAAGCTGAAGGATAATATATTTCCTAAGAGTGCAACTCTTTTTTAAGAATAACTTTCTCCTCACATTCAGATCACAGTTGCATTGGGAGTTTATGTTTCAAGAAGCATTCTTAGACCATCCAGTAGTTTTCTAGAGCGCCCCTGGATTTATAAAGCTCTCTCTTGCCACTTGGTTTTGTCTCTTATCTTCAGAGTCACTGGGCACTCACTAGGAGTCTTAACAGTGTGACATCTTCCAAAACACAATCCAGTTGTTCTTTTTTTTTTTTAAGATTTATTTATTTGAGAGAGAGAGCGCGCACACACGCATGTGCCATGAGGGGAGGGATAGAGGGAGAGAAAGAGAGATATCCTCAAATAGACCCCCTGCTGAGCACAGAGCCTGACACAAGGCTGGATCCCAGGATCCCGAGATCATGACCTGAGCCCATACCAAGAGTCGGACACTCAGCCAACTGAGCCACTCGGGTGCCCCCCCCCACACCGCTTTTTTTTTCTTAAGATTTTTTTTTTAAGCATTTATTTATTACAATTGTTCTGGCTGTTAACTTTTCAACTTTCCATGCCTCTTTAGGAAGGATGCTTTTTCAGTACTTAGTTTGTATGGTTAAAATATTAAAAAAATGACTATTCCATAGTTTCCATCTTAATCTAATTTCTTGGGACAGGGCTATCTGGAAAGCAGCTTCTATTTTATGGGCAAGAGGCTTGCTTACTTCCTAGAAGAAAGTCATAGAGCAGTGCTCTTCAGGCATCTCTAGGGAGCACCTTCTCTCAAAAAGCATCTTGTTCCAATTTTCATTTATTCAAATGATTTTAAAATATGCACACACGGCTTTAAGAAACTCAGTGATAAGGACCATAAGATTGTACAAATGTTTATGAGTGTACAGTCAGGTTTTATGTTCAGTACTTCTAGGCATGTTTTTACATATTTCCAGAACATTTGTCGGGAGTTCCTGAGCTGAAGCCCAAAATGATGGAAGAGGTGTGATGTTGCCGAACTGCTGGTACAGTTTTTTTTTTTTCTCTTCCAGAAGCCAAATTTATTCCTGTAGAAAGGAGGAAGCCCTTTAAAAATACGGTGCTTTGTGTTAATACACCAACTGAAAGAAAACAGAATGCAGACTTCAACAATTTGATTTCCAGTTTCAAACAAAATTAGCTCAGGCCAAGTTTTGATAAGAAACTCCTCCAAACCCCCCACTCCCCACTAGGCAACAGTATAGCTTTCACAGTTGGTGCTGGATTTAACACCCAGAGTTGAAACACTTTCCAATTCCCCGATTTGAGTTCAAGATTGCTACAAATCACCCGGAAAACCTTAATTTTCTAGATATAAGATAACATTCCTCAAAAAACAATCACACCAAGACATACCAGTACTCTTAAGAAAACTTGTCTTTCCCTGTTTTCTAAATTCTAAAGAGATTCTAAACATATTCTAGGCTATAGTTTTGGATTTTCAATGACTAGTTGGCACATTTACGTATTCTCTGTTCAATGGCAGAAGTGCCAGTGGCTAGAAAAGAGAGGTTTAAAGGTGATGTTTGAAGACATTAAAAAATAATTTAGCTATGAAAAGAAAGAGAACATTCTATATTTTTTAACCTTCCATGTTATAACTCATTTAATTGCTGGTTATGGCAACTAATATTATGGAGGGACATATTTGCTTCGGTAGTAAACAGGTAAAGAGTTAGGAATTTATTTTTTAATTTTCCATAAAGCTACCCTCCAACACACATACATTTTCCTGTTTCTAGAATTCAAAATAGGTATGGAGAAATATATATAAAATATATATTCCTTCCTCCCATGCTACCTCTTCATATTATATACACTCATCTTGTTCTACTTATCATACTGGATTTTTGACTTGTTTTCATGCTTTCCTCACTAGATGGTGAGCACTTTTAAGGCAGAGTCTGCATAAACAAGAAGACGGGATGGATAATTATGGTACAGCACAGAGTCCCACAGGAGACAGAAAATATAATCACATTCCTTTTTTACAGAATAGATTAAGAAATTAGCGATGCTATTTTTTCACTGGAGTATTCAACTTGGCTCAAACATCATAATTAATCTTCTCTTTATAGGTAGAGTAAGCTTATTATTTACTTAGGATGGCAAATCCATGAAGATCATCTAGGTCACTAACTTAGGATTTTTTGTGAGGAGGAGAGGGAGAGGGAGCAGAAGGGTATGGTACTTGCCAATATTACACAGTCAGTACGTGGCAGAGTCAAAGCTAGAATCTGTGTATTCTGACTTTAGTCTAGGGTTCTCTTCTCACATTCCACTTTCTTCCTCAATACAAGGTCAAAACATCATTCATTTCAATACTATAACAGGAAGGAGACTGTAGGTTTTAAGAAATATGTTTAGTGCCATGTCTGGATTGGTTGGTAGTTACATCGTTGCACTTAGGAGCTTCTAGGTGGAAGCAGATAATGAATGTATCCTCAACAATACTGATTCTCTCACTAACAACCAAACTGTTCAAAGAGAAAGTCCAAGAGTAATGACATAAATGATGTAATCTACTTTGGGACATGGATAATTTTTTATTCATTTATCTAAAATAACCACAAATACTTAGAAGCTCACCTTAGGTAATAATATTGAGAAAACTGTCATTTCTATTTGGGGTTTCTTCATTCTAATTCTTTCCTAACTATTGTGAATCATTGCCTATTAAAAATTTGGGGGAGGGAAGGGAACTGCTTTCAAATGAGCTATTAAACTATACAGCTATACATTTTGTCTCCATGAATTAAATATTTATAGAATTTTCCAGAAGACTATATTCAAGAGCAGACAAGGATGAGGTGTAGTGACATGGAGTCGGGGTTCTCAAAAGATTTCAATGTTTCTGGGAAAACTGTTGACACTTGAATAGTTGATTGGTTGTTCCCCATGGTGTTGGTTAAATACCAGAAGAGACAGACACTAAGAAACCAACCAAAAAAAAATTCTCTTCAAAACTCCCCAAAATTCAGTGTCTCTCTGCACAGTAGGAGAAACGCAGTTTTCCAGATGGAATATTTGATAGGTCATCCAAATCTTAGTGGAGATTGACAAGGGCAACCATGTTGAAGACTATAAGTAACCCCGTGTGATGGAACACATTTCAAAAGAGAATCACAGCCAACTTCAATAAGGTTGACGCAGGAGAACGTTGAATTTTCTCTCTAGGTCTCCCAGATAAAGCTGAAGGAGAACCCATCAGAAAAGCAAGTCCTTATTGACAATCAAACGAAGGACCTTCATCCAAGAATAAATTGTCCCATGGCAGAGAAGCCAGAGATGACAGCACTTTGAAAGCGGAATTCCCTCATCATGTGAAAGTATTTAAAGGAGGAACTCTTCACTGCTGCAAAAATCCTCAAAGGAAACCCTGCCCCCACTCTTAATAATAAGGAAAGTGCTTCAAAGAGTGATAGGCAAGACCGAAGCAATCTGGGTCTTGTTGAGAAAATTATCTTGAGCAAAAGGGGGAGGGGATGTGTTTATGTCAGTTTTGACATTAAAGAAAGATCATCTATCCTCCTTTCTTTAGGATTTCCCTTTTGGTCTTCTCATCTAACAAAACATTATTTGTTTTGGATGCATTCCATGCACTTTTTGAAAGAACAGTCATTTGAAAACCTGGATAAACAGAGTTGGCTCACCCCACCCCCAAGACATCCCTTTGTTTCTATGTGATGAGCTCAGATTGGGGGGGTATTATCGTTTTATTTCTAAAAATATAAGCTGTATTTTTTAGATATTAGCCTGTTGTTATCGGGAATGTCTTGTATTCAATAAATAGATTCTCCTCTCAGCGAATCCTCATCTGCAAACAGCATATAAATACAGGTAGCCCAAGCACAACAGCTGCGTGGGGCTGTTGGCAGTCCTGCTCCCGTGTGACCTGACGACCATCGGGCCACACTAATGGGCAGACGGCCCTTGACAGTATTGGCATAATGGGCAGCAAATCCAGGATATGTTCATTTACGTCTCAAATATAAGAGCAAGTGATTCAGTTTGTTAGTAGTAGATCTTTGGCGCTTGCTACCCTCTACATTAGGGTGGATTTTTTTTAGATTGCAGTAAAAAGAATTATTCCTTCTCACTCAGAATGGGGCTTACTAAAGCTGCTCAGAATCTCCTCGAAACCATCCCTGAACAGTGACACAGCCTTCCACAGGTGGTTTTCTGCTGACAAACTTTAAATGTTTCACTCCAACTGCCTCCTGAGAAAAACTTGCTCCTCTCTCCAGCCCAACCTTTTCCTCCTTCCTTTCAAAAATCTTTGAAACAAGATGTTAAAACTAGCAACAGGTTATAAACAAGTTGAAGCCAATCCCATCTGTACCATATCTAGAAAATGTGGCCCTTCTTTCCCTACTCTTAATTTAACAAGGATTTGCTATACAGCTGCCACATTCCCTGGATCGTCCCCCAACCCCCAAATAAAAATGAGAAACCTCAGTAAATTAGCTACATGACCCATCAGTAGAACACGGCAGAAACTACCCATGCCCGAGAATTCATTAAATTGAAATGTAGTTACAAACATTTTTTTATCTTCAAATGCAAAATCAGTTTGAGCACAGTAAATTCCACTTGGGCTTGGGTGATGGTTTAATAATGATAAATATTTGAGCGTGGTTTCAGTGAGATACACGGGACATTTACAGACCTGTGGTTTTCTGCATGTACCAATTCTCACAGCTCTATGATTCTAAGACCATGTTTCAGAACTTGTAGATTTTAGTATCTCTGAAGCCAGGATCTGTTAACCTCACTGACCACGATTTACCTTATTAGCTACCTCAACCAAATAAGACAACATTTTACGAAGACCCCCTGCTAACAAGAATTGTTTGAAGTTTAGAGCTCTGATTCTTGCCCCTTTATTCACTGCACTTCAAGCATTAGCTTTTATCTCATTCTTAAAAGGATGATTCTCTATTCCCCCTCAAAGACCCAAAAGTTTAAGTAGTAATCAACCAAATATATGCATGCTGTAGAAAATCAAAGAGCGCAAGATGACTCATAGTGAAATGTTCCCTCTCAATATTTCCCACCCCTGCAAACAACCATGTTTATTAACAGGTTTTAGGTTTAATTCTTAAAAATATGCTTCTGCTGCTCCCTCTTGATTCCTTCATTTTAAATCTGTGCTATCCAATACAGAAGCTGTAAGCCACATGCTGCAATGTAAGTTTAAATCAATTAAAATTAAGTAGAATTTCAGTTCTTCAGTCATACTAGCCACATTTCAAGTTCTCAACAGTTACATGTAGTAAATGGCTACTATACTGGACAATACAGGCACAGAGAGAGAATATTTCCAACATCATTTCCACAGATAGAGAAATCCCCACCATTGGACAGTGCTGGTTTGACATTACAAATTGATTCCCTCCTGTCAACGATGAAGACTAAGCCTTCACACTTCCACTAATCTCCCTTCCCTTCCCCCTTGCAATTTTTGATAGTTATATTATTTTTAGTTCTTTTAAAACTTTGTTTGGTACCATGTGCCTCTTGAACTAGACCGTAAGTTCAATAAGAGCAGAGAGTTTGTCAGTTTTGTCCACCAGTGTATTGCCAATCACCTAAAACAGTGCCTGAGACAGCAGAAGTGTTGCAGAAACTGTCTGATGGATGAACCCATGAATGCATGACTATCCTATAGCTTAACATCACTGGACCCTTCAGTCTGCAAGACGGCCTTGGCACCCCATCCTCCTTCTACCTACTCTTTCCCCTCCATTCCATTGCCCAACCTTAATGAAGTCTTCTATGCTTTTCTATAGGTTGATTCTAAGACTTGAAAACTAGTAAATGACATTAGCATTATTATGGCTACATACATGTTGCTTACTGCACAGCTAAAGACTGCTGGGATTGTATCTCCTTCTCCAACAGTCCAACTGGCATAACCCCAGGCTGCCTAAAGTCAAACAGATTTTCCTTCTTTTACACTGCATCACTATAAGAAAGGCAGGCCACGTGTTCTTTTGTTTTTTTGTTTGGACCATGACTTTCTTATACAATTGTACAAATTTCCTCTGTAATTCAACATTTTACTTTTCAAATTTTAATTACAAATATTTCAACCATATGTAAAAATATGTAGAATACATAGGCATCCATGTTTTAACAGATATTAACTACCCAAGTTTAACTGATAATATTTTTTCTATATTTGTCTCAGATTTTTCTCTTTTTCTAACAAAATAACATGTTGCAATTATAGCCAGATCTTTCTCCAGCCTTCTCCCCTACTCCTACACTTCCTGGTTCCCCAGAGATAATTGTTTATGTACCCTTCCCACATTTCTTTTGATTCATTTTCTACATATGTCTATATTCATAAACAATATATAATGTTTTAAATGTTAAAAATTCACATGAATGACATTGCATCCTAGGTATCTTTTGGCAACCTGTTTTTTTCACATTATTCCTGGTCTCTAAACTTTTCTGGTCTTTTTTACAGCATCATCTTATTTTATAAATGAAATATTTCAAATATCTCTGAGAATATGAACCAGAGAGTTGTTTTACTTTGGTTTTTCTGTTATTGTCTAAAATAGGTCTGCTGCCTCCTGTGCAACTGTTCTCTTTTTCTTGGTTTGTGCCTTCCATGCTCTTGGTTTTTTGTTTGTTCAGCCATTTCTATTTAAGAATGGAGGTCTGGGGCAGTTGTCCCAGGCAGCTGACGGGGGCTTCCTCTGCGATCAGGTACAGCGCGGGTTTATCCCTCACTAGGTCTCAACTCTGAACAGAAAAGCTGACGGGGAGCTCTGGGAACACTGTCATCATCTGCTGCAGGACACAGGTTTGTCCCAGCGTTTCCTGAATACCTGCCTGGGCAATGGTTCACTCTGGAGTACAACACCTCACTGGCAGCCCCAGTTCTCCCAGACAGGCTGTTTAATATCTTTCGAGAGCAGTTTTCCAGGTTTTTTTCCCTATGGGTAATTGATGATCTGTCATTCTAAATATGAAAGTGAAGAAGCTGCAAAACTGGTCTAGCTGTTTTTTCAGTTAAACATCTTGTTGTCAACCTCCCATTTTGCTCTTGACAATTCTGCACTCTGAGCCTCTTCATAATTCTGCTGGGCATCTTGGCAACAACTCCTGTACGTACTTTGGGCTGCCACTTTCTTTAATCGGTCCTGCATTACAGGTGGTCACCCCATAAGGCATTGCCAGCCATTTTCTTTCTTGGAAAAATTGGCTAAAATTTCTGGTATGCTCAACACCCCCTCCTCCACTCCAGTTCTCTTTGCAGTGGGGTTCTCCTCCTTCCCTTCTGCTTCCTCCTCCTCCTCTTTCTTCTTCTTTTCCCTACTCTCACTTTAAAGGGTTCTCTTGGGAGAGAGGGAAGCAAACATGTATGCTCAGTCTATCATCTTGAACAAGAGGCCGAGGTTTCTTTTTAATAAACTACAGATTTTAGTCTCTTGATCTAATGTTTTATGAGAAGGAACGGATTTCAGCCATCATAATTTTTCTATTAACCACAATTATATTATTTTTTGCCTTACTGATAAGACCCAAAATCAATGTAAGGTTTAGGAGCTTTAACTGGCTGAGATTTGACTCCATCTAAAAAGTGATTCTGGGCTAACTGCATGAGAATATGACATCTGCAAAGAACCCTGAATTAGAACCATGGCAAGCCAGAGTAGGCTCCTCCCAGAACTGGTTCGGTGGA
This sequence comes from Callorhinus ursinus, assembly GCF_003265705.2. NCBI lineage: Eukaryota > Metazoa > Chordata > Mammalia > Carnivora > Otariidae > Callorhinus > Callorhinus ursinus. The sequence goes on from NW_027397076.1 coordinate 38,814,560, forward strand.
AAAAACTTCATAGACCTCTTTTCTTTTTTCTTTTCTTTCTTAAAGATTTTATTATTTGAAAGAGAGAGAGATCACAAGCAGGGGGGAGAGTAAGGAAGAAGCAGACTCCCTGCCGAGCAGGAAGCCCGATGCAGGACTCGATCCCAGGACCCTGGGATCATAACCTGAGCCAAAGACAGACGCTTAACCGACTGAGCCACCCAGGCACCCCACAGACCGCTTTTCAACTCTATATTTGATCATTTGTTATGGTGTAAGGATGCACTATATTTCTGCCTTCCTGCCACTGCAAATATAAGGACAAGTATCCCCCTATATGCTGATGACACGATTTCATTACTGCAAACAAGTAGTAAGTCTCAAGAGGCAAACTATTCTAGTCAATAAAATGGTTTAACAGTAATTATGACAAAAAGAAAACCACTGGTTTTGGCACACATTCTCCCATGCTCCATTCAGCTTTATTAAGCAGTACCTCAAATAAAAACAATACTTAAAATACTTATCTTGAAAAGCAGGGAGTTTTAAAAAAAAAAGGAAAAGAAAAGCAGGGGGTTTAGAATACATAAAAAATAGCCTAGATCTATAGACTCTAAAAGTTCAAGAAGATAAAAAAATGCTACAGTGCAATACACTATTCAAGCATTAATTTTATTTTGGTTACTAATTACCTTGCTTTTTCATCTTGTCAAGTAACCCCATAGTTTTAAGTGGCAGTGGCATTTTGAATGGCCAGGGACATGCTGAACGATGGCACGATGACTGGGGGCCACCTGAAGCAGACTAGTAACATGATCAGACTGGTGTTTTAGGAAGATGGTTCTGGAAGCAGGCTGGAGGGTGGGAGATAGAAGGATGAAAACAGGCACATCAGATGGAAGACCGTGGAAACAGAAGGGGTGAAGCTCTCAATGAAGCATTTGCAATGCGGCTGGAAAGCAGGGAAGTGATTAGAGAGAGATTAAGCAGTCAGAACTCGCTGATTGTGGTGGTACCTTTTGGGGAGTGAAGGAGAAAGGTAGGGTCAAATTACTACTAGGTTTCCAGTTTGTACGACTTGCTGGATCATGCTAGTTATACATGTTTTTCAGGGAAAATAATAAAACCCGATTAGTATGGAACTCTCTAGGAGCAGAGGGATGTGTGGGCTCAGAAGTGAGACCTCAGCTAAAGATACAGATGTGAAAGTCATCAGAGCATAGAGAACAGTAAGGTTATGGATGAGGATATGTAGAAGGCAAATGTAAGGGGATTGGAGAACCAGACAGGTATTTAAAATGTGAGCCGAGGAATAAGAGCCAGTGAAGGAAAATAAAAGAGCATTTCAAGAAATAGGAGGACGACAAGGGAACCGAGACAGAGTCAGATCATGGAAAAGTGTTTGAGGCTGGAGGACAGTCCCCAGTGACATAATCTACAGAAAGGACAAGTCAAATAAGATTGGAGAGGAGACGGCTGAATTCAACAGTTGGGCAGCCTGGTGGACTTTAGGAAGAGCCATTTCAGTGCAATGGACAGAAGCCAAACTCTATCGGGCTGCAAGGCGTTTGTGAAGTGGCATGACTAAAGACTGCTCTTCACAAAGCCTGGCAGGGAAAGAAGGTAGAGCAGGTTGACGACTCGCAGGAGAGCATAATGCTATTTATGTGAACATACTCGGATACTGGGGGTCTCTCCCACCGATTCCACCACTCTCTGCTTTCCACAGGGTTTAAAATTTTACAGTATTTTCTCACGGAACTTTCACAATAAAATGAGTGAGATGAAAATTTTTAGACATGCTAAAAATCTTAAGCATTGCTCAAATGCTCCTTAAGATATTGAACAGAAGCTATGTCTGAAGAAAGACTAAAATAAAATTCCATCCCTAGAATCTTTTTTAGCTTTAGTTTATTTTTATGTTGTTCATTGCTATTGCTCCTACTGTCCCTTAATCTACCAAACTGAGAGTAATGAGCGTCATATTTTAAATGGCCATGGTAATCTGTTTCGCCTTTTGGCACAAAGTAGGCGCTCAATAAATATGATAAAACAAATGAATCCAGAACTTTAACTCCAGGTCAAGTTCCCCTGTCAAACATACTCACAGCACCCAATATTTTCTCTTCAAAGCATGTCTCACAGTTCGTAATTACTTATTTATATGGGTAATTTTTGATTAATGCCTGCTTCTTTCCCTAAACTCCACGAGACCATGATTGCTTTGTTTACTACTCTAGCTTTAACACTTCACTGATAAAAATATTTGTTCAATGACTTAATTAATAAAGAATATATCATATTTCACTATTTAACAACAGAATTGGACTGCATTAAAAGATTATCACTTGGGTTAGATATGCCAATCACTAGGCCAATCAATGAAATTTTAAAAAGATAGGGAAAGAATCTCTACTATTTTGCTCTAGGCAATTTTTTTACAAGTATCAAGTTGAATATAAGGTTTCTTTTCCTGCCTATAAAAAATAGTACATTTCTTCACACTGATTATTAGTAATTTCTTCTCTACAAACCACGTCATCCCATGACCCATAATCATTTCAGGCATTTGAATCTACTGAAGGACAATATGACCAGAGACCGTCAAGAACACTGAGGTGTCCTTTGGGCAGTGTGAACATCTGGTATCTATTCTCTTTGGAGATTAATAATGTAGCTGCAGGCTTTACTAATTCCTTTGAGCCCTGCAAAGCATTTTTAAATGGTTCCAAACACACAAGATCTCTAATTGGTATGGATTTCATCCACAGTTTTCTTGCAATCACAAAATATCTCAGAAACTCCTAAGCAGTAATTGACAGGGACAAGCTTCCCTGTTTCCCTTTGAGGCGGCAGCTATTAATAATTTTTTTCAAGTTCAATGAAATTACTGAACTCAAACCATTTCAACCAAAAAACTGAGGAAGGGGACTTTATTGTCCCTGCCTAAACACTGTCTCTTGCTACTTTAAATCATAGTTAATGTTTTTAAAAAAGTGTATCTTACACATAAGTCAGTTGTAGACTTTCAACATCAAAGGATCTGAGCAACATCACATGTAACAACCTGACCTTTGGCTATAATTTCTAAGTGCCATTAAAAAATGTCTCTCAAACTGGTTTTATATTTAGTGTTGACCTAGTAACCTTGATCCAAAAACATTCAACTTTAGATGATTATTTTATTTTGCTTCCAAAAGCTCTTCAGTCCAGTGAGGCATCCATTAGGAAGCTTCACAGAGAGTTGAGTTTGCTCAGAATTTATTAGCTACATCGAACAGGAGGATGGTGATTTGGGTTGCTTGCTGAGTGAAGATTATTTACTGTGCTTAACTGACCTTAAGAATACCAGGAGGGAAATTCAAAAAAAATACAGAGTCTATTCTCAGCGACATGCAATCCAGACCAACAGTGAAATAACGCTCCATTCAACTGCAGTCCTGAATTAGGTCTATTCACCACATAGCATCACTGGGGACTGTAAAACCATTATTTACATTCTTTAGTTGGGTACCCATCAAAAATTTCAAGCAACTTCTCTCTTAAATATATGCGCCTGTTAAAAATGTAAGATTACTTCTTCTGAGGGAGTTAAGTGTTAAAATTCTTTTACTTATCTAATTTTCCTCCTGATATTTTTCTCTGACATCTCTCTAAATTTCTGAATAGGCTTTAGATTGTTTTTCTATTATATACTTTTAAGTGCTACAATAAAACACTTCCTTATTTTCTTTTTTTTTTAAAGATTTTATTTATTTGAGAGAGAGAGAATGACAGATAGAAAGCACGAGAGGGAAGAGGGTCAGAGGGAGAAGCGGACTCCCCGCTGAGCAGGAAGCCCGATGTGGGACTCGGTCCCGGGACTCCAGGATCATGACCTGAGCCGAAGGCAGTTGCTTAACCAACTGAGCCACCCAGGCACCCACTTCCTTATTTTCATAAATGTATGATCCTTCACTGGTCTACATCACCTTTTTATGATGCATCAAAACTTAGTTCACCTACTAGGATTTAAATTTCTGACAACCCATCTCGAAAAAAATATTTTGAAACAAAACAGATTACTCAGAAAAGCTTTTAAACACAAATATTTTAGAACATAACAACAAAAGATGTTCTGCCCTTGTAGCAGACACATGGCAAAGTTGAAGCAATGTATTAAACACTGTACATCCTGTAACATATTAAAATTTTTTAATAAACTACATCAAAAAGACATGAAGCAAACTACATCAAACCAAGGCATACTCTGACAACTATTTGTTCTTTTAAAAGTCCTTTAGGAAAATCTTTTGCTTAGGCTCAATCCCCATTATTCTGCTCTTCTTTTTCATATATTTACTCACATTCTAATACTCTATAACTTACTGCTTCTAAATTTTTCTGTTTATTGTCTGTATTCCCCCAACCAGAATGTAAGCTCCACATGGGCAGAGATAATTCTTTTGTTCCTGATGCATTCACAGCGCCCAGAAGGGTGCCTAGCATTTAATAAATTTTGATTGAATGAATTTTCTATATACACATTCTTGTTACTCTGGAAATCTGGGATTTAAAAATAATCCTTGTTTTGTTTTAAAATACAGTTACAAAAGTCTTTGTTATAGAATTATGTATAGAATCTCTAGGTCATTTACTAATATTTATTGAAGATTTTGGCACCTGGCTGACAGTTTTCTCTCTACCTAAAATTCCTACCTACATTCTAAAGACCTTCTAGGGTAACTCACTTAAACCCCTCATATTAACAGCTCTTTGAGGCGAAACTAAACCATTCTATGGAGCCAAGGTCCTGTATCAAGCAAGACCCATGGGTACAAGTGGCCTTTGCAATTCAAAAGTTTCAATGGCTTTGATTCTGACCACTAGCAAGTTTAATGCATTAAAAATTAGATGTCATCATATGAAGAAAGTTGAATTTCAGATGGATGAAATTGGCTAAAGTAGAATGGTCCTTCAAACATATTTTAATTTGGCCCTAGACAACCATGACAAAAAACAAATGAATAAAATTCCATAAAGGTCTAAGCACATCCACAATATATACCATGGCCTATAGGCTGACATATCATTCTGTTAGTTGTGCAGTAATATTCAAGTCTTACCTCTCCAAACCACTTGTAAATGAAGCAAGCTGCAGGCACAAGGTTTAGCTACTTAGTACTAAGTAGGCACTAAATAAGTGTTTGTTGAATAAGTGAACCAAATTTGGGCTGAAGAAGGTATTAACAAAAATTGTGAAAATGAAAACACAATAAATCAATGTCTCTGTTTCAGACATTTTTGACAAAGATCACCTCTCAAGTATTTATTATTCCTTCATCACTACCGACCAGAGTATAACATGGATTACTATCTCTTGGTAATATGTCATGGACACCTATGTGATTTCTTTGATCTTTTCTAGTTTGAATAGCATAAAATTGTGGAAGGCATGGTCAACATCCATACACATAAAGTACCCTAGCACGGTAGTCACAGTATATAGTCTCCTTTTATTTAGATATTTGGCCTCCTTTTAGTATAACCAAAAAATTTTTTTAAGTCTCAATCATGTATTATTAAAATCACGATCTTAAAAGCTAGGTGAAAATTAATTTTTAATTATATTTCCCATATTAGAAAACTCCCATAGGAGAAATCCTTTAGAGGGAATTTTGCCGAGGTCTTGTGCTACATAAAAGAGTTTTAAAAATCATGTACTTTGACTTAAGGTATAAATCAAGAGCCAATATAATAGCTCTTTGATCTTTAACAGTTTTTATTTTTTATTTTTGTGCATTTTATTTGTAATGTCTCTCCCACACAAATAATTTTTACCTCCCATTTGCTCTCAGTTCCCATTTGTTCAGTTCCAGGTATTGCCCTGAGTTTCTGGCTTGCACAATATCCTAATTACTCTTTTAATGCCTTGTTGCTTAACTCCCATTGCTATTTAAAAATGTCATACACACATGTATATGTATATATATATATATATATATACATACACCATATTTAAATGCATAAATGTGAATATATCATATATACTTTAAGGGCAACTTTTTCCCTACTTTCTTGGCCCTTTACCTCATTCTTCAGGAAATTTTATGTTAACAACCTAATAAGGGTTCTACCACATTTTTGTCCATGTTCTTATAACCATTCAAAATCATAGGTATCCATACACACATAAATGTAAATGTTCTCGTAGCTGCATAATAGTCCACTGTGCAACCATCACCCACTGACAAGAATGACTTTGTTTCCACTTGTTTTCCTCTATGAAACATACTGTTTTAACAACCTTGCACATATGCTCCTATCTCTGGTAGAACTTTTCTTCCTACGGGATAGATTCTTAGGAATGGGATTGCTAAGTCAAAGGGTAAATGTATTTTTATGTTTAGTAAATATTTCTAGATGGCTTTCCAAAACAAATACAGTTGAATACGCTTTTCTCCATACCCTCCATCAATAACAGGTGTTGCAGCTTTTAAAAACTTCCAGTAAATTATTGCCAGTAGCTCATTTCAGCAAAATTTGTATTTCATTGACTATTTGTAAGATAGTCAACTTTTAATGTTTGTTGGCTATTTGCTTTTCTGAGATTTGCATCTTCATATTCTTTGCTCTTTTTTCTATTGGGTTATTTATTGTTGTTATTTTTCTTTGCAATTGGTAACTGTTCTTTGTATATTACAGATGTTAATTAATGGCCTTTGCATTATAATTATCCTTTTATATCTGTTGCTTCTGTATTGACCTTGTTTATGATTTTTTAGTCCCTTCCTTTTGCACTGTCTGTGCTCCTGGCCTTGTTTATTAAGAGCTCCCTGCCTCTGGACTACACACATGATATTCTATATTTTGTGCAGGATTTTTGTCTTATTTTGCATTAGATCTCAATTCATCTGGAATTTCTTTCAGTATATGAAATAATATTTCAATTTTATTTCCTCCCAAATGGAAGAGCAGCTGGGCCATCAACAATATTTAAATTGTCCATTCTTGACTGAATTGAAATACTATGTTTAACTGATATTTATTTATATATTCTCTAGTCTCCTCCACTGATGTACTTATCTATTTCTATACAAATATAATTTTATTATTGTGGCTTCATAGTGTGTTCTTATATTAGGAAAGGCAAATATCTTACTGGTTTTCCTTTTCATAAAATATTTCTGCTTGGTTTTTTTTTTTTCTTAAATGGGTTCATTACAAGTTAATTTTTTTTTGATCTTTCAAAGAATCATTTTTGAGTTTGCTTTTTCTTTCCACAATTGTTTAATGTTTTCTATTTCATTTACTTGAGCTATTATCTTTATTCCATCTCCCTAGTTTTTATAGTTCCTTTTATAAAGTTCCTTTATTTTTCATCTTTTTTCCTTTAATTATGAAGATATTCAAGGCTATAAATTTTCTTCTTCTAAATATAATACTCACCATATCCCATAGAGTTAGATATTTATTGCTGATTTCATTGGATCATTATAAAAATATGGCCTATAAAAATCTCTGCTTTCTAAAATTTACTAATATTTTCTTTGTTGCCAAGTAAATGATCTACTTTTTAATGTTCCATGAAAATACAAAATTACATTTTTATTTGAGGGATTTTTTTTAAAGATTTTATTTATTTGAGAGAAAGCAAGAGAGAGAATGCACGAGCGGGAGGGAGGGGCAAAGGGAGAGGGAGAAGCAGACTCCCCATTGAGCAGGGAGCCCATAAGGGACTTGATCCCAGGACCCTGGGATCATGACCTGAGCCAAAGGCAGACGCTTAACCAACTGAGCCACTCAGGCGCCCCTGTTTGAGGGACTTTTTAAATTTGAAAGATACTTTATCTATCTACTAAATCAAGTTTATTGATTGTATTATTTGGTTATTCTATCTCCTTACTTAGTTTTGACTACACATATGCCTCAGTCTGAAAGAGACATAGTGGAGTTATCCATGATAACTCTGTATTTTAAAATTAAGCTTTCTTTCAAAGATTCTGATTCATACATTTAGTTGCTACGTTATTTTATACCTACAGGCTTATGATTGCTCTAACTCTTCATGAATAATGCCCTTTTATTATCTCATAATTTGCCTTTTTATCCTTTTGTGCTTTTAGCTTAAATTCTACTTTGTCTGATGGTAGTATGGCCATTTCTTCTTTCCTTTTTGTTTGCTTTGGCCTAATGTCTTTTTGACAATCCCTTTATTTTCAAGCTTCCTTTATACTTTGTTTTTGTAAGTAGCAAATAGCTAGATTTGAACTCAATTTCTGACTATCTCTCTCTTTTATGGGAGAATCAGTTCATTGATATTTAACAACTCAAATTATCATATTTCACTCATATGCAGAATTTTAAGACACAAAACACAGGATCATAGGAAAAGGGAGGGAAAATAAAACAAGATGAAATCAGAGAGGGAGACAAACCATAAGAGACTCTTAACTCTAGGGAACAAACTGAAGGTTGCTGGAGGGGAGGTGGCGGGGGTTGGATGGGGTCACTGGGAGATGGGCATGAAGGAGGGCACATGATGTAATGAGCCCTGGGTGTTATATACAACTGATGACTCACTGAACTCTCCCTCTGAAACTAATAATACACTATATGTTAATTAATTGAATTTAAATTAAATTAAATTAAATTAAAAATAAACAACTCACATACCTATCTTCCTTTCCTCTCACTTTGTATTTATTATTCATTTTTTGTTGTGTTTTTCCCCTTGTTTCTGCTGTTTGGACCAAATTCTTATGCATTCTATTTTTCTCCCCATTGTTACGTCACTTTCCCTTTGTCTACGCTCACAAACACTGAGTTATCTACAAAACATTACATACAAGATACAATTTCCTCCACAAAGACCCATTGTTTTCCAAATCATGATGCTTTATCCTCCCTTTCCTGCTTCCCCTTCCTCCCACCCATGTGAGATACAAGCCTTTAGAAAACTTTCCTCACTTTCCTCCTCTCCTCATCTCTACACATTCATCCTGCCATGTTCCAGATTCCAGGGTTGCAAATGAGAAATCTAATACTAACCTGACACTTCTATTGTGAATTTGGAAGCTTATACAATTCTCCTTTTATCCTTGAAGTGCAGGAATGTCATCAGGCTAGGCTTTAGGTGCCTATGCCTTCTTATTAATCCTACACAGAATGTGGTGAACCTGTTCAAGCTGCAGGTGATGGGGTTCAGGACATGTTACCCCAAAATACAGCAGCTTGACATATGGAATATTTTAGGCATTTGAGAAATGGCATGACCCTCCCCTGAAGCAAGTCATAAAACCTTCACGTGCAAGGTGCTGTGCCTAAACCTGGAAAAAGGGAACATCCTTATCTCCAAGACTCAGAAAGCACTGAAAAGAAATTGGAACGGACAGGCCTCACTATTTCCCCCAATCTGCAACACTTAGCTCATATATTTTTTTATTCTATCACAGTTTTTCATGAGTCTCCACTCTTCAACAAACCTAGCAGGAAAACATTCAGGTTAAACCACTTCTTCGGGTCTTCATCTCCTTATGAAGGTTTTTGTGTCATGTAAAACATACTAAGAAATTTGCTTGCTTTTCTCTTATTAATCTGCCTTTTGTTACAGGAACCCCAGTTGAAAGATTAAAAGGGTAGAGGAAAAATATATTTTTCTTCCACTACACAGGCTTGAGTCTTTCTTTAGATTAGAAAAAAAAATTTTTTTTAACATCTATTATTTATACGTGAAGCCTCCCAAAGCTATTTTGCAAGTCTCTTCATTTTTCGTTCATGATATAGACCTCTGTTTTTACTACATGCTTTCAGATATTTCTTCCAATTGGGATGTCAGCAGTGGCCTCCTTCAATTCACTTAATTGTTTGGTTGCAAAATCATGATATTTTCAAATCTCCACTTCTTGGAGAGGCTAGACATGAAGTCCTTTAATTGTGTCAGATACTATATTTCAGCTGCAAGAAAGAGATGATGCAAATAAAAGTGGCTTAAAATTTAAGAAAATTATTAACTTACGTAATACGGAGTCTATGTTTATGTGGCTCCCTGTTGGTCCAGTAAATGGTACAACTACCTCATAAAGGCCAATGTGTTTTCCTTTGTCCTCCTCATCATGTCAGTGATGCCTCCCCTCATGGCCACACAATGGCTGCAGCAATTCCAAACACCACAGGCAGACAGGACAACATCCAGTGAAAATGGAAGTATTTCCACTAGTGTCTCTTTTTATTAGTGAGGAGAACTTTTACCAGAAACCTCCACTTAGATGTTCCCTGGGATGCAACTGACCAGGAATGGGGCATCTGTCCAAGCTGAAACTAATCACTGACAGGGGGAATGGAACTTTTGATTAGCTTAGGTCAATTATTATTCACCTGGGGAGGGAGTTACTCTGCCCTGAATAAAAAAGGATGAATATAATTACATTAGCCAACCAGTGTCATCCCACTTGGCTTTGTTTGTTTTGTTTGTTTGGTTTGGTTTAGCTAGAGTTCTATTTCATCAGATATGTGACTCTTTGTTTTGATTGATCCTATCTGAATGCTAGATTTCCTAGATGTGTTGCCATTTTTCGTTGTTGGCTCATTTGGCCCAGGACTCATTATTAACATAATCCAAAAGCTGGTAGTCCTGCAGACATTGGAAATACACCGATGAACTGCCAGATCTTGCCAAGGACACGAGGAAGAGAAAGCCTCCTTGTATCCAAGTTTCCTCTGAGGGACAGACTCAGCCTAGTTTCTTCTTAACCTCTTGGGAGCAAGAAGGCCAGGTACATTTATGAATGGCTATGTTAATCTTTACTCCTGGAGTCCATGAATCTCAAACTCTTGCAATGATCTGTCACATTAAAAATGTCACCATCATGCTCCATGACACTTCTTTCTGGTCCCCCAGTCCATAAGGCCAAAAGCTTTACCCAAGTTGTCTCTGCCAAGATTCCCATCACTGTGTAGCTCATGAGATTCAGAGAGAATAGAATGGAGAGTATAAGGGTAGTCAGCCATATGCAAGTCTATCTCCAATGAACATTATTGTTATTATTTGTCATAAGTTGTGCTAACTGGCTTACATTTCTTGTCTTATATATACCTCACAGCAACCCTATTTATCCCCATTTTACAGGTGGAGAGACTAAGGTTTAGAGATTATCATGTATCTTTCACAAGGCCACTTTCCTGTGCACTATTAAGTGGTGAAGTTTGCATGTGAACCGGGATTGTCTCCAAGTTTTTGCTTTTAAGACACTACACCAAACCATCTCTGTGGCAGCACAGAGAGTTGTCAGGTTGAAACAGTTTATGACAGAATATAACTAGTGATGAAAGAAAAAAAATAGAGTAAGAAGCTACAAACATTTCCTGAAAGCTAAAAAGTCCACATTCTACCAGACAGATGATTGATGATTTTTATAAATTTCCTTTTCAATAAGTAATATTATATGTATGAAATCCTGAGCTGCATGTCCCATGCTCAACATGGTAAAAAAAATCTTTGAAAATGATGAAATGATGATGTAATGCCCAAAGCAGGGTTTGTTCCATGAGCTTTTTGGAAATCCGGTGAAGCTTATGGACCCCGCAGGATAATGTTTTTAAGTGAATGAAAGGAAATACATGGCATTACAAAGAAAAAACAATCATTAATGTTATCAAAATACTGAGAAAAAACCCCACAAATTTGTGACATAGTAATAAATACACTTTTTTTATTAACAAGCTCTAATGGTGGCTCTAATAATTGCCATAATTTTAAAGTGGTTATGAGTATAAATGTTATTTTAAGATATCTGTGGCAACTGTAACACGATATGAAAATATCTATGATTTCTATTGGTTAAAAAGTCACAAATACTACTGTGGGTTGTTTTTTACATTTACAATTGAAAGAAATTGTGATTAGTTAAAACAAATTTGGATTTTTCATCCAACTTCATGGATCCTCCAAATTCAGTCCAAAGCCCCAACTTAAGGATTCCTGATCTAAAGCCTATGTATGCCTAAATAATTCATGGACACCATTTTGAAACTTCCTAATCCTCCCTGGTTTTCCTATCATGACTTTTCCTAGAATACAACCACTTTTTACAACTCAACTTTTCTAAGTAGGATGTGTTAAGTGGAAAAACATGGTATTTAAAGTTTAATTTACACACATGCACACATGCATGCACAACTAGGTTCAAATCCTAGCTCTGCAATTTGCTATCTATGAAATCTCTGACAAGTAATACAACCTTACTGAGCCTCAGTTTCTTCTTCTGTAATTTGAAATTAAAAAAAAACACTTCCTGAGATTATTGGGGATTATTGAAAAATGAATGAAATACCTGGACCCTATCCAGAAAAATATTAATCCAAATACATATACCAAAACTTCAGGAGTTCACCGACCTTGGGTTACTAACCCCTCTGACTTATCTTTTACCGTGACCTTGATAAATTCTTTTCTAATTAGAAATGAAGACCTTTACCTTCCAGAGAAGGAGGAATGTTGCCTAGAAGTCCAACAACACTTTGCTAGAAACTTTCACAAAATGTTATCGAAATCTTTCAAAGTGCTTATTAGAAAACATGACAACCTGACCCTCAGTGACCAGTGTAGTGTAACATTATACTAGCATGGTTAAACAGGTGCAGAGATTTTCAGAAACTTGATGTGCCATTCTTTATTCAAAATCAATACTGCTCAACCTGTAACTATGATGAAGTATTATAACCAAATCTGAATTAAACATCCAGAGAGATATGTAGAAACATGGAAGAGATTCAGAAGACAATCACAAATACAATAAAAGGGTTAAAGGAAATGGCTTATACAAATGGTTAACTAAACTAGTAAGTAAGATTATGTAGTCTGCCAATAAGAAAGTTAAAGAATAAACTCAAAATAGTCTTGAAATACCCAAAAACATTTTTAAATGTAGATTTGGTCTTGGCCAAAAGATGGAGAAACAACAACAAAATTTTAACAGGAAAGTGCAAAAAGTCAGAAAGAGTTCTTTATCTCATCTTATAAAACAAAAGTAACTGGATTCAAAGTACAAATCAGAAATTGACTTATATATATTTTCCCTGATGATGGTATCAGCATTGTTTAGTTACCAATATTCAAAACTCATCTGTTGTATTCCCATACCCACTTAGTCATTAACTACTATGATTACTATTACCTCTAATTTCCATCCCTTCTCCATTCCTTAGCTGCCATCAGAATTTGGAGCCTCACTATTTTCTATCTAGACACAAGACCCTCCCAGCCCGCAAGCTGTGAATAAGTAGACTTTAAACCAGGTAAAATTCTACATAAGCCAGTGACAAGGGTAATTTGAGCATACTTCGAAAAGTGAGCCCCTCAAGAGCAAAGATTCTCCATTACTAAAGCTTCTCAAAAAAATATGCCAGTGTTTGCAAAGAATCTAGGGAAGTGATCAAGTTTCTCCCAGCAGATAAGGTAACCAGAAAGCCTGAGAGGCTGCATCTAGCTAGGCAGCAGGGCAGTTACAAGTGGAGTGAGTCATCTGTCGTTGGGCTGCAGTGTATGGAGCAGAGAGAATATCAGAGAGAAACAAAAGCAAAAGCCAAAAAGCAGACTCTGGGAAGTGAAGCAGCATAGATGCAAACTTGAAGATTTCCCTTAGCAAAAATCAAATGAAATCAATTTTTGAAAAAGCCAAGAATATTTTTTCAGCCCTGAAACTAGGAACATTATCAACATCATACAACAACCTTTGAGAAGCGCTATCTGTGAAACAGAAATTCAGAAACACCCCAGACAGCCCAGTGACGGTGCCCAGGTGTGTGGGCCACCATGGGAGGGGTGGAAGCAGGCATCCAGAGTCTCATTCTGCACATGACGGCTAAAGAAAAGACGGACATCAGGACAACTACTGAAATTTGATATTAAACATTTCTGGTGAGGGGAAGTGGGACTTGGAGAATGAGTTGGAGGATGTTAATTGTCTTTGCTGACAAACAAGGGCAGGAGAGAGAATGAATAAGAGGGAATCACTCTCCCCAAACATAAAAAACAATGGACCACATTAAATTCAAGGCCTTTGGGGCCTCTGTATCAGAGCACCCAAAGGGTCCACTCTGAAGTGGAAGGACAGTTCAAACTTGGAAGGTGTCCCCAGAGTCAGCAAGTGCTGAATACAGGGGCTTCTAGATGCAGAAGACCAAACAAACCAGTCATGCAGTGAAAGAGGACCCAGTGCTGCTCCTCCTCCCACAGTTCTCCGAAGCCACTGATGGGTTAACAGTTCATGCTCCTCATGCTCCTGTGTGAAGGCAGACTACAGCCAAATTCCAGGTAGACAGGGAGGAGGAAACTCAAGGAGAAAACACCTACCACCATTTTTGGACAAAAAACTTTAGAACTGCCCTTCATAAATGAGTAAGCTAAAAAAGAAAGGAAAAATTTCTCCAGTGAAAGAGGTCTAACTACTCAATACACAAGTAATGTTTTTTTTTTTTTCACCCCTGGAAGTTTTATCCCAGAAAACAGAGAAAGAAATTAAACCACAAACAGTTAATAACTCTCAAGGAAATTAAAGAAAATATGAATTCCATGAGAGATTTTATTTTATTTATTTATTTTTAAAGATTTTATTTATTTATTTGACAGAGAGACACAGCAAGAGCAGGAACACAAGCAGGGGGAGTGGGAGAGGGAGAAGCAGGCTTCCCGCTGAGCAGGGAGCCCGATGTGGGACTCGATCCCAGGACTCTGGGATCATGACCTGAGCCGAAGGCAGACGCTTAACGACTGAGCCACCCAGGCGCCCTCCACGAGAGATTTTAAAAGGAGATAAGTGGACAACAGGTTGAAATGAAAAGTCATTAGCAGAGTCAAGGAAAAAACTAAAAATCCCTATTATTTCAGAAATAGGAAATGTATTAGAAATATCAAAGAGCAGAACTGACACAGAAGAAAATTGAATCTCTGACAAGAAAAAACAGCTCAAGAAAAGTGGATATGGAAGAAAATAGACAGATGAAAGCAACCATGTATGTATAGGTGTGATATATTCAGAGAGCAAACAACAAAAGAGGGAGACCATAAAACAGAAAGCAAAATGAATAAAAGACAAATATTTTCCCAGTTAAAACAGAGTGAATGTTTCCTAAAATGAATAACTAAATCTATAGATCGTAAGGATTCAAGATGTTTCAGGAAAAATTAATACGGGGCACTTGAGTGGCTCAGTCAGTTAAGTGTCAGACTCTTGATTTCAGCTCAGATCATGATCTCAGAGTCATGAGATCAAGCCCCATGTCAGGCTCTGCACTCAGCATGGAGTCTGCTTGAGATTCTCTCTCTCCCTCTTCCTTTGCCCTTTCCCCCACTTGCACTCTCTCTCTCAAATAAATAAGTAAATCTTAAAAAAAAAAAAATTAAGACAGGGATGCCTGGGTGGCTCAGTCGGTTAAGCATCTACCTTTGGCTCAGGTCATGGTCCTGGGGTCCTGGAATCAACTCCCACATTGAGCTCCTTGCTCAGTGGGGAGCCTGCTTCTCCCTCTGCCTGCTACTCCCCCCGCTTGTGCTCTCTCTCTCTGACAAATAAATAAATTAAAGAAAAGAAATTTAAAAAAATTAATACAGACCATCAAAACAGAATTATACTGAGAAAATTATTTAACATTAAGATATAAACTCCTATAAGCCTCTAGACAGAAAAATCAGTTGTTCACAAGAAAAAAATGTTGTATAAATGTAATTCTGCTTGCTTATTTCATTCAAGGGTCATTCAAGGAGTTCTATGTTTAAAAAGTTGTTGGGATTTTTGCTTCCACTTTATTATTAATTTCTGCTTTCTTATATTTTACTCAGATTATGATTTGTACAGTTGTTTGGACTGATCAGTGGTTTATACTATCAGGCTTTCATATTCTCTTAACTCTTCTTTGGATACTTGCAAATAAGTTGGTGGTATCCTCATGTTATCCTATGTTGATGTATATCCACTTCAGCAACATTGTGAATTATGTTCAGAACCCCAGGTTTTATTTTTCCCAATTTGATCTATCAAACACTGAAAGATGTTGAAGTCTGTCATTACACTTGCGTTTCAATTTCTTCTATCTCTAGCATTTTTTATGTATATTTTGAGGTTACATTATTGGCATATAAAGTTTCAAGATCATTACATCTTCATCGTGGATTGCAGCCTTAGCCAATTTTTTTAAAAACCTCTTTTAGAAATGTTTGGTGTTGTTTGCCTTTAGTTTCATTTTGATAGTAAAATGTGACTCCTTTCATTTAGTTTGCTACAATCTTTGCCATCCTTCTATTTTTAACATTTTAACTTTTCTGTGTCATTTTGTTTTGAGCATCCCTTTTAGATAGAGTGCACCTTTTGGAGAGTTGGATTCTTTAAACTAATCTTGAGGATTTCTATCTCTTAAAAGGAAAGTTTATCCCATTTACATTTATATAAAAACAAGTATACTTCATCTCAACATCTGTCATCTTATTTTCCGATTTTATATGTCATGTGATTTCCCTTTTCCCTTTGACTTTTCCTCTAGTGGATCCATAGACTTATACAGTATTTTTAGTTTTAGAATGGATTCAACCTTCCATTTTTCAAATACATTTTAAAATTTGGTTGTGTTAATTACATGCAAAGAAACCATATCTGTTGAAAGCTTTGTGTGTAAGATGAGGAAATGAGAACACACATTTACCTACTCTCACACCTTTGTTTCCTAATTCTATTTGTTTGGTTGGCTTAACTTGTGAAACTATCCATTTTTATAGATGTAACTGTCCTTTCAAAAATAATTTTGACTTGGGCATTTTGTGGTGAAACTATCTTCAAAAGAATGATTTAAATTTAATCCTATGTTTATTGTTTCACGCTCACAAATAGTCCTTATGTACCACAATTTCCCCATAATCATGTTCTCTATTTTGGTTCATTTCTCAGCGGTTTGGAATACTTCATTAAGTATGAACTATGTGAACAATATGTTTCCCAAATCACCGTGCACCTGAGAATATCTTCCTGCTTCTTTCATAGAGGAATGGCAGTCAACTGGCTAAAGAATTTGAGTTCCAATATTCCTTTTCTCACAGCTCTAAAGCCAAATGATTTCACTGTCTTCTGACAGACAAAGCTGAGATGATGTCTGGGACAGGACTGATTCTTGTTCCTTCAGAGATCTTTTTTCTGCTTAGATGCTTAAAATATATTTTCAGGTTAAGCGTCTGCCTTCAGCTCAGGTCATGATCCCAGGGTCCTGGGATCGAGCCCCACATTGGGCTTCCTGCTCCACGGAAAGCCTGCTTCTCCCTCTCCCACTCCCCCTGCTTGTGTTCCTTCTCTCACTGTGTTTCTCTCTGTCAAATAAATAAATTAAATCTTTAAAAAAAAGAAAAAGAAGTACACTTGGGCCTGCTATTGGCCCCAAGTTATTATGGACATATATTCTTCTTCAGTCCTTTCCTGTCCACCTATGTACTGTTACAAGTCTCCTCTCACACAGAGAGCTGGAGATCTAATTTATATTACCAGGTCAGTGATCCAGTAACACTGAGGGAAATAGGAGGGAGCAGGTGTTACAGGTTGTCCTCACTGGGGACATTTGTCTTTCTATACATTTTGATATGGGAAACAAAGGCAGAGGAAATGTAGATAAAATTAAATGTCCTTATAACCGGCCACCCATTGACAAACACTTGAGATAGGCAAATTATAACATTCCTCCAGGATCCTGAGTCTCCTTTAGTATATGAAAGTCCTTTTGGAACTTACCTTCTCTTTACTTCCCCCAATCCCAAGGTATATAATCAGTTGCCCCTCACAATCCCGGGGCAGCCAGAGGCAGCCGGCAACAGTGGCAGCAGTTCTTTCTGACCACGGGTCCTGCCCCCGTGGTTGAATAAAACTACCTTTTTGCAACGAAGGTGTCTCAAGAATTCTTTCTTGAACATTGGCTCCAAACTCCACCAACACACTGACGTTCAAAAAACTACAACACTTTCACTGTATTTGGCAAATCTTTTATGCCAAGGACGATTTTTCCCACATGGAATTTCCTCTTTGGACTGGCTTCCTTCCTAAGTATATGATGGGACTATGTCTGGTGTCCATCTGGTTGCTAGCTACTGCCTGGCCCAGCAAGGATAGGTTCAAATTCTTACCTATATTGTATAATGATAATCATCTTTAGACCTAATCCATTCAATTGTTTTTGAATTTAGTTGTTCAATAGTAGTGAAGGATTTCCAAAATGGCAGGTTCCTCAACTCTCGCAGGCACTAACCTGGCCTTTAAGTTCTCTCAATTCTCCAACTTCAGAAGTACTATTTGGGTTCTGATAGGATCGCCCTAACTGCCACCATACCACTTTCTCATAAGGGAGAACGACAAACCTTCCCTTAGTGTCATCCATTAATCACATCCTAATCTACCTTATTTGACAGGAATTCTCAAATTAGAAAGTTCTTTTACATTCCTTTAGTTGTTTTAATTGGGATTTGGGAGAGTGGGGAAGGAACACATATCTTTTCATCTTGTCACTGTAGTTCAAAGTCTAACTTCTTCTTGTTAAGTCTCTAGTTATGATGGTTTGAAAAATTCTTAGGACTTTTAAAAATAACTACTATTCAATAAAAGTGAAGGTAAATAACAGTAGATAATATATATTTATATATGATGATATTGTGATTTATAAGAAATACATATTTTGTCTTCATTCCTGTTCCTGACAAGATCTCCAATGGAAGCAATGCAAACAAAGGGATCCAGGTTTGAAGACAAGGGGGTAGACTGATAATTCCATTTGTAATAAGAAATACACATTTGGTCTTCGCCCCCTTCTTGGCACAGACTCCTAAAACCCTTGGAACTTCCTAAGTGATTGGAGGGACAAAGGTGTATTTTGTTATTCATAACAAGCCCCTTTCAACCACACTTGAGTTTATGTTAATGAGATGATTTTTGGAAAGCCCTTAGGTGACCTAAGGATGGGTGGCTGGTTGCCCCAGGAATCAGCCATGTGATTAAAGGGTTGGAACTCCCCAACTTTCAATCTCCATTAAAAACCCAAAAGGATGGGTTCACAGAGCTTCCTGGTTGATGAAAAAATTGGAAGTGCTAGGAGAGTAGGGCTCCCAGTTAGGGTATGGAAGCTTTGCAACAACTTCCCACATAAATGCCCTGTGCATCTCTTCCTGAGTTATACCCCTTTATAACAAAATGGTCATCCAGTAAGAAAACTTTTTCCTGAGTTCTGTGAGCCACTCTAGCAAATTAATTCAACCTGAAGGGTTGGGGGTTATGGGAACTTTCAATTTATAGCCATAGGTCCATCAGAAGCCCAAGTAACAACAACCTGGCCTTGTATTTGACATCTGAAGGGAGGTAAGGGGAGTCTTGTGGGACTGAGCCTTTCACCAACATGTGGGATGTGACATTATCTTCAGGAAGACAATGTTAGAATGGAGTCAAATTGTAAGACATCCAGATGGTGTTACAGAATTGCTTGATATGTGGAAAACCCACATGTCTGGTATCAGAAGTGAAGTAGTATTATAATAGAGTATTGAGAATAGAGTAGATACACACACACATGCATTTTTCCAATATATATGTATATATAGTGGTAAAATATACATAACATAAAGTTTACCATTTTAATCATTTTTAGGTATACAGTTCAGTGGCATTAAGTACATTCATACTGCTGGGCAACCATCACCACTATCCATCTTCCAGAATTTCTTTATCTTCCCAAACTGAAACTTTGTATCCATTAAACAGTAATTCCCCACCCCCACCACCTCCCAGTCCCTGGTAAGTAACCACCATTCTACTTTCTGTCCCTATGACTCTAAGTCTTGATGAATTCGACTATTCTAGGTGCCTCATATAAATGCAATCATATAATAGTTGTTCTTTTGTGCTTGGTTTATTTCACGTAGCATAATGTTTTCAAGATTCATCCATGTTGTGGCATTTATCAGAATTTCATTCCTTTTTAAGGCTGAATAATATTCCATTTTAGGCATATGGCACATTTTGTTTATCCATTCATCCTTCAATGGATGTTTGAGTTGTTTCCGCTTTTTGGTGACTGTGAATAATGCTGCTGTGAACACTGGTGTGCAAACACCTGTTCAAGTCCCTGCTTTCAGTTCTTTTGAGCGCATACCTAAAAGCTGAATTGCTATGTTTAATTTTTTGAGGAACTGTCATACAGCTTTCTATACTAGCTACACCATTTTATATTCTCACCAGTAATTTCTAATTTCTCCACATCCTCTCCAACACTTATTATTGTCTGTTTTTTTTAAATAATAGCCATTCTAATGAGCTCAGAATATATTTTTAATGAGTCATTTTCATACGCACAAATCCCCTTATCTCGAATTTATGTAAGAAATGGTGTTGGGAGCAATACAAGTCTGGACTAAGGGCTTCTCGTTGTATGACAATACACTGGCAATCAAACCTGGGGCCCTCGCATCATGAGCAACATGCTCACAGCAGTTAAGCCAAGGGGCTCCAACCCCTGCATCACTGACTGATACAGATCTGCCCCTGTTAGGAAAATGACTGTTAAAGAAGGACCATGTGAGGGGATGAGGGAAGGGGCTAGGGAGAGGTTACATGGCCAGACATCTTTGCTCCTGCCTTTACCTGCTCAGAAGTTGAGCCGGTTCATTTACCTAAGCCAGGATCAGAAGAGTTGGAGGAGAACGCCGATGAAGAAGGGAATTAACTGTTTTAAGTGTCAGCTGACGCTAACATATATATCTCCAAACCCCATTTCAGCTCTCTTGTGTTACTGTGGAACCATCAAGCTTTAAAAAAAGATTTTTTTTTTTTAATTTGGAATCCATTCATCTTTCTTTACCACAAAACATTCCTGTGCCAGAATCTGGTTCTTTTCTCATGGGTCTAACATTTCAGCTTGTTATAAACAGCATATGGTTATAGATTATGCAATGATAATGTGTGCTACATTCCAAGGACTTATATTTTCTGTATATACATAAATAGCAAGTAATTGTTGCATTGGTTTTTCTCTACTCTAAAAATAAACGATATACTAATCAACCAAGTAAAACTCTAACCTGGGACATATATTCTTTCACGATTTATAAATAGAATCCCTTCCTTTACTTATTTCAAATTTTTAAAAAGCCCTGTGCTGAAAAAATGAGAAAGTAGCCATAAGAGAAGTATTATATAAGTACCTAATTTTCCGTATAAAATTCTAGATTTGTCCTTAAAGACACCAAACATACTGAAATCTAGTAAAAGAATTTCTAGTAATCAACTTCTGAATAATTTGTTAGTGTCGATGTTCTAGCAGCCTTACATTTTTTCGTGTGTCCCATGTCAGATGAGCTTTGCCAAATAGCATATCCAGACTTAGACGTCAGTTGTCTCTGTGCATGCTCAGCTGCCATTTATTATCAGAACACAGTTCGGTATTATCTTTTCAAACACACAGAGACATGCACATGCAGATGAAGCTTCTCACATAAGCAAAGTGTGTGTTAGCAATAATCACCAAGAATTTCTGAAACTCACATGTCAAAAAGTATCATCTTCACTTTCCTGGACCTTTCAGATGAGAACACATAAGGGTTCTGCCTTTCCACAATAACCTGACTTTCACCTTCTTCAAAAAGAGAGAAAGAAAAGAAAAGAAAAGGAAAGAAAAGAAAAGAAAAGAAAAGAAAAGAAAAGAAAAGAAAAGAAAAGAAAAGAAGGAAGGAAG